>NC_050583.1:15302182-15634682 GCF_013368585.1 Megalops cyprinoides | reverse complement strand
TCTATGGTATTCAGCATTGAAAAAAAACACTGATTTATCTATGAAAAACACAACAGGATACCTTCCTCTGTGTTCAAATGTGAGCATCTACATACTACTGTAATTCCATTATTAAAACCATAACCCACAGCAGAAAAACATCAAGAAGAAAACAGAATAGCAAGAAGAAATGTGCATATTTTGCACATGGTTGAAAGGGAAACCAAACTAAACTATAACCATCACATAGGGTTCTCCCATGTGCTTTTTAATGAGAGATTTACCCAGACAATCCAAAAACGTGGGGCTCATTTTAGGTTAGTGGTTGATGTGATGCTGCAGATAAGGGTTTGTGTTTGGGACAATCAAGATTCCACATTTAAGGAGTACCTCTACTGTATGACCTTGTACACTTTGTGGTTGTGTGGGTTTGTTTTCATAACTGAGGAAAAAAAGAGAACTAACAATAACACAATTTGGGATTCTGGAACTCTCTGCAGGAGAGCACTAAAATGTGATTTGTGGGTCTGCGCTGTAGGGTGTGGTGTGGAGAGGGGGTTCTCAGAGCATGGTCTCTGTATACTTTGACCTCTCTCTCTCTCTTTCTCTCTCTCTCTCTCTCTCTCTCTCTCTTTCTCTCTCTCTCTTTCTTTTCCCTGGCTGGGCGCAGTAATTGGCCACACAGCAATGAGAGCTCAGTGTTTCTTGCACAGTGGCCTGTATTTCTAACACACAAGCTGGGGCTCAGGCCTTGTAAGTCTACAAAACTCCTATGCCAACCTCCAAACTTGGCTCCATAGCTTTGCAGTGAATAATAACCCCCATACACCCCACCTCCAGCACATGTACACACACACACACGCACTTGCGCGCACGCACACACACACACACACACACACATACCGGGAAAAGACATTTTAAATGTTTTAATACAAAGCTCAAAGACGCTATGTTTAGGGTTCATGGTGTGCTCTGTCTGCATATGCAGAGCCGGCTGTTTTTCTGAGTGCATATGGACTGGGTGTATGAATAGCCCCTGTCATGGACTGAAAAAGTGTTTATCATGAAACAAACTCATCTTCTTAATTTCCTAGGGGTTAAAATGCCCACCATTTAATTTGTTCAATATACTTAGACAACAAGTCTACAAATTTCCCAGTGCACATTGTTCTAATCTCATCTTTTTCTTAACAAATCAGCAAAGTTTGTATTGTTATAATATTTTGCTGCAGTATTCTTTCCGTAAGCACCACCTGGCTGAGTGTACAAGACTTCAAATGTTCCTGTCTTTCAGCAGAAACCCCTGCCTGTCCAGCTGGCACCAAAATACAATTTAAGATGTAGTGAAAGATGTGAAAGATGTAGAGCTGGGAATTAACTAGCTGGGTGTGTATACAGTAGGTGTAAATATAAGTGTTGTAGTATGTTGTGTAGAATGAGAGGGGGGTCACCCAGGCATTACTTAGCCCAAAATGAACAAATGCTATTTAGTCAAGCAAGGTGTGTGTGTGTGTGTGTGTGTGTGTGTGTGTGTGTGTGCGCGCGCACATACCTGCGTGTATATCACATATCTCATGAATAAGCAGATTTTTAAAAAAATAAATAAATAAGTTAGTAAATTTTGGGATGGTTAAAAGTACACCGAACTGTAAAAAAACAGCAAAGGTGGAGCATATTCACAAAAAAGTGCCTTAGATTCAAGAACTAGTGAATAGGACAGGAGCTGTCAGATCACCACAGTCTTTGGTTGTGTTGGTTAGATTTGATTGAAAAGGGCACTAGAAATATAAGTGTTGTGGCCTCACATCCTCTTGAACTCATTACGTTAATAGAGTAAAACTCCACCTGGATTATAAAGGTTGGACTGCAGTGTACAAAGAAGAATGAAATTTTGAAAATAAGCCATTTTCTTCGAATTACTTAATTTAAAACAGATGTGTTGCTGTATGTATATTAGCGCAACATTATCATTATCTTGACTTTTTCATTAGTGTGCTGATATAAACATTTACTTAACATGCTAAAAAATAATTGAATCAGCAAGTCGTCAATATTAAAACAGAAAGTCTGAGGCAACCTATGTTGTAACTAGACCTAACGAGCCATTTTTGCAATTATGTAGGTTGTAACTGGTTGGTATATGATCTGCTATTTAGTTTTTTAAAAACGTTTTTGTGTCTGGAATATTATGATCAGACAACTTTATCATGTATATTTACTTCGAAGATTTTCACACAAGCCCGCACACCTCCTTTTCCACATAGGCTAACAACTGAATATTCGCTTATTATAACACCTTCGTCTGAGTATAATATTTTAACTGGTATTACCGCGATTTCTCAGCAGTTTTTTAAAGTGCTAAACAGAACTAAACATTGCCCTAAATAAGGCAATAAAACATTCAGCATTCCAGTCTGAAATTAAATAGGTAAAAGCGAGTGTCCACACCACATGGATACTGACAACAAACTAATTTACCTTAAATGTAAATATGTGGGATTTAATGAACGGCTATCAAAGTTATCGCTTTTTCAGGGTCTCATCGCAATTGCTGGAGAAGGGAGGGAGGGAGAGAGAGAGAGAGAGAGAGAGAGAGAGAGAGAGAGAGGTGGGAGGGGGCGAGTGAGAGAGAGAGAGAGAGAGGGCGAGAGCGAGGGCGAGAGTGAGGAGCGCGAGCGAGAGAAAAACTTTTTTCCAAAGTTTGTGTAAGCTTTCACTTTCAGCCTTCGAGGCGGGGTTACCAGTACAGCATGGATTGAGAGGGGACGGCGAGCGATTGCAATGCAGCACTACAGCGAACTTCCATCCAAGTTAAATAAGCTCTCCAATTTTTATTTCTAAAAATAATCATGTACTCCCCGTACTGCTTGACACAGGTAAATTCTCGTGATTGCTTATTTTTTACGAATTGTCTTAGCTTCCGGACGTTTTCTGATGTTCGCGTTTTCCCACGCGTATATTTAACATTTCTTTTTAAGATCCTTTTCGCTGTCCGCTCTTTTCTGATAGTTTTACCCCTCTCCCCCTCTCCCCTTTCTTTGATGGCATCTTTCCAACGGGCTTTCTTGTGCGTTTCATTGCACATGGTTTGAGGAGAAAATGGCGCTTCTCCCAAATCTATTTTATATAAAAAGGAGGGGAGAAGAGGAGGAAAGGAGAGGGAATGGAGGAGATTGACATAAAGAAACTAGTCTGGGAATATATTCTGCAGAAATTATGTAATTTTTCTCAATGAAGTGACTGTGCGGTTTGAAATGAAATGTGTCGGGAGTCGTGGGTAACATTTAAGCAGATTTTCGCTGTAAAACTGGATCTGTGAACCTATAAAGCTGCAGTAGTTGAGGTGGGTGACTGTCAGTCTGTACTGCCTTCAGTCATTCTACAAGAGCTGTACAGAAAGGTTGCTGTCGAGTCCTTTTAAAACTTGGTGCACGCAGGGCAGTTTAATACGCGTCGTTTTCAAACCGACTTTCTGCAGATGTCTCAACTAATGTAAGAAAGGTGATGGGGGGCTGTGGTCCATATTGGATCAGTTCAAATGATAAAAAGCGGACAACGAGGGCATCCAATTCAGGGGTATTGTGGGTTGGTGTGTGTTTTAGGCTTATGTTCAGTCGATTGGAAGGCAACTAAATAATAAAATTGAGATTTGTTATATTTTAAGAATTCAAACTGTATTTTAAATTTCGTTTGGCCAGGCATCAGATCCAGACTAAAAGGAGCAATTTGCATTTCCCATCAGAAATTACAAATTGAAATTTCAAACTAATTTGTAAACCAGTCAAGTGGGCAAATTAGAGCATGGGTCTTCTACCTATTAATTATTCCTATTTATTGTATGGTTTCAAGAACATTATTTTACTTACAGGTACTTAATGAAAAAAATGCCTGAGTGCTACTCACTGGTTGTTCCATGTTGCACCAATACTCTTATTTACAAGCTGTCACTCTTGAATTCTGTGTTGTTTAAGTGCTTACAAGGCCTATGTCACAGAGTGCATCCCTAATCACATCCAGCATTAAGACTGAGGAGGCTGTCACTGGGTTTCAGTATTTGTTTTGACAGTCTTTCCACTAACTGAAATGCAGGCCTTATTCCTGCAATTGATCAGAAGAAAAATTCAGTGCAATGACAGAACGCATAGAACCTGCCTTTAATAAAGACGGGGGTGCTAGGAGCCTGTGGTAGTGTAGAGGTAAACTGTTTTAACAGTGTCTTTGAGTCTCAAAGCCACATTTGTTTTAATATTGCCAGCCTAAAATGATTGCTGTTACTTTTATGTATAATGATAGCAGGTCTACTTGCAATTGCAGAGTCTATTGCAATTAGCTTTTATGCACAGAAACACACGACGTAACTTAATTCTGCAACACACATTAAGTTCAGGGCAAAGGCCGCCTTCATTCCTCCAGCATTTTTTTTCGATCATACAGTTCTGTGAAAAACAGCTCCAGGGCAGTTGCACGTCTCCTTTTTGTATGGTAAATTTATGTAAGTTTCCTTTAAATATAGGCCTGTTTATTTAAAATCAAGCTTAATACTGTGAATTTATTTCCTCCTTATAATTAACCACTTTTCTGCCTTTGTCCATAGACGTGTGGTCACTTGCGGCATTATATTTCGAAATTATTTTAGTACAGTAATGTTGCACTTTAAGCATGTAATTTTGTTTATTTATTATTTTGCGAAATGTATTTTCGGTTTTTATTATGACAGTATTGTAATTAACTACGTGGTTTAACAGAGCCCCATTGACATGAAAACACATCAGATCTTCATATCTTTTATTTGCATTATTTTTTGTGCCTTATATTTATGTGCCTTATTATACTTGTGTTTTCATGACCAACTCTTTTATTTATTTATGCACTATTACCCGTTTTCTAGGCCAAGTTTCGAGTTAAAAATGTATGGGCCTACATAATTATTTCAGATGGTCCAGCACGCTGCAGATTATGTGTGCTCAGACGCTCTGTATGTATTACCGTGTAACAGACTGCATTTCCTTACATTCGACAATCAACGGGTAAAACTAGCAAAGTGTATAAATCATCCTTGGTTATGCAGTGGTTCTGTTAAAACAAGCGCAGAACGCACAAGGCAGAGCCGTTTTCAGCGCACCTCAGGTTTCGAAGTAGAACAGTCACAACGGTTCCTCTCAAATTGTTCAGCAGGCTTAAGTGCCTGGCGTGGTTCAATAGGCCATTTGAATTAATGTGATGATCCTTTAAATCGATTGTTCAACAGTATGATTATTATTTTGTGTGTACATTTGGATTTCTCTAGTTTTCTCCCGTGTTTGAAGACATTTGCGTTCAGTTATACATGTGCGTCCCACGAGGTATGAGGAAAATTAATCAGAGCAGTACAACTTTTCACATAGAGCAGACTACTTTTGATTTAAATATACATTATATTAATACCTGTCCACACATCTGGTGAGGAGGTGCTCTGAACTAGCCGCTTCCCTGGCCTTGTAGTATGTTCGGAGTTAAGTAATGAAGAAGGGTTGTTCTGACAGCGTAAAGAATCTGTTCCCGCAGCTCGTACCAGCAAATATAACACACATTCATATTTATCTAGTAACAAACTACAATGTTTTAGCTATTTAAAAGATTAAGTACATTAGCGAGTAAGTGAAATAAAACTTGATAAATGAATAAACAAATCCTGTTCCAGAACGAGCTCGTGGCTGCATTACAGTGTCTTTAGCCAGGATTTTATTAGGCTAGGGACTTGAAAAATGCAGGGTAGGCATTTTCGGCCTTTTTTGTCTAAAAGAATTTATAGCTTTCAGATTTTTTCTATGCAATATAATATATATTTCAGGGGATTTCTGGAATTAATAAGTGTTAAAATTATTTTCCAAAACTATTCCACAGTAGTCTCAGAACAATAATGAGGCCTGTAAGCCTATGCTTTTTTCCATTAATTAAAATTAATTGGCAACAGGACCTCCAACATTCACGGGGCAGCGCACGTATGTGCAGCACATATGCACAGATACATAACGGCTCGTGCGTGTGTGACTGTAATGAACACGCGCACGGGACATACATTACATACATTTAAAAAAACCCATACTTTTTAAAAATCAGCAAACTATTATCTACCCATCTATGTAATACAAACACACACACACACACACACACACACACATATATATATATATATATATATATACACACACACACACACACACACACACATAATGTGTATATATGTATACACACACACGCACACACACACACACGGCATATCTTATGTAAAAGGAACTTACACTCAATGCACTTTATAAATTGAAAGGCGCTTCTAAAGAGAATCATTTCTACTCAAGCGGCTTCTGCCCTTGCGCCATGATAAGACTACCAAATCGGATGAATATATATATATATTGCCTCTCTGGTTCCAATATACAATATATATTATCCGCAGTTAAAAAAAAAACACTTGACACAGAAGTGTGAGTCCGAGTTTGCATAATGGTTAATTAACTTTTAGCTTCTAGGGTGGAGTGCTTATGCGTTTGTGCAGAAATTTATTCGCGCTACATCATATTGTCTAGAGATTGCACTTTTGTATGTTTTTGTTGATTTGACCGCGGTCAATAATTAAAATCTTTGGGACCTGCGAGATTGTTACAAATGTAAACAATTGATAATGAATTATTAACATTGATAAAAGCTTTGCTGGAATGAGCGAATGAGATGGGGGTTGCGTGGAGGGTGCGTAATGGAAGCAAAATATGGAAAGCCAAATCTGAAAATCTGCAATGTGAAGTGGGATGTTTTATAGCATGGGTGGGGGCATATTCCATCTTTGGGGTAAAAAAATGCATTTGCATACAGTTTTAATGAAGGTTACAAGTCAAGCAGTTAATTTAAACTAAATGGAGCAGTTTAGCAAGAACTTGTACTTACAACTAATGGTGAAAGCATCAGGAAAAGATCACAGCCGTCTGATTTCATATAAAAGTTGAAATGTATGGTAAGAAGGATACCCGAGGCTGCAGTATCCCTTTTTAAAAGATTAAAAAAATGAAACTGGCAGCAGACCTAGCGCACATGCTACGGCTTCTAAACTTTCCAAAGTGCGTCGAAAAGATTTCAGAAGTAGGGCCTATTATTTATAGCCTAGTAGCTGTATTTTGACGTTTACACATACCCATTTGCTCTTAAGTCAAGCAAAATCCAGTGTTACAGTAGTATATGTTATCTAATGTTCTTTTGTTTAGCGGAATATTTTCTATAAAAAGTTGCTTACGCCATTTGAAATGTTCAGGTTGTCACAGCTGGCGGTATCAGCGACATTTTTTTTTCACAAGACTGAGAACATGTGCTTTAACGTAGTTTCGCTCGTTTAAAAGCAACGGTCTCGCAAAAGACTACTTGTGCTGTTTATGCTTATTATTTGGAGAGCAGATTCTGTAAATCGACCCTGTTGTCCAGGGAGCAATGAGCAAGTGCCCCCGATTTACGCGTTTTCATTGTGTATAAAGGAAGAAATGTAGAAACAGGTCTGATATTACTTGTCCGCTACCGCCGCGTGGGAACACCAGTCGCCTTGAAGCCCTTGTTTCCATGCCCAGTACGTTCGCACGATAGTAACACCGTATGCCACATAGTGCAACTTCTTTTAAAGTTGTGAGGGAAAAACAGAACTCCTTCTGAAAGGCTAACTTTTACGAGGTCTTCAGATTTAATATATCCAAATCACAGAAGAACAATGTGAAAAGCATACATCGTAACGCGTTTGATGAGGAGGGATATATTGGGAATTCGTACATTTAGAAACACCAGTGTAAAATAATCATGACACCGGAAAAGCAGAAATAACCTATAGTTAGACTTGCCACTGACTTGTCTTACATTAACCGTTTTCTCTTCTAATTTTCCTCGACGTTAACCCGCTCCTCTCCTGAGACAAATCGATTAGTTGCGAGTAGAACCTTTTGGCTCGGGTTTTTTTTTTTTTAGTTTTTCTTTAACAACCCGGCTTTTCAGCCGTCTTCGCACTATTACAAGATATTACCGGGACTTTTTTCCTTTGGAATTGAGATTCTCCTTGAAGCTTATCGCTAATGGTGTTCGCCGTTGACATTGTTCGGCTCGGAATTTTATATTAATTTATTTGTTTAATTGCAGACTGGTCTGACGAATTTGAAAGATGTGTAGAGTTACTTGAATTGTTACGTCATTGGGAGCTGAAGGTAAAATTTGTTGAGAATTGACTGACAGCTCGCGCGGGAACTTCGTCTAAGGACGATTAACCCTTTCGCACGCAACGACGACTGTTCGGCGATGGAGCCGAAGAGGGACAGAAATGTGACATAAACTGAACCACGTCAAGCTGCTCTCAAGTAGGAATAACACATTTTCAGATATCTCTCATGAAATCTTCCCTAAGCTATTTTGCTGATGAAGTAAATTAAGAAAACGTAGGCTACTTGTACTTTTATCTTAACCAGTGTGTTCACTCGGTTGTAGTTACTGAGATTCTACATTAAGAAGGAATTTACCTTTCTTAGCTTTATGTTTGTAAGACTTTATATATACGGTCATTAAACTAGAGGGAGGCGCAAGGTCAATGTGTCCTCGCTACCACGCAAGGTAACACGTTATGAAACACGCAATGCTTTTTGTAATAAAATATCACTACCTTCACTTTTCTCAAAGTATAGTCCTTAGTTCATTGCCGCTAATTAATATAGACCTATGGTTAAATATAAGCTATCTAAGAGTGATTCAATTAGCTTAAGTGCTAAAACATTAGTATGTACGTTTCTAACTTAACAGGGTAACACTTATTCTCATAATGGTTGGAAAATATAATGGACTAGTTTGTCACTCTTAAGAGAAGGCTCAGATGAAAATCAACAGGAAAGGAATTAGCTTTGGTATTAAATAGTTGACTTTTGCAGTAGATGAGCTCGGGTCTTTCAAAGTGATTTTCTTTTTTTACTAAATTATTATTTTATCAGCCAGCTTGCTCTTCTGTTGAGGGAAAAGAATTCCCCTACTTGGTATATGTGTTGATGTGTATAACTCAGACTAAAGCATTGAAGCACTTGTTGCCTTTTTGTTATTTACACAACATGTTTTGTAAATGTCTGTGACCACCAGTGTCCTCGTAGCCTCCTATTGTGGTCTGGCTACAAAAAAAACAAACTGGAACCAGAGAAGAATCTCAAGGGTTTGTAGTGCTACTGTACATGTTCTTTATTGGGAGGCATTGTCAAATTAACACTTTAATAAAAAAAAGTAAATACTGTCTGGCTATGGCCCAGACAAATCGTGTGGCTCTGTGACACACCAGTCATGGAGTCATGGATCTCTGGCGATTGGTCGACAGCAACAATGTGCGTGCGAAACAGCTATGCATTTTATTAAATAATATAAACCTTTTTTAAGCAAGTTGGCATTGTCTGGCAACATACTTTCACCTCTTATTTAGTGGCTCAAACTATCAGCTGTTATATCACTATACTCCGCAGAAGAAATCATTCATATCCCATGCAAAGCAACATCAGACCTTTACGTGTCCCTCCCCCCCATCTCACCACCCCAGCCCTGGAAAATGACTCGGAACAGCTGTTCAGGGGATTAAAATATGCCAGATTCACAGTCTGAATAAACAGAAATGTTGGGTTTTTAGAATGAAAGACAAACACAAAACAACAGCCCTCCCCGACTAATGGCCCTCTCTCAAAATCTTTATTATAGTCAGACAGGCGTGAGGCTGTAGGATTAGCGAGTGGTGCTGGGTTGGGTCTCCAATGGTCCTTATTTTGTGCTGGAAAGTCAATTACATGGACCCCTTTGACTGCTATATAAAAAAGTATTCACTGTGGAGAACACCTGGGAGATATCTGTAGAGCAGCTCTCTGTACGGTATTGTGTGCAGAGACTCAACACCTCTGTGTTCAAATAAGATTTCTGCCAAGTATTAACCACTGTAAAATTTTCATAAGTTATTCACATCATTGGAATGTTAAAGGAAAAGGAGCACATGGCAAGCATTTGTTCCCACATTAGAAGATGTTGTGCATTTATTGCCATCACTTCGTTTCGGGGGTAAAGATGGTCCCATATGGATCAGCCAAACGTTCCTCTGATTATTATTTATTTATTTATTTTTTGTCTTGAGCTGGATGGTTGTGGTGCTGGTGAAAGCTGAGAAGCCCTATCGCCCAGCCAGCCCCTTACAGTAGCATCTCTTTTAGCGGGGCTGAAACGGTGACACTGGGTGAAGATCTGGGGGAGTGATAGAGGCCAGGTAGAACATCCCAGAATGCCCGGCACACAGGTACTCTGTGTTCTCTTTAATTATTCATCCTGTCTAGGCCACTCACGCTTGTTCCTCCTAAGAGCCAGAATTGATTTCACCTATTTGCTGGGATCTGTGGTTCAGGCAGTGTTGTGGTGTGTTGGTAAGAAATAGGGCTTTGTTACCCAAAGGTTGCTGTTTTGATTTCCAAGTGGGGACTACTGCTTTTGTATAATTGGGTAAAGTACCTTACCCAAATTTTTTTTCTGTACACATCTAGCATTTATAGATAAATGGATAACATTTGTTGTAATGCAAAGTATGTAAATCTGTCTGGATTAGAGTGTCTGCTAAGCAAATGTAATGTAGCTGATTTGAGGCAGGACCAAAGGGTGCTGCTGTGTATGTAAAGGCTACTCCCTACATGCCCCTTGGCACACAAGGTTGCCTAACCCATGCCATTCCATGCGGTCCAAAGTTCCATTCTAGTGCCTTTTGAAGTTCATTTTGCAGATTTAGTCAATCTGAAATTGGGAGTGTTTATACCCATTTTCGTCAGTCCAGAATTTTTAAAAATAGTTCTGCTGAAATCGTTTGATATATACGGAATCTTCCATTCTGTAATGCGCCATTAACAAGGGCCGTGGATTTGTTTGTTGAAGAAGACAGGAGAAGGAATGGGAACCAAGTGTGGCGTACTTCCTCGTGTCCATGGAGAAGGAGTTCACTGTGCTTTGCAATAGCTGTGCTCAAGAGAGGAGCATAGGAGTTTTGCTTCTGTGTGTGTTCACCCCCCCCCCCCCCCCCCCCCCCCCCCCCATCTCCTCCCTTCTCTCATCTTCCTTGGCATGGACGAGGTTTGGCAGAGTTCTGGACAGTGGTGACGGCCCCATTGCGGCCTTGTGGCTGATGTGTTGTGCCGTTGCCGTGGCTACGGAACACACAAGCGCACACACACGATCACCAGCAGATACACACACGCATACTCAAAAAATATACACACATGTACACACAGTTTGGGAGAGAGTGAAGGGGGGGGGGGGGGTGGGGGGTTCGGGCGTTAATCAAATCAGCCTGTTCAATGGGCGAACCCTGAGAAAGTAGCTTCAGAAACTACACACTGTCCCTGCCCCCATAAACACCACGAGGAAAAACATATTACACGTACGCTGTATATTCCACTTCAGGCCTTCATGGTCATTCAGTCCTGAGGCACGCATATTATATAACGCTTCAGTGGCAGGATCGGTTTTGGTGTTCCAAGGAGGGTTGGGCACATAGTCTTACAAGGTAGAGGAATTGGTACAGTGTGTTCTTGGTCTTAAATGAAGATCGTACTCGGGAACATGCACACATGCCTAGTTGCCTGGTACAGTGGGTGTGTCTGTAGGAGGGTGTGGGTAATTGCTGATGTCAAGATTGACGTTTGTCGCTCTGATCCAAGTAGTTGTACAGGAACTGTTTTTTTTTATTTTTTTTATAGCACCTAATTTGTTGCACAGGTAAGTGTGTTGGATAAAGTGTTGAATTATTCTCCTCTTCCCTCGTTCTGTCTTCTCTCTTACTGTTTTTGTATAAATGTTTCAAGCTAATAAAGTGGAATAGATTAGCAGTCCCCAACAAGGCCATAACTTGACCATTTTAACTGTTATCTGTTTTCTTGCACAACCCCCTACAACATCACAAAAATTAGGCACTGTGGCACTTTGCTCTTAACTTTAAGTAACACATTTACATGAAATTCTTCTTTTTCAGTACTAACTCATTGTCAAGTTTGGCAGGAGTTGAAATCAACAACAAAAAAATATTGTGTAAGAACAAAGTGCCGTAGCCTTTATATTGAACTCAAGCCTTAGAGGAACTGGAAGTATGAGGCAGGTTTATACGTGACCCCCTCCACCCCCCACCACACAACATCACAAGTGCAATGCCTCAAGCAAAGCCTCATATCAGAAGGGCATCAAAGGGAAATTATACCAGCTCGTCATACTCAAATGAGTCTGTGGTGGAATGAGAACTCTTTGCAAATGGCAGCATTGCAACCGAATGGCAACCTGGCACCAGTTTGTAGCTATCCTGTGAATAGGAGCCTAGAATTCGTACCTACTGTATATTGTGAATGAAGCACTCTTGCCTTACACACACCATGCCACAAGTAGGAGGTGGTCGTAACCTCTTAGGTTGCTTTGTAATGTAAGCCAGTAGCTACACCAAAGAAGCAGAAGATGAGGATCTTCCAGGCCACGTGTACCTGGTTGGGGTGAATTATTGGAAACGTAGTTAGTGGGTAAGTTACACCAGCTGTCTTGTCAGAGTGCAGGGTTTGGAAATGGCACTTTCCAGCCTCTCTTGGGGGCCCAGTCCGTTAGTGATGTGGTTGTGTTTTCTGAGCTGTGGAGTGGGATGCTAAGGTTTGGCTCCTGGCTCCTTAGCCCATTACTTCTCCAGAAACCTACCACTCACCACATTCATTTATCAGGAATGCGGCCCTCACTGAAGTGGATGGACACGCGTCTATTGGAAGTGAAGCTCACCCAAATGCATAGACCGCATTCATTTTTCTCAACAGCACTCAAAAACTACACACACTTGGCTAGCTCACTGGCTACCAATGCATCTTGCTTCTTCCAGCCCACACGGCCAGCTGTTTTTACTATGGTCGGCACTAATTAGGAGGAGCTCGGGGGGAGCCTAATTCTCAAGATAGGTATACAATTTGTGACACCTGTATATTTACAGGGGCACATTGAGCTGGTTCTGAGACTGAGACCACGTTGTCAGAGCGGACTTAAAAGTGTCTGGAGATGCCTGAGAGTGGAGTATGAGTCCCGCTCAGAGAGGGCTGCGACAGTGGGGAGTTGTCGCTCCACATCGGAGCAGCAGCAGCTGGTTTCGTTTGGCTCCTCGTTTATCATTGTGCGTGACTGTGCTCATTTGAAAGTGAAAGGGTTGGGAAGGAACAGTGGCCTTTGCTGTGGGAAGATGAGCTGGTCTTTTTTTTTTCATTTTAGCCGACTGTGGTTTTTGTGCATGGAGCAGAGAATAGGACAGTGCAATTGAGCATGAAATTAAAGCTCCATTCAAAAGTTGAAAAAAAGAAAAAAGCTCGTACACGCACGTATCTCTATATGCTCGCGTTCAGTACATATATGTTTGATTAAGGGTAATTTAGGATGTAGCCCTCTTGTCTAGCATGACGTGTCAATTAAAATTTTAAAGAGAAATTTACGACTAATTGATACCAGACCAGTGTTGCGTACATGCTTTCTTTTCTTGCCTTTTTTTGCCGAATTAAAGGAGCAAGGCTTTTGTTTATGGAAGATGGATGTATTTTGGATAGTCTTTTACTTGATGTATTCAATTATGTATGTCTGGTGGCCAATAATCCAGTTCTGAAGGAACTCCCATGCATTCTAGCAAGGAACATCCTTTTAGGAACTGCAGGACTGCATTGGTTCAGGCCTCCTTATGCGTCAATGATGCTGAGCCGGCATGCAGGTATACCTCAGGTCAGAAGCAGCAGCCCGCAGTTACATTTTCCCTGTGGCCACAGTGTGTATGTAGCACAGGAACAAGGAGATATTGACCACAGTGCAGTGACATACCGCAGACTATAATGGGTATTTTGATCGACATGTGGGTATAGACTACTGACATAAATCCATCAACAAGGGCTGGTTTCATTAAAAAAAAAACATAAAGATACTCATCTCCATCTATCCACACACACACACACAGACACACGCGCGCGCACGCACATGCATTATGCATGTGTGCGCACACTCTCTTCCAGTGCACACCTGCACACACTTATGGCCGTGCGGTGCAGGTGTGCATCGCTCACTTGTCATTGCTGCTTCAGCCCTAGAAATCACACTCATCGCCACCTGACCTGAGTACAGCGGGGTGTGGGTGGCAGCTGCGGTGGCGCCAACATGGCACATGTGCCAGCTCCCCATCGGACTCTTAACCCACACGCCACTCAGCCTATGGGGCTTCCCCCCCCCCCCACCCCCCAACATCACTGTCAAAGCACACTGCATTAGCACATTCCTCTGCACCTGGAGAGAAAATTACACAAATTAGCAGATAACTGCAAAAGAGTTCATTCCTTCATGGGCCTTTGGCTGGGGGGGAAGGGGGTGGTGGTGGTGGTGGGTGGTGGAGGGGAGTTTTCATGTAGTCTCTGATTGGACCACCTCACTCACTGTTCATTTGAATCAGGTTGTTGGCAAGGGCACATGAAGCACCAGCTCTCATAGTGCTTTTAGATTTTTTTTTTATTGGTTAAAGCGTGTTTGTATAGTAAAAGAGCAGAAGCATTGAAATTGACAGAATTTTGAATTTTTAAACTTCTTTTAGCAAACAAATGTCTTAGATTAGATTGCAAACCTACAAAGCCATTAACCTTACCAGTTAAATGACTATTGCTGGAAGCTTTCAAGCTCATTTATCCAACATTTTTCTGTTAAGGCATGCAGTGGGTTAAATATGTTTGAAAGAACTGTTCCTGTCTTGGGAAAGAGAAAAAAAAACAAAACACGTTGCACCTCGTGTCACTCAGTAATGGAGATATCTGTGACCTGGTTTTTATAGTACTTAAGATGAGACTGAAAAAAAGAAAGGAATGACGAGCAAGAATATCAATAACTGTGCCTGGCATTGGGGTGTGTTTATCTGCGGTGTTTGGCTGCTCCGTCCAGCAAGGATTGCTGTAACCCCCCAGGAACAAAGCACTGCTGCTCTTCGGAGGAGGATGTTGGCCCTCCGCCAGCGCTGGAAAAATCTATATGCCATTGCGTAATATACCATATCTTTACCTTACATGAACTCTGAGGAAGAACTGCAGCTGTGAATACACAGAGAGAGAGGCCTGCTCTGGGAGAGAGAGACACACACAGAGAGTGTGTGTGCGTGTATGCATGTGTGTTGTGTGTTTGTGCTCATGTGCAGAAGTGCATGTGTGTGTTTGTGCACACGTGCATGTGTGCGTGCGTTTTGTGTGTGTGTGTGTGTGTGTGTGTGTGTGCTTGCATCTCAACTAACATTCTTGTGTGCTCTGGAGAAAAGCAGTACAGTAACACTCCACAGGCTACAGTGCATGGCTGTTTCACCTACAGGAGCACGCTGATCTGAAGGTCAGTTACGTTTTAACTGTGTTTGTTTTAGGTTGTTTTCACTGGAGTCCAGCTTCAGTTGCACATATTCAGACCAAGTAGAGGAATACAGTAATCCTTTTGTTCTGGCTTGTTTTGTATTTACTTCTTTAGCAAAGTTATGGCAGTGGGAAATATGCATCTGAGTGCTATCAGGGGGAAAAATAACATGGGATTTCAAATTAAAGTTATTTTGTGTCATGGCTACTGATGTTTCAGAGTACATTTACCTGTTATTTCCCCAAAATGTAAATGATCCCAGGGAAGGCAGTAAGTGAAAATATTTCTGGACCTTATTTGTCATGACTTAAGGAGTCTTTAGGTTTACAGTGCTTCTCTGCCTGATCAGCATTAGTGGAAAAATGTGATAGAAATATCATTGTCTTAGAGTATGGAAAGAATTTATCATTGTTATCCAATCCTTCTGGACTACATATAGTTTCGCATTTAGCAGACTCTTCAAGAGTGGTAAACAGGGGTGGTAAAAATATAAGCACTGCTTAACTGTGGTTTTCGAACTGCTGCCCCTGCCATGTACACACCCCAAAAGACATGATTTGCTCTCAGAACTGAAGACCCAGGTCCCAGCTGAGGCCCAATCACACTCGCTTTTTGTCACAGTTCTGACACAAGGGCGGTGATGTCAGGTTGTGACGTGCTCTCTCAGACAGCCAATATATAAAATGCAGACTCGCACACACACACGCACACACACACATGCGCACACACACACACAAACGTATCCACAAGCAAAAAAAAAAAGGCCATCCTTGTGTGCCAGAGTGTGGTGTGGGACATGTGGAAAGCATTAGAAAGCTGTGAATCCCTCTGTCCTCTCAGTATTGCACTACTGCATTTTTCTGTTTTTATGTCATTATTAATACCACACGCAGGTCACCGCTTTCCTCTGCACCAACCCCCCCACCACCACCCCGCCCCCTGCCTCCCGCTTCACTCTCCCTTTCTGCCGCTTTTACCAGAGCGAAAATGAGTTCGCCACACAGGCCACAAATTTACCGCGTTGGCGTTCGGTCATTGCTTTCCTTCCCTTGTGTTCTGTCATTGTTTCCTGTAGAAACGCAGGTATGCCCTAAGAGCCACTGTGCACCGCAGTAGGACTCAACCCAGTCCAGAAACAAAACGGGCTGAAAACAAATATAAAGCTTATATGTGCTGGTTTCATCAAGTCATCCATCCTCTTGGCGGCGTCTTGAGACTTATGACAGCTAAGATGTTAAAGTTGCCCACCAGAACAGTTCTGGCAGTTTTCTTGCGCGTTGGTAGGGAAAACAGTTTTCCTGGGCTCCTTTGTGGGGCTTAGCTGCGCTCCGTGCGAATACCTCCCCCCTTTATCGGACTGTGGGGAAACCGCACTGGAAAGTTAATAATGGGACTGTTAAATCGCTCTGCACTTTCGCAGTAATTGAACGTATTTAAAAAGAGGTTTATTGCACAAGGCTTTATTTCTTTCAAAAAGCTTTCTCATGTGGTGGTTTTTGAGTCTAGCGAAGAAAGCTCTTGCCTTTGTGGCCGAGTGTTTTGGGGCCTTGTCACTGGTTGCTGTTTTAATCTAATCGGATTTCATGTACCTTGTATAGTGCATGCTGTTTAATAATAGCATAACAAAACCATAATGATGATGATCACCATTCTCATTGTTAATGAAGATTGATGATGACTATCATAATCCATGTTCCAAAATGAATTAATATCAATAAGGATCAACTGGAAGAAACGCAGGCATTAAGTGTATAGCCCCGATTTGATTGTGATCGTTTTGATCATTTGCTAATTTTTTCACTCCTAATTTGGCCATTATGCTGCTGGAATTTCAGCACATGTGCAACTTCTCGCTGCTTAACCGTGTATTAAATATTTGCCCCCTGCTGCAGTTTCATAAATCCTTGGGGGTCGGGGTGGGTGGGGGGGGGGGGGGGGAGTTCTTTAATCACGCTGTGGTTGTGAACGCGGTTTGGAGGGAGGGGACTGGGACAAGGAATGGGGGTGAGGGTTTGGGGAGGAGGGTGTAGTGACTGTAAGATGGGGTTTTAGAGGTTTGTGTTTATTGACTTAAAGACCCTGGGCCTGGCCTGTGTCATCGTGGCTCCAGGCCTTGGGAAATGTATGTTTTTAAACACACATTGAGCTAATTACGCAGCTATAAGCATTTTTGTGGCACACTATTTTTTTCAGTTGTAGTGAATTTGTGGGCACAGCAAGGTTTTTGATAAAGAAATAAGCCAGTCTGATTTAATCATGAGTTATTATGTAAGTTTGAGACAAAGGAGGGAAAGTGATGCATTCTAGAAGTGGTTCCAGCATGCCTTTTGTTCTTTCCTAGTTTTTTTTCTTTTTTACTTTCTGTTGTTAAGGACGGTTGGAGACATGTTTCTATGCTTTATAGGCTATTCAGATGCTATTGTCAATGACTGTTCTGAGGAATTTAAATTAAAATTTTACACTGTTATGTGAGAATGCTGCCATATGTAGACAAAGAGACAGGTGTTAAGAGAGAGCTGACCAGTATATTTTGCTCATTTGAGTTGGAACACAAGATTATATCTGTGTGAGTGTGTGTGTGTGTGTGTGTGTGTGTGTGTGTGTGTGTTTGTTTGTTTGTTTGTGTGTGGTATGTGTGTGGAATGTGTGTATTTGTGTGTGTGGTATGCTTGTGTTTGTGTGTGTGGTATGTGTGTGTTTTTTGCGGGTGTGTTTGTGTACGGGGTGATGCACTGTGCACACATCTGACTTCCGCTCTCCGGATGGTGAGTCAACAATCCAGGCCTCAGTGCAGGAGCGTCAGGAGAGTTTCTGTCCTGGCTTTGCAAGCTGCCTGCTGGAGATTCAGTGTATGTATGTGTCTGTGTGTGTGGGAATATGTGTGTATGTACATGCATGCATGTGTGTGTGTAGCAATGTGTGTGGGTTTATGTGTGTTTGTGGGTTAGGGGTTGTTGGTGTATATATCTGGGAGTATGTGTGTTTGTGTGTATGTGTTTGGGGGTTAGGGGTTGTTGGTGTATGTGCCTGGGTATATGTGTGTGTGTGTTTATGTGTGTTTAGGAGTTAGGGGTTGTTGGTGTGTGTGTGTGTGTGTGTTAGGGCATGGTGCTTCCAACCCTGTGGCACTGCACATGAAGTGACACAATCAAATGTATCTATAATATAAGACATGTGCATCTGGACAACTTCACTCAGCATTAAAACAAACAGATCTTCAGTGGTAAAATCCCTATCAAAAGCACTGAACACCAATGCCCCTGGATTCACCCTGTCTGAGGTCTAGTCATTCTGGAGGTTTTCTTTTGCTCATTATTTGGTTGTTACCATGGTGTATGTATGGGGGGGGGTCTAATTTATAATAGATGGGATTTTATTTATTTATTTTTTCCCCTTGGATAGTACAGAGTTGTTACTCATTCATTCAAAAAACATGTCAATCATTTTTTCAGTAGAGTTCTGCACACACAGATCCTGAGTCAGATTTATATCATGGTTGTCTTTGCTCCTTACCTGACGCAACAAACATCCCTTCTTTTCCAAGAAGTGGAGTCTGATTAAAATGGTCGATATGCACATATTCAGTTTCCTTGGGGATGTGAAGGAATGTTAATGCATCATAACGATATTATGCTACTTATTCATGCAAGTTGCCAGTTCTTATCTGGAGAATCTACTCCGTGTGAATACACAACCTCCTCACACAAAGACCCGGTTTCCAGTTTGAAAGAGACAGCATTTGCAGACCCCCTGAAAGGCCAAGCAACATTTTGCAGTGAAGGAAACATGTCACTGGTGAGGCTTTAGCCGGTACAATTCCTCCAGTGTTATAAACAATAATACATTTGTCTTTAATAACCTAATTCCTCCACCCTGGAAAAGAAACACCGCAAACACAAAATCCCTATAATGGTTCCGATCTCTGCGTTCAAGTGAAGGCTTTGTTTATTTAAATCTGGTACTCAGACAACCAGCCTGTATTTAATTAGCTTATTTTTTGGTTTGTTTTTATGTGTTTTTTTAACACAGTATCCAAGGGTTATCAAGAGGTTGCTTTTGAAAGCGCTGAAGTAGCCATTAACAAATTAGGGTTTGTCTCTGTACTCTAGCTTGCACTTTTGAGGAGGATGTTGTGAGCTCTTTTTTAAAAAAAAAAAAAAAAAAACCTTTCAAGTTTGGTCATTTTAAAACCTCATATTGATTTAAATTCTGCTGCTGTATGTTGTATATATGTATTTAGCCAGAGGACGAGGAATCCGGATTTAATGATCAGCAGATGTGTGAAAGGGAAAACCAGCACGTAATGTGCGACTCGCTTTTTTCAAGCATTCAAGCCCAAACACACTCGCTACGTGGCGGCTTGTGAGAGTAGGACGTGAAGTGTGTCAACCTGCTGGCCAACGGGGGAGAGATATGGATCCACTAGGGTTGCAGAAAACCAAAGCGTCTGAGCATATATAGTTACAGCGCTGTTGTTCTCATTTGAGCCATGGAGCCATGTTCCTGACTGTATCCTCAGACTACTCAGTATAATACTGTCCCCAGCTGACAACGTTTATCTCTTCTTCCAGTGTCTTCTACACGTGTTGTCTCCGTGAAGCAGGACTTCGAAACACCTTTCAGTGATTGCCCCCTTGCTCCCTGTCAGGGCCGTCATATCCCAGGGCCATACCATTATGCCTATAGTTAATTTAACAGCAGAGGAAATCTTCAGCGGAAGAAGGAAAGAGGGGTTGTGGGAGCCTCAGTCTTCAGTAACAGGAAATGGGTGTTGGTATCTTCAACTGTTCTGTCAGTTCATCCCTGTTAAGGAAAACAAGAAAGGTGTGTGGAGGTTCATGTATGTAGGCATCCTGGATGAAACTTTTTTTTTCCTAATGAAACTGTGAACGTTTGTTCGGATTTGTCCGACATCTCACTGCAGAGTTAAATTTGTAAGTCCCCTCCTCAGTTTTTTGATCGAAAGCCAAGGACCATCTGATACGGCAGTGACTTTCAAAACAGAGAAAAAAAAAACACTCAAGTAAGATTATATGACTGTAAGGTATGCATTAATAGTATCAATTTTGATGTTCATTGGCAAGGATCTATTGGGAAAAAAAATGCTAAAAGCATCTCTTAGGCTAGAATTGCAGGTTGGCGTTTCTCCGAGATAAAATTACTCAAATCAACAGTCACTTGCTAATCAGGGTCTGTGGAGCCACTGTCTAAACTTATCACCAGCTGAGCGGTTCTTAGACTGGAGTGAATCTGAGGCAGTCACTGAGATTCCTTTATATTGGACATGTGGCTCGTTCTACCCCCACACCCTCATTCCAGTACCTGGAATTATAGGCTTCTGTCAGCGGTGTTATGGTAATTGTAGGGTGGCATGGTGGGCCAGGCAGTGTTCAATTTGTTGCCACATTAAGGGAGAAAACCAGAGGAAAGTGGAACTGCATGTGCCCCTGTTAGTGTTGTACAGATCCTGTCTGTTAGGGATGTGTGTGTGTGAGAGAGAAAGGCTGTGTATGTGCAGATGCATGCATATGTGTATACACAGGAATGCGTGTGTGTATGTGATGATTTTGATGATGGTCATCTAGCAGTGAGCCTTTGTTTAAGTGTGTGTGTGTGTGTGTGTGTGTGTAGTTGAGTGTGCATGTGTGTGTGTGTGTGTGTATGTTTTTGTCTGATTATGTGTTTGGGAGAACATGCACGTGTGTGTGCGCACCTGTGCGTGTCTGTAGCTGTGAGGATAGTTTCTGTATCCCAGTAAGTGTTACTTTTACTGTGTGTTTGTGTGGTCGAGAGAGTGCGTGCCTGTGTGTGTGTGTGTGCGTGTGGTACTGCGGCTGACTGCTGTATCCTACTGAACGCTTGCTTTAGTGTGCACGGTGTCCAGTGTCCGGCATGAAGACCTCTCACCCTCATTGTCTGAGTCAGCGCTCTTCCGGCCAGCACAACACAGCGCCTCCACAGAGGAAGCCACACAGAGCCCCGGGTGAGGGGGGCTTCTCCTCTGGGCTCCCTGCTGGATGATTAACCCTCTCCCTGCCCCACCCCCCTTCCCCACACCCTTCCAGCCAGGGACCGCTCTCCGAGATCCATTAGTTGCGTCTCAGACACCTAATGTCACTGGAAACAAGCTCACTTTCCATTGAAGAACAAGTGCGATAAATCTCCTTGCTCGCTGTGTAAATTGTTCACAAGTTCTCCAGGAGTAATTGAAGGGCATTGAAAACATCAACTACTGCCTAATTATATCTGTCCTGCAGTATGCAAGGTAAAGTCCCCAATGAAACATCATCTGCTAATGAGGGCATATTGATGAGAGACAAGTGGTAGCAGGGCTCCTTTGTCTCTCAGTGCCTCTTTTGTAGAGCAGAACTGTCCTTTATCAGGGCTAATGCCCGACACTCCTGTATAAAGCCAGGAGCTTCTGACAAATAGGTTTATTGTTCTTAATGGCGCTAAGCGTACAATCTGAGTTCTCCAACTTATTGCAGCTCTACTTTCTTGTTCCGAGATGTAATCAGTAAACAAATAAAGGATAAGAAATACCGTTTGCCAGGATTCGCTCCTGAATCATAAGCAGGTTAGAATAAATTACGCCTGTCCAGCGCACCGGGCTGTGAATTTAATACATTTTGTTTGCATACCTTGATCGTTGGCATTTCGAGGCATACAGCAGACAATATTCGGGCAATGCTTTTTTGTGATGCTGTTGCAACAATAGCGGAACAATGTTGTGAGTGTTTTTAGCGAGCTGTGTTCCAAGGACGAAGCTTGGACCCATGGGCTCCTGCCTGGGGGTAGCGATTGGATCCCGTACGTAGAAGAGGTTATGCTTTATAGGCTTAGGTTGTGTTGGAGTCTCCGCTGTAGCTGGAGGTGCTGGAGTGGAGAGTGTAACAGGTCATGCTGTCCTGCCTCGGGCTGTTCTGCTTTGTCTCTGCCTCCCTACCTGGCTAAGCAATGTTCACTTTCACTACCTCCTCTATAAAAAGAATTACCTAACAAACCATTGTCGTGTTATTTATCATTACTATTTTGCTTTGGCGTATGCATGGGCGTGTATGTGTGTGTTTGATTTCCTATGGGAAAATAATTAGGTTCTTAACTGGATATGTCATTGAAAGAATATTTTAACATATTCATGGATACATCCAGAATATCGACATGCAGACTCTGTTATCTGGATAGTCCTGAATCAGACAACAGTGGGAAATTCCATCTATTTTCGAAGACAGTGATATTTCTATCACGTTTCCACTAATGCTGATTAGGCTGAGAGGCAAAAGGAACCCAAACACACCTGCTGACGTGACAAGTGAGGCACAGAAATGTTTTCATTTACTGCCAGCTCATGGGCCTCATTTTACATTTTAGGGAAATAACAGGTAAATGTACCCTGTAGCATCAGGAGCCATGAGGCTAAAACAAAAAATAACTTTAATTTGGATGATAATATTATGTTTTCCCCTGACAGCACTCCGATCCACATTACCTACATCCAAGACTCCCCTCATAATATGTGTGTGTGTGTGTGTCTGTCTTAGCAAATCTTGTTTACTCTTTTTTTCTTTAACTGGCTTCTATTTACCCACTGTTGTATAATTCTCATCTCTGTATATGTCAGAATATTTTGACTGGGCAGCATTTAATTGCCATGTGCGATAAATCGTGTGTGTGTGTGTGTGTGTGTGTGTGTGTGTGTGTGTGTGTGTGTGTGTTAATACTCTTTTTCTCTGGGCCACAATGTTCTCTCTGCTAATCTGTGTTTTTGTCTGTGCACAAGACAGGGGGAGGCGTGTCAACAATGGGTTTTAGGGTTTCCTTGTCTGGCTTCCCTCTGATGTCTTGCCTCTGTGGAGGCCGGAGAGGTGGGGGTGAGGGAGGGTTGCGGTGGGGGGGGTGGGCACAATGGTGGCGTAGAGGCGGGCGGACAAAGGCCCCGAGTGCGGGGATCCTCCGGCCCTGCGGCCGCGATGCGGCACAAACTCACGCCTGGGGCGCCACACCCGCTTCAGGCAGGTAGAACCCTCTCATTAAATCCAAATAAATGAAAGAAAGAATAGGGTGAGGGCACGTGCTGGTTGTCACTTTTAATACTGACTCTCATTCGGCTCGTTACATTTCATTTTATCTGTGTTCCCCCTTTAAAGTTCAAAGGAAATTCCTGTCCTTTGTTTTCCGTACGTGTTTTGTCTTTGATGGTAGGTAACTTCCAAGTGAAGAGAGAGTTGAAGAGCTGCAGATGAATGTGGGTAAACAGAGAGTCAGCCTCCACCGCACTCTTGAGTTAAAAACATAATCGTAATAACAATAAACCACAGATTTTCTGCTGCTGACAAGCCACCTAATAATGGAAAATGCAGCACGCAAAGCCCTCCTCACAAAGAGGAGTTTGAGACTGACAGTCCTTTGTGTAAATGGCCAGGATATTAAGGATTTCAGCCAAGACTGCTGATTGCTTGTTTTTGAGTATGTGTGTGTGTGTGTGTGTGTGTGTGTGTGTGTGTGTTTGCCTGTGTTTTTGTGTGTCTATGTGCCGCTGTTGTATTTTTCATGTATGTTTGCATTTTCACACCCTGTTTGGGAGAGTGTAATGTGTGAGAGAGTGACTTTACGCAGTTAGCTTGTGCATGTGCGTGTTTGTGTATGTGTGTGTGCATCTGGTTTGTGTGTGTGGGTGTGTTTCGATATGCATGTGTGCACCTGTGTTTGTGTGTTTGTGTTATTTTTGGTGTTCTAGAAACTGATAGATGGATCTGTATCTAGAGAGATATCTATATAAGTTGAGAGGTAACGGAGGGAGTTTGTCGGGTTTTTGTGAGTGAGTCACACATATACTGTATACTAGAATAACAAGGATGTGTTTTGACATTGTATATGCCACAGAGCAGTTCCAGAGAAGAAGTGGGGAGAGAAAGAAAGAAAGAAAGAAAGAGGGGGTAGAAAAACAGAGAGAAAGACCTGAAGGCAGAGGAGGAAGGGAATATGAGTTGGGGCTGGTGGCAAGGCATTTGCATAAAGGGCAGGGCAGTGTGCCCGGCTGTGGAAAGGGTTGGCACTTCGCCTTCCCGACTGGCAGAGGGAAAACTGGGGAGAAAGAAAAGAAAGGGAGAGAGAGAAAGAGGGGGAAAATTCAGTCAATAGAGCATCCCTTGTTCCGAGAAAGCAGGACCCTGGCTGTTGGCAGCATAGCTGGAGAAATATCTAGATCGGTTATCCGTTAGATTTCGCCTTTATTTTCTATTGGAAGATTAAGGCTGTGCAGCTGTAGCATGTGTGTGTGTGCGTGCATGTGTGTGTGTGTGTGTGTGTGTGTGTGTGTGTGTGTGTGTGTGTGTGTGTGTGTATGTGTATGTGTTTGTGAGCGCGCATGCGTATGCGTGTGCATCGACGCACATTGTCTGCGTCTGTGTGCGTGTCTGCGGAGCGAACGTCGCTGGGCAGACTGAGACTGCAAAGCCTGGCAAGAGGTCGTCCCCTCCCAGTACTGCAGCCCAGAGCCCCGCACAGGTCTGCCAGCCCCGCGAGTGTGCAGCCTGGCCCCCGCCTGACCAACTCCGCCTACTTGACCTTTTCTGGAATCCCCCCCAGGCTCCGCTCAGCAGGGAATCCTGTGCATTCACATTTACTGCGTAGGGCAAAAATACCCCGGCAACAACTGGGGCTCAAATTGACGGAGGGGGACTCGGTGACCCGCCCGCAGCGTCTCTCAGGCCGCGGGCCGCAACGCAGCGAACCGCCCTCACAAAGCCCCGCCTCCCCCCTAGCTCCCAGAGTTCATCCCGGTAAGACAGCCAGAGAGCCGCCATGCCACAGCTCTCTCCCCCGTGCGCTGATGACATGGTCAGGGAGTTCAGTGTTTGTGGACCGAAAGGGATGTTTATTTTTGGTCATGTTATTTCAGGGCGGCAGTTATTCCAGTGTTTCAGAATGGGGTGCTGGCGTTGGGAGAGCGGGGCATGTGTCCTCAGCTGCTCTGGAGGCCAGCGAGTGGGACAGACAGGGCGGGGCGTCACCCCCTGAGCGCGGTCACCATAACATATGCAAAGTACTTTCCAGTTTACACCTCATCAATCAAAAGACGGTCATTTTGACTGACAGGGTGAAGGGGGAGCTCTTGGGAGGAGCCGTGTTCCCGCACTTGCAGTTGTCTCCATTTCGGCCGTCGCCCCTAAGGGAAAGCATTTTTTTTTTCTGGATAACAAGTCCTTTTGGGGCTGAAAAATACATAATGTCCATAATTGTGCATATCCGTTCCATGGACCTCTACTGCAGAGAATACTGAAAGTTTCAGGGCAGCAGGGTTCAGTTTTCATGATTTTTTGCACTCAGACATTTTCACCATAGGTGCACTGGAGAAGGTAACTATTCACTATTGCTCACGGATAACACTGGCAATGTTCACAGTTACTGGCGTGTTTCGGTCGTTCATGCTCTGATGAAGGTGAAAGAGCAAAGCAAATAAATAATTAAATTTAGAGCATTTACATGCATATGTCATAGAATTGATTACAAATGCTGTCCTCTTAATAGATGCTCCGTCTCAGCCTGACGGAGCATGCACCTCGCTGTATAGCCTTTTGTTAAACTAATGAAATACACAATAAGACTCATTAAATTTAAGTCATTAAATCCTCTGTAAAATTCACTGGCGGCATGAAAGCAGAATTCCATCAGAATTGAAAGTGGACCATTTGAATAGAGAATTTCAATTAAAGTCAAATAAGGGTTTCGGCAATTAAATTGACAAATTGCACCTTTTAATAAAATGAGCACTATCCGTGGCGTAATCACTGTAATTACTGCTCTGAAATATTTGGGTTTACAAAAATGAGTGTAAAATGACGACAGAGGCTTTCGGATTGAACAAAAAATGGGCGTGCAGTCTCTCAGATAGAACCGAGATACCGGTGCACATGCTCTCAGAAAAGGCTGAAATATGAGTACGGACTCTTGGGGCAGGATTGAAATGCATTCGCCGGCTCTCAGACTGGACTGAACTGCGTGCGCAGAGTCTCAGACAGAACTGAAACGAGCACGTGGCTGCGTGCTGCAGAGCCAGCCTGTCGCAGCATGGCGGGCGGCAGACACCCAGACACTGAAACTAGGGCGGTGTGTCGGCAGGCGGCAAAGAGTCCTGTTTCCGAAAACACGCTCTTTCCCATGACCTCGTCAGCCAGGGGGCACAGGGGGCAGCCCGGGCTTCCACTCTCTCCCTTCCTAAAATGAGCCCTGATGACACAGCTCTATGCCTCTGTCGTCTCAGCTTGCAGAGTAAAAACAGGCCTGCACTCTTGACTGGTGCAGGTGTCTTGGGTGCAGGTGTCAACTGGTCTCATTCTGCTTTGAAATCGATGTGTTTAGAAACACTGAATATCTGTAGCATTTCTTATTGTTACACAGACGCTACAAAAAATATTCAGGTACAACATTCAGCACTGTAGTTGTAATAACAACAGCAATAACAGTAATAATATTAGTAATGTAAGCATTATGAAAGTTATTTTCTTTTATCATTATCCGTAAGGATAATGGCAGTCAGACGCCCAGCTCTTGATTGTTTGTGCAGGGGCGACCCCTTTGTTGGGGCAGATTGTGGAATGCGTGCTGCTCTTGATTGTTCCACAGGCTTATTCTGGTGCTTTTTACATGGAGCATGAAGCAGCTACCACAAATTGCTCCCAGACTTTCGCACATAGTAACGTGTTGGTCTGTAAACTGAGGTAATTGCAAACAATGCAGAATTACACGTCAGAGATATTTCTGCCCCGCTCGCCTGCGCGCGGGGGAAAACGGAGCGGCTTTTTTGTTTTTTTGTTTGTTTTGTTTATTGTTTTTCATCTCATTTCGTCTCGGAATAATGATTAACCGAAATAGCCTCAGCCATTGAACTTGGGGTTTATTGTACTGCCGCTGTTCCCACCGCAGCCAGTTCTAATCGTCATATTAACGGGGATTCAGGCACGCTTTGTACCTCAGAAGAGATGAAGAGGTGAGACCGTAGCTTTTTCTACCTTCAGGAAAACAGCCTCTTACTGACTGGAAGGATGCAGAGAGTACTGACCTTGCATGACTAAGCCTTGTGGCCCAGAAACACAGCCTGGCGATGGGATCGGAGCTGCTTTGCTCTGCCGTAGGGCTGCTGCTCTAAATCGCCAATGCTGAAATGAAAGAAAAGGTCCTGACGTAAGACAAAGAAACACAAAGATGGAATCGCATGGGTAACACCTTGAGTAAAGGCGTCTAAATGACGAAATCAGTAGGCTGGCGGCGTGTATGAGCGTGTGAGCGGTCGACAGTCGAAACCATCTGCACCTGGTCAGCGAGGTGTCGTGCTGTCTTGCAGAGCTTCTATTACCACTGCTACTCCTACAAATAATAAATGACAATAACGATGGCCATGATGAGAGAAATAATAAGAATACACAATTACCATTCTTGTACTGCGTTGAATATGGCCCTGCTGATGTAAAATTCAGTGTGTGGTCTTTGAGGGGAAAACAGTTATGATGGGAGTCAGGGGGAGAATCAGAAATTAGAACTTTTTTGTGGGAAAGAACTTCAGGCACCTGTTCAGCTTTCTGCCAGTCTTGTCTCCTTTATGCATGTTTGTGGTATGTCAGAGATTTTAATAATAATACATATAAAAACCTGTCTTGATTGGATTTGCTTAACCCATGAATCGTGTGTATTTTCAAAAGCAAACACAAGCCTTCATGTAATAAGCAGAATGAGGACAGAGGACCTGTGTTACCAGAGAGCGTGTCCAGAATAAGCCCTATGACGTTGAGATGGTAATGCATATAGGATAAGTGTCAGGGAAATCATGCGTCTGGTAAATGTTGAAGTGTCAGCATCAGGTCCTCTCCTCCATGATGATCTCACAACTCAGGCTCTTTATTTGGTGTGTCTGTGTGTGTGGGGGGGGAGTTAAAGGAGGAACTTTATTGGTATGCACAAGGGCGCCTGGCTGGGAGAGGGAGTTAGTGCACCCTATTACAGCTCTGACTTCTTAACCACTCCCACCACTGCTCCCCTGTGAAATCCACACACTGCGTGGTCTGTAAAAAATATTCGCAGTGTTTGGTAGTATCTGCAATATTATTGGGCGCATATAAAGATGACTGTTTTCAGGAGCGGCGCCAGAGATTTTCTTTTGCTGGTGCTATGGGGTTGCTTGACTTTTCAGCGAGGGTGCTCTGAAATTTAGGGTTTCCCATTAATGTGCCAGTTGCCACAGTTTAATTTCTACTGCAACACCCCCGACACACGTGCACACACACACACACACACACACACACACACACACACACACACACACACACATGCACACACACATGCACATACGCAATGCCCGCTCTGCGACAGTTACAATGCCATTCATTAAAAATCAAAAATTCTAAATAAACCACAGAAATTTCTCGGGGGTTCTAGGGGGGTGCTATGGCTATCCTAGGGGTAGCTACAGCACCCCCCAAGCCCCTCCCTGGCGCCGCCCATGGTTGTTTTCTGAATGTCTCCTATCTGTGCAGAGACGTCTGTCTCTCTGTATTAAGTTATTGTAGGGAAAAAGAAATAAAGTTTATCCCTGTCTAACACCACACAATATACCGCACCTGTCCTCGGCATTAAAGAGGTGTTCCTGAACTCTTGTGTACCTTGGTCCTTCTGCACTCCCATGAAAAATAATCACCACCTATAAACCACCTCAGCTTTGTAATTTGATATGTATTACATTGCCTTTGCTTTATAACCATATAGCAGGCAGAGAATTAAAGAATATACAAACATTAAAAAATGTTTGGCAAGTATGAAATTTATGTGATGTAAATATGCACATAATTGAGCAAAAACAATACCTCCAAAGCCCATGTTTCCCACAAATCCCAGTCTCTTCCTGGTGTTCCTAAGTACATAAACCCATATCTAAACCCAGGGAAAACCCTTGAAAGTTGGTATTTTCCTTAGTATTTAGTGGTTAAAAGATTATTGGCGCGGTCAAAACCAATTCTAATGACAATGACTCCACCATTTTGATTCGCAGGATTAGCAGAGGCGTGTAGCATCCAAGCCTTGGTTTCCCCCTTTGTGGAAAATGTCTGTGTAAAATTGAACACTGGCTCAAGACACTTGCTCCCTTCATAGTGGTACCACCGGACCTATCAATCCTTTCCTTATGCAGAGCGCATATTGCACTTCACCTGCTCTCTGAGTACATTTGTTTGTCTTGTTCTCAAGATGTATGGGACAGATAAACATTTGTGGTTCATAATGCAGCACAAACTGGCTGAGGTATTCATTATATCTGTTGGAGCCTTTTTTCTGCATGGTTCTTTGTAGTGAATTTATATACCCGTTCCTCTCTCCAGTCGTCCTGCAGTCAGCTTTGTCCTTAACTTTGACTGAGAAATTATTTAAACAGCTTCATTTTTTTTTTTTAATTCTTGCTTCAGAAATTTCAAAAACATTTGAACTTATAATAAACACGTACAAATGAACAAACAAACCAGACGAACAAAAATGACAGTTAAAGGTAAGAACAAAGCACACTGTGGTTAGATTGAATCATGCCCAGATTTTCACATGCAAGGCCACCATTCTGCTTTTAAGCTCTTTTAAGCGCAACTGTTGAACTCCAGGCAATTTACCCTGTGTTTAAACGCACAAAAGTTTGAAGCACAATTTTATTATAATGTTAATAATGAGCTTTTCCCTTTTCCAGTGAATAGACTTAAAGATGTAATGGTAAGTTGGAAGATTTGACACTCCATTTATTTACTGCAATATTTAAGTATGGAAATTCAATGTATACCATCTCCAATGATAACTCTTCAAAAGACTGAAATAGGCGGTAAGTCAATTTCTTGTACACTTTCCTGGAACATTTAATGAGCAATGAAAAAGCTTATTTGTGTCTAGAAATCAGTTTAACATTAGGAATGACAGAAAGTGTAAATAAGAGAGAAAACGCTCTCTTTACCTAATCATCTCTTAGTCTTTGCACAGAAGTATTTGGCAATTATTCTTATAATATATTTTCGAGTTCTGGACAAATGCACACGTAGATTCAACATTATTACTAATGCAGGATAGTTTGTTTTGCAAAGTATGTAATTTAGGCGATTTTTATGAGAATGAAAAGTATCGGGAAAGGGGGCTGTTTAAGCAGCGTAAATAACCTATTTAGCAAAGGCGTTTCAAATATGAAATCTTAAGCAGTTTCAACCTGACAAAGGCTGCCGTACAGAAGAACGGAATATGCAGGCGTCAAAGTCCGTCAAAACTTCGCCCTCTCACATTCACATGCACCTACTTCTCTTCCTCCTTTTAAATACAGAAATGAAGATGTTTTGTCTGTATAAGAAAATAAAATAGTCATAAAAGAAAATTACAACTTTAATTAATAAACTTTAAAAATAATCTGTTCTATTGATTTCAGCTGATGTCATTATTGTTACATTCTTATGCCTGAGTATTTAAGCATGCATTAGTGAACGCTGTTACTGTTCTGCACAACCGAGTACCCTGTCAGTACTATTAGGAATACAGGTTGAAAATGATGTATGATTTTAACTTATGAACAACACACCTCAAAAGAAATAAAAACAGTAGGCCTTCCTCGGGCATAACCTAAACCGATAGCAGTGCAATTGCGGATTTTGTGTGTTAACAATTAGGTATAGCAACCTTGGTTGTAAACTTTGTTGCCTTATTTCATTGTACTGACGTTGTCAACTAAAACGTGGTAGCCTTTCCAGTTACAATCAAGCGCATGTTCAGGTTTTATATCACATTACAAAAAAAAAAAAAAAAAAAAAGAATGGAAGACGACCTTCATGTGATTTTCATATGACTTTCATACTTTTACTTACTTATTATTTAATTACTTATTAACACTTATTTTTCATCGTTCACATTTATTATGCTAAGTGACATTGTTTACAAAATTTCTTTTGTTTGATAGGTCTGAGGAATAGGGTAGCCTATTTCTAGATATGCCTGGACATTAACCGTAGCCTAATCTGAACACTCGTTTACTTATTTGTCGTGGATGAATAAAATATTTGAAATTGATGAGATTTTAGTAATTTAAATGAGCAGTTTTTACTCGTGATGTAGGGTCATTTTTCAGTACATGAACTTTTTTGGATTATGTCTTGGTGAGGTTGTCAAGAATTCAAGTCCTGAAACAGGAGCACACACTTTTATGGTTTATGGCTAATTGACGTTCAATGTAAAGAAAGTGTTTAAAGTATATTATATTATATTATATCAGTTTCACAATAAGAGTTTAAACTAATAATGAGTTAAGGGTACAGCTGGTTGAGGTCATTTCAAATATGTGCAGCGTCTGTCCTTTGAAAACAGAAAAGAAAACGAATTTGAAATATTAATAAGATCTGTCGGCCAGTTTTTTATGGTTTCACAATTTATAATTATTCGAATAGTGTATTGCACAGTATAAATTTACATACGAATAAAACTTAAATTGAGCAATGTTACAAGAACTAATTGTAACCTTGTGCTGCAAAATATTTACTATAGACTATCTTTAAAATATTTAAACTAAGACGAAACTCACATAGTATTTCTAAAATTTATCTCAGTAAAAATGTACCTGTAGTTATAAATCTTGCATTGAAAACTGCTGTTGTAAAATGTCTTCTTTTTATTAATTTCAATAAAATTCAAACAGAGTTACCTGTCTGGGAGGCAAATGACTTCTTCCTTTTTTTTTTTCAAAAATGTTCTGTATCTGCTGTATCTCCCCTGTTTCTAGCAGGCAACACTGAACGAGTTAAACTTCACTTGGCTGTACTTAAAACTTAAGTTTTATTTGGACGCGTTTGTAATTAGGTAAGGCCGGCAAAACATGCTTTTAAAGTCTATGCAATGTGGCTAAAGGATGTATTTTAATAAGCTGACACCTTTTCCATAGAACGTATTATTATTTATGATAAAATTCTGAACGAGGTATCGTCAATTTTGTAACTTTTAACTTTTTTAAAAAAGTGTTATTTATTTATTTTTCATTTTTTTGGTAGAATGAATACCTTGTGACGAGTGTGGCCAGTTTCAGAGAGCACTCACCAAGTATTTCTTTCAAGACAAATAGGCTTAGTCAATGGCCTCGCGGTACTTTGCCCTCCGCCGTTTATAGAAGAGATGAGTTTGCGAAAGTTCCAGAAAGTTAAACCATGCGATTTAGCATGTGAATAAACTTTAGTCTAGAGCAACAAACATTATTTCCTAATAGAAAACAAACATGATTAGTTTACTGAGTCTGGCACAGTTTATTTTGTGAATGGGCAATGATTTAGGTAAATGAAACAGACGTTTTTAGATTTGATGCTTAATTCGTAATAAAACGAATATCAAATTCACTGTGATCATTGACAACACAACCGTAAGCCATTTTATGTATCACATTGACTCTGAGGTTTGGTTGTTTTACACCTGAAACAAATCAAAGTGAGTGTTTAAATGAAATTAGACTTTCAATTAAGGTAATGTTTTTGTTGAAATATTGCAAACAGATATATTAAGTTGCAATTTTGATGCTATAAGGTCATGTCTCTTTCAAGTTTATTTGACTTTAATTTTATTGTATTTACTCAGAATAAGTATTTGCCAGTGCATTCCCTCTTCACAGCTGAATCCAGACTAAGACTTGACTTTATAGTTGTTTGTATTTATACTGTCCAACGGTTTTCAATCCAATAAATTTAAGTTTAAGAACACTTCACAGTACATTTAATTTATTTAATAAGATTTCATTAATTAGTGGATAGTTCAAGCTTTAAAAGAAAGAAGGGAAATAGTTTGTAAAGGTTGTAGTGAGTCGCTCCTTGGTAAGCGGTTTGTAATTCTCATAAATAGATAAAATTAGTACATTACCATTTTAAAACCATTTTGTCACCAAAAGTATATGCATTCAACATATATTTTGTTATGTGCCAAGCTTGTATTAGCTGTAGTCTCTAAATATGAGGACACTGAAAAAGTACGACAGGACAACAGCATCAGGTAGTTTTGCTCATCGATCTGTCCGTTTTTAAACAAAAACGTTCTAAAATGCAATATCTAGCGTAGATGGACGAGCGAAGCGGCTGTCTGGCATGTCCCGCGCCAGGTGTGTGTGAAACGCAGTCGGCGAGGCGCAGGCCAGGGTTCAGTTTTCCTCGGAGCTTCAGGAAGAGATTATGCCACACTACGTATTATTTTGTCAAGTTATTGTGACGCAATTGAAATCCATACAATGTCATTCATTTGACATGCATTAATTTGTAAAAAAAAATAATAATAATAATAAAACAATATAAATTCCAATTATGTTCACTCTGCAATGAACTTAAAACCTTATTTGATGTCCTCTTATAAAAATGGGCATCCACGAACAGAACTGATTGTCATACAGCAGGAGAATAAGGTAATTCTTACGTTTTGTGTGACAGTATTTTACTGTATGCATTTAGATTCACTGCTGCTATTATTAATTTAGAACTTTATTAATTTAAAAGCAGACTTTGACTAATGGTTGCAGGTGAGCACAAATGGGCCTCTTGCAGGCCACGTTTTCAATACAGCGCAAACCTTTATCTTTAAGCTCCTTCATGCCTTTTCTTCTGTTGGGCAGTATATGCTGTCATGCTTTTCTCTTTTTAAAGAGTACATTTTCTGTATGCTGCATGGAGACATCGCAGTAGCTGCCGTTCGTAATTGCCTTTGCAGAAATTCTCCCTTTGTGGCCTGTTGGTATGTTTGTAATTAACTTGTTTTTGGTTAGCTCTTGCTGGGACATTTCCTTTTGTCATAACACTGAAAGTAAGGTGTAATAAAGACAAATACATAATGGACAGGTGCATTTCTTTTTCGTTTAAAACTCAAAGCTAAACTCCTTGGATTTTCTAGTGCATTTCCATGTTTCCTTACCATTGAAACAGTATTTATTTTGATGCCAGTTCCTGTTTTGTGGAATGCCATAACAGTCCCTCATATTTCAAAAAGGAGAAAACAGAGGTGCAATTTAATGTCACAAATGCAGACTGTGTCCTGCCTAAAATTGCACAAGGACATTCAATGGTTTGTGATGTTAGGGATTTATATATTTTTCATATTTGAGTGAAACATTGATTTTTTTTTTTCAATGATTTCCTTTTGTTTAGCACAATGGCGAACTGGGAAAGTTACCCAGCCTTTTGGGCCAATGCGTGGCGCATTCAGTTTTTGACTCGAAGCGTCAAAATCAGCTTCACACGGGTGATATAAGGGGCTAATTGTATGTCTGCCTAGATTTGCACCGTTCAAGCCATAGTTTCACTGCGAGGTGCGGATCCATCCCCTGTTATTTTTCCAGACGATGTGGGCTATGGTTTCTTGATGCAAGTGTGTGAGAGGCTGGAAATGTCACCGTGCTAAACTACTCTAGCAGAGCAAGCAATGAAAGGCTGTATGCAGGGAGGGCTCATAATTCATGGCTCCTAACAGCAGCTTGTTATTTTCTCTCTGCACAGTTTTATTTTATTTTGTAGCTATTATAAATCTCACTCCTGCTCAGAGATTTTTTTGCTGAGTCTTTATTTTTTCCTTGTAGGTAAAGACCTTTTATTTCTTCCCTCTGTTAAGATGGAGGGTTTCGAACGTTTGCAAACAGGTATCAATATGCTTTAATTCGGAATGAGATAATACAGACTCTGCAACCTTTTTTATTTGAGCAATTGTGTTTGTTTTGCGCAAAGTCCAAGGCTTTGCTACCTGCACAGAACTGACATTAAAAAAGACCTGCTAGTTGCCTTGTGAATGAATCTCTGAATGCCTGTGAATGACTTCATCTAGTAACATGATTAAATTTGGTTCAGTGTTTAAAAGGACCATCTCTGATCTTAGATTCATTGTGTATGCAATGTTTTATAAAATAGACTCTTATGTGTAACAAATGTAATATTTCACCATATGATATACTAATGCTTTGTAAACTGTTGGTTCAATCAAAGATGTAATTCTGTATTCAGCCAGAGACACAGGTTAGGATTGATTCATACTGGTGTGCATTTACATTTTTAAAATGTAAATTGTTGCAGTGTAAGTTTGAAGGTCATGGCAGTAAAGTATGGAAGTAAAGACAAGCTACCCGTCGATTTTTTTTTCTCTCTTTTTTTGGCAGTTGGTTCACAAACAGTCGTAAGACGCAGGCAGCAGGGTAAATGAGCTTTTCGGAATGATTTTTTCTCTCTCCCTCCCTCTCCCTCTCTCTCTCTCTCTCTCTCCCTCTCTCTCTCTCTCTCTCTCTCTCTCTCTCCCGCTCCCGCCGCTGTTAAAAAAACGAAAGCAAAGGAAAGAGGAGTTTCCTTCTGCCCGAACAAAGGTCACCGTTAAGAGCCCGCAGTGGTCTGCGGAGATAAGATGAGCTTTAGCACAAAACTGCGGAAGAAGAGAGAGAACATGCGCCCTAATAGAGAGGCAGCGGCAGCGCCCGGATCAGGGCCGCCATTCGAGCTGCAGAGCCAGAGAGAGGCGTAGCGCTGAGCGTGCACACCGCCCGCCTCGCGTCCCACTCAATTAAAAGGAAAAGTAAATCTCCCCTGTCTCAAGAAATATAATGGCCTTTTAGAGAAAATAAAGCAGAGCTCTCTACTGTATATACTGCGCCTTGTAATCGACGCAATTAAGTTTAAATGCAAGGGTGTCAAGGAGACCCATAGCCGTGCCAAAATAATAAAAGTTCTGCTTTGTTGCAAAAATTAAATGGAAACATCTGGAAAACTGCCTTTTCTTCAGGACTGATTATTTGTTTTATTTATTTATTTTTTTGGTTTAATGTGCATGCTCCAGAGGTCCAGCTCATGGGGCACAGCATACATTATGTACATTATCTGAGGAGGCTTTTAAAAGCAATAGCTGGTAAAAAAAAACTTTTTCAGATAGTTAGCTTTGCTGGGAGGGTGCCGTTAACTGGAATCATTTAAATGTGTAATTGCGCTTGCATGGGGTGAAGGTCTCAGCTACTTTTATTTGCTTTTGACCTGTCTGAATCTGAATTCATTGGAATGGTTTAATAAGAGAGTCATACGTACATATTATCTGCAATCCTTGCATTGTAATGTAATTGTTGAAATTGTGGGTATCAAACACGGACGCAGCGGTGGTCTTCTTGTGCAGACCAGGTCGTTTGTTTCACATTGAAACATGGTGGGGGGGGGGGGACTGAGATAGATTTTACTTTCCCGTTGTGTGTGCAGGAAGCCTGGCCGTACCCCGCGCTGGCGTTCTAACCCGGATCGAATCTCAGCCGCGGCGCTACGGCACGACAGCAGCAGTCGTCACAAAATGTCACCCGGTGGCAGCCATACTGTCCCCGGTGAGCCTCACGGGACGTCCTCTGCTCCTTTAAGCGGGGGCCAGAAAAGACCCCCTCTCCTCTCCCCTCCGCCGCGCCGCCACATGCTGCCTCCCCCCCCCCACCCCAGCCCCCTTCATCCCCTTCATGTACAATTTTTCCCTTTCATTTTTTATTCTTTTTTTTCTGATTCTCTCCATCACGACTGCTGCTGTTGGTTTTGTGTGCATCGGGCCAGATTGGGGGTCCGTCAGTGTCGACAGACAGACAGTGGCTCCATGGTGGAGAGACGGGCGGGGGGGGTGGGGGTGCTGGGGGGAGAGGAAAAAAAATTCAATCTGTGTTTGGTTTGATGTCACTTTGGTGGAACAGACATATTTGCCTTTGTAGGGTGTTCAGAGAGTTGCTGCCACACAGCAAGGGATGAACAGGAGAATCAAATGGTCCATAATTAGCAAATGGTTATATGTCGTTATGGTCCGTCATTGCCAAGTGATTCAAATGTATTGTCCTTTATTTGAGACAAATGCAGCTAGTATTTATTTTAGGGTGTGCGTGTTGTTGGGGGGAGCAAGGGGGGGGGGGGTCAATGAAATGTAATAGATGTAGCTTGGTTGCAATCAGTATCAGTTTTTATGTTCAACTAGAGATAAACAGAAAAATAAAATCCTAATTATGCTGCTTTCTCGGTCCCCAGACTGAGACATCAATTTACAAATTTCCTCCTTTATTGACACATTTACATGAGTTTTTCATGCCTTTTCATGTCTTGTTTGAGCTGTTACCCATAAGTATTCCATAAATATCTATGTTTTTTTGCATCTGATGGCGCTCAAGGTCAACCCTCAACAATAGGGTAAATGGCACAGGCCAGTGTGGCTAGAGGACTTAAGGTGGACAAACTAGCAGTAGTGTGGCAATATCCTTCAGTACAGAACTGCTAAAGGATAGAGCAATGTTCAGCTAATGAGTTGGAAAATGATATCAATTAGATATAGTCTTATCTTTAAGTGCACCAGACACAAAATGTAACACAGACAGTGACGCAAACATGCTGGTATAACTACAAGAGAAAAATAAAAATGAGTAGTGCTTGGTAGTTTCTGATTATTATTGTTGTTGATGATGATATTATTATTAATTTTGCGTTATTCCAGGATAAAAGGCTGGTGGGATACATTGCAATCTGATAGCTTCGTTGTGATAGGACTATATTCCCACTTGTCTCTCCACTTGAATTTACTGGGACCCCCTCCTTCATTACCCGCTAAACCATTTGAAGAATTGACTGCATTGCCTAGAATTAAATGTGTTTTTTTTCAATTCTAAAAGGGGACCGCTACATATTACTAATAAAATAATGACAGAAATATGTACACAAAGCAAAAACAAGCCGTGGAAATAAACTGCCAAAAAGGATTTGTGTTTCGATTGTAGAAAAGATTAAAAAGAATCAAATCAAATATTAATGTAGATTAATATGTCCAGTCTGATTCTGAGATTAAAACGGAATTGTACAGGGTTTATATGTTAAAACGATGTGCTCTGGAATATACTGCAGCTTTGTTTCACTGTATCATTGCTATTTTTTTTTCATCCTGCCATTTTTGTCTTTCTACAAACTTTTTTAAAAAAATGTTTCTTTCTCCCGCTCTCACATATGAATAAAATAGCAGATGAACGTACGTGTTTTAAAATAGTAGAGCATGTATTGGTTGTATTTGGGGGGAATATTTCTTTACCCCTCTTTGTTTGTGTGGTAAATCCGGGAGCAGCTGCTGGTTTGAGGGTCTAGTGGGATTTTGGGGCTGTGTTTTCTCATGCCATCCTGTGCCAAGGTGGTGTAACGCGAGCAGAGGGGGGGTGGGGGAGATGAGAGGGAGGGGTGGAGAGATGAGGTGGTGGCCCTGGTGGTGATGGGGGTGGGGGGTGGGGGGGGGGATCTGGGATTGGTGCATGTAAAATTAATATCCTCTGGACTTTGCCTGTGCGTTAGATAGGAACTTGTCAATTTGGCAAATTCTATGCCTTCTGTATGAACTGCACACTATCTCTCTCTCTCTCTCTCTCTCTCTCTCTCTCTCCCTCTCTCTCTCTCGCTCTCTCCACCAACAACCTCCCCCCTCCCTCTCTTTTCCCTCCCTTTCAGCTCTCGAAGCGAGCGTATTGGCTGGGTTGTAGGCGTCTCATTGCCAAATAGGTGGGCCCTACTCGTGTTGGCAAAGACTCAGGCAATGGTTAGGGAAAGAACGTGGAGAGGAAGAGAGAGATAGAGTTGGAGAGAAAGGGGGAAAAAAGAAGCTGCACTCGGGTTTGCCAGCGGTCGTACACGCTCGTCCAACATTGATTCGGTCCTCTCTTTTTTTTCCCATTCGGTGCTCCGCACCCCCCCGTCCTCTCTCCCTGTGAGTCTTACACAGGGCCCACAGATCTGAGCAAATACCACGCACTGCTTTGCCAACGGTTTTTTTGTCTTTATTTAGCTATTTTTTATATATATATATTTGAACGCGAAAAAGAAGCGTGTTTATTTTAAGTGATTTTATTACGTCCGTTTTTTTTCCGAGTTTTTTTTTCCCTTTTTTTGCGGGCACAACTCGAATTTTCTTTTTTTTTTTTTTTTTACTTTCTTTCATTCTCTCTCTCTCTTTTTAAAAAATTTGCCTTTTCCCGCTCCTGCTGCCACCAGTGCTCTTGCGCTGTGCCCCCCCCCCGCGTGTCTCTTGTTTTTACTTTTTTTTTTTGTACTGCTTCCGTCGGACAGTTAGGGCTTTTTCTGCCATTTTTTGCCACTATTCTGTCCCTTTTTTCTTCTCTCTGCTCAGTTTTTTTTCCCAGTTGAACCAGCAGCAATAGTTGCAGCGATTGGTCTTAAGAGGGTGAGACAGTAGAGAACTGGTGCAGCAGACTTTTTTGCTTACGATCGACGTGCCGAATTTATGATGAGAGTGCAAAATGGTAACTACCAAACTGTCTGTATCTCCTCCTTTTGCAGTATTTTTTGTGGTGATTATTTTCGTTGCTGTTGATACTGGAATGTATAATTTTGGAGGCTGGTGGTAAATGTTAGATACAACTTGTAATGGCAATAAAATCAGGTAAAGATGGTTGAACCGGTAAAACGCCTATTCTGGCAGTACGTGTTGACCCCGGTTTTGCGGCGGAAGAGCTGGTGAGGATATGTGGTAACTCTTGCAGAGTAGCATTCTAGTGAGGTCTGGGCGCTGCCATGCACTACAGGGTAGCCAGGTATTGTGGGATTGCAGTCAGAGTCTTTACCATTATGTTTTTTATACAAACACAGACTCTCGTCAGTCTGTTTATTTTGAATTTTAAATCTCAACGTATTTCGATTATCCAGCTTCCATTCTATTTTGTACCTGTGTTTCAGCATTTTGTATATTTTTTCAAAATTTTTTGATAAAAAGTAATTAAAATATTTTAATGGTGTATTGTGACAACAAATGTAGCGTCAACAAAAAAGTGACTTACGTACGCACATAATATTTGGTCCGTTTCTTGCATGTTTTCATTTGGCTCTGTGGTATATATTACGTGAAATATTGCTTTAATTATTGATTTGCTACGCTTCAGCAGATGCAATTCTGTCAGCTGTCAATTTAAGCTTCTTTTTGACAACTGTGTGCATTTATTTATACAATTTATTCCTTTTCATCTGTGCGAATTTTCATATCGATTGTGCAGGATATATTGGCCATGGAATATTTATCTCAGATCAACTTTGTCGTTGTGGCCGATTTGCCAATAAATCAATGTTTCTCCATGAACTGTGGTATTAACTGCATGTCCTTTCCTCTCCCCCCCGCCCCCCCACCCCACCCATCTCTCCCTCTACCTCAGGATGAATTTCATCCCTTCATCGAGGCCCTGCTCCCGCATGTCCGTGCCTTCTCCTACACCTGGTTCAACCTGCAGGCCCGCAAGCGCAAGTACTTCAAGAAGCACGAGAAGCGCATGTCGAAGGACGAGGAGCGCGCGGTGAAGGACGAGCTGCTGGGAGAGAAGCCCGAGATCAAGCAGAAGTGGGCGTCGCGGCTCCTGGCCAAGCTGCGCAAGGACATCCGGCCCGAGTTCCGCGAGGACTTTGTGCTGACCATCACGGGGAAGAAGCCCCCCTGCTGCGTGCTGTCCAACCCCGACCAGAAGGGCAAGATCCGCCGCATCGACTGCCTCCGCCAGGCCGACAAGGTGTGGCGCCTGGACCTGGTGATGGTCATCCTCTTCAAGGGCAGCCCGCTGGAGAGCACGGACGGCGAGCGGCTGGTCAAGTCGCCCCAGTGCTCCAACCATGGCCTGTGCGTCCAGCCGCACCACATCGGCGTCTCCGTCAAGGAGCTCGACCTCTACCTGGCCTACTTCGTCCACACGCCAGGTGAGTGCCTGAAACACACACACACACACACACACACACACACACACACATACACATACACATACACACACACACACACATCCATACAAACACATGTTCATACACACACACATACACACACGCACGCACACCTTCACACAAACAAGTGGTCATGCATACACACACACACACACACACACACACACACTCTGTGCCATTCACCTGTGGTTCCCTGATTTGGTAAAATCATTGCCATGAAATGTGCCATTGAATATCACACACTTCCTCTCTCTTCTCACAAATACTAGCGCAAAAGAAAACACATAGGAACTGCAGTGTGTGGGGAAGGTAAAATGATATAAAGTGTACTTTTGAAACATTCATATCTGCAGAAATTATTTTCCTCTGTTTTACCAAAATGTTTTCCATGCTAGAGTAAGAGTGGTGTAGCATGAGTGCTGATTTATATGCTATTAGTGTGTGAATGTATATGAGTATGTATGTACCTGTATGTTATTGTGCATGTTTGTATTTGTATGTGTGTGTGTGTGTGTGTGTATGTGAGAGTATATGTGTGTACCTGTGTGTGAGAAAGTATATGTGTTAGTATGTTTGTGTGTGTGTGTTTGTGTGTGTGTGTGTGTGTGTGTGTGTGTGTGTGTGTGTGTGTGTGTGTGTGTGTGTGTGTCTGCGGGTTGCGTTCGCCGGGAGCGAGCTGCTCGTCGCAGGGCAGAAAGCTCAGTGACAGCTGGCCTGTAACCAGGGTGTTTGAAAGGCGAGCAGTGAGTTTGGGCCGTCTCGGCCTGCAGTCTGGCTCTGCCGTCTGCCTGAGCGCCAGTCCCTGCTCAACGGGACCTGCGCGACTGCCGCCACAGCAACACGCGTCCTCCAGACTCAGGGAGTCAGCACACAGCGGTGTGCTGTAGGACAGTGGCGTGTGTGAGAGTGCATGTGTGAATGTGCGTGGGTGCTAATGTGTGTATGTGTGTGCATGTGAGTGTGTGTGTGTGAGTGAGTGTGTGTGTGTGTGTGTGTGTGTGTACATGCGCGCCCATTTCATGAGGGTTGAATGCCACGTTTTAAACTTTGGTGCATTACTGGTGTGGCATTACATGAGTACGTTTTAATCTAATAGCTAAGGTCAATGATAAAGATAAGAATACTTAATACAAGCTAACAATACCAGTTCAATTATGTCATCTTTCACACTTAGATTTAGCGCTAATGGCTTATAAAAAAAAAAAAGAAGAAAAAAATAGTTTCACTTTCTTTTATTTGTGTATCACATTTTGAGATTGTTTATGGCTTGTAACTGAAAGTACGTTGTGATCTGTGATGATATACACATAGGATCGTGCTCAGTTTTTATTTTGCTGTCACACTCAGCGTTATGATAAAGTTCTAACTGCCAGTGGTTTTGCCATTTGTCCATAATGCCAGAGATGTGATAGACTAAAGACAGAATTATTGTTATTAAATTCATTTTATTACAATTATGCAAATAAACAGCTCTGCCAGGAAAGAAAAGAGTTGACTTTGGTAAAATGAGAATCATCATTTGGAAACAAGGGTTGTAGACTAAATTACTTGTAAATCAAAGTAAAAATGTGTCTCGTATCACTCAATTCTGATCACGCCGCCTCAGCGCTGGTAGAGTGTTGGTTATATTTTTAGCTGTCGCGGATACCACCAGTAGTCACAAGAATGGTAGTGATAAATGGCGCTGGTGGTATTATTATGATTGTACTTTGCGTGATTATTGCTGAAAGGCCCTGTGCGGGTCGGTCATGTGACGGTGTCGTGTGGCCGTCTCTGTGCCGGTGCAGTGCACATCTGCAGAACACAGGGTAACACAGCCGAGCAGACGCACTGTATGGGGGGGGGGGGGAGGTGCAGCACAGCCGCACTGCTGGGGTCCCCTGTGTGGTGCGGTGTGAGCCGTTACTGTGGTGCGCAGCGTTGTGCAATCCTGTTCAGTTGACATTTATAGTACAGTCCTGCCGGGCACCGGGTACCTGTCAATGCGGTGTATGTTACAGCACAGGGATACCAGGTGTGACGCAGTTCGGTACGCGCCGCAACACAGCGTTACCCGCTGTGGTGTAGTTTGGCGGGCATTACAGCACAGAGTTGTCCACTGTGGTGAACTGCAGTGGGCATTACAGCACAGGGTTTGCCAGTGTAGTGCGGCGTGCATTGTAGTACAGTGTCTGTGCATTATCTGGACTGCAGTGCAGTCTTATCTTATCTGACTAATCCAGTGTGTCCTGGTGCTTTTATCTGCCTCCAAATAGCCTCGGCTCAGGCCGGCTCCTGGTGTAGAAGCCGCTCGGAGTTGGCGGTGTTCTGTTACAGTGTGCCAATCCTGCGTAGTCCTCTTTTTTTCTTTCTTTTATTTTATTCTCATAATTCTTCAATGCCCGCGCAACTGTGTTTGTGTGCGTCTTTCTCTTGTCTTCATATTTGTTTGTTTTGTGTCATTTGTTTGGTTTCGTCTGGCTTTTTGTTTACAATTTCAATGCTAAAAAATTTTATTCTTATCGTAGACATCGTCCTCATTGTCAGTGCTGAAGAGGTAGCTTCCCCCAACTTCTTTTGTTTACATCCGAGAAGAAAGACGCAAAAGCAAAGGAGCCGAGAGCTAATTGTTCTGGTTGGCAAAAATCGCAACCCCTTCGGTGCAGGAAGATATGTCGTTTTGTTTAGAGAGCAGCACCGAGCCGCCACAGGGAAACTCTGGCTTGTGTCAATGTTCCTCGTCTTGGAGAGCTTACGCTCGCGCTCCACACAAAAAAAAAAACAAGGGAAGAGAGGGAAAGAATCCTCCTTTTCTGCCGCAACAATAACCCACCTTCTTCCCCTCACTATCTGTAATAAAAAGGAAACAAACAAACAAACAAAAAAAGGCCCCCAAACAATGGTGGTTTTAGAGGCAAAGAGAGAGGCAGCGGGACAGGCGCACACACGGAGAGAAGGGGGGGTGGGGGGGGGGTCAGGGTGGCTTGATTAAAGCCTTCGACGCTGCAACCCTGCAGGTTTATTCTTAGCCCCTGAGTGAGGGTGTCAGTCTTTCGGAAGCTATCGATTGCTCGGCCTGTAATGGCTTGAGGCTGCCAGAGTGCTGCTGTCGGCTTAGAGTGGCCGCTATCGGTGCTATCAGCTATTGGGTATTTTAATTCTGGAGTGCATCTGGAAGGAGGCTCTTGCTCGTACAGAAACAATATAGCATATATAGTTACATTATATATAGCTATTTCAATATACGCTGTGTAGCACAGTCTGCTATTTCATTGATGTGAGTGTTATTGGTTTAAATGTGTATCGATATTTTTTCTAATCATTTCTCCTTTCTAATCATTTGCATTTCTAATCATAAAAGTCTTACAGGGTTTTTTTTTCTTTGAGAAGGTCCAGATGCACATTTAATTTTGTTCACATATTAAAGGTCAATAGATGGTGGGAAGATACGTGTTTTTGCCCTTTATGTTTCTTATTTGTGATTCTGATAAATGACTGTTATTGCAATATTAGTCAGAATTGGACTGCTTCACTCACATGGCTGTTATTATTAGTATTCTAAAAAGATGTTTTGAAAGTGTTTCCAGCCAGACTTGTGCTTGAAAATTGAAGCCATTCTTTGAGAGGTGTCGAAAATGCGATGGTTGCCACGTTTGCCGTGGAATGAACTACTCCGTGACTGATTTTGGTGTGTTGACGTGTCCTCTGCAATGGACAAGGTAGAGAAAAACAAAGCAAGACAGTGAGACGCTGATGTACCTACATTTACCAAGGGTAGGAACAGTTTAAAAGAGTAGTATTGTAAAAGGAATAAGGAAAAGATTCTGAATAAGATTTATGAATAAGATGGCACCTTTTAAAATGAAGTGTGTGACTGAGACAACAGAGACGACCAGGTACTCGAAGCTCTATTGTGTTTATTTTTATTTTTTTTCCATAGAGATAAACTGTAATGAGTCATTTCCTGAGTGCTCAGAGGCTCTAATGATATCACGAGGTCAAGTGACTTTGCATGCGCCGTCAATGAAGTAAGGCCCCTCTTTATTGGGATTTGATTAAAGAAAAATAGAGAGCCGTAAAAAACGGAGGGCCGTCTCATTTCGGGGGCCGATGTGCGTTGTGGGAATTGGCCCGCGATGGCTATGAAAACTTTTCCCACTCGAAGCGCGCTTGGCCCCGGAGCAGAGGCAGTGTGCTATAACTCTGTCTTCACCCCGGCCCGCCGGGCCCGAGCGTCCCACTCACAGTGGCGGGAGAGAGCCGGACGCGGAGAGAGACGGAGAGCCGGGTTTACCGTCTCCGGGACCGGTGACCCCCGCTGCTGAGTGGGTGTCAGTGGGACGGTGGGCAGAAGGGAGGGCAGGGTTTCGCGAGTGTGGAAAAAAGGAACACACACAAAAAAAGAGAGAGACATCACTGTCGTAAAAAAAAAAAAAAAAAAAGCAGGCTTCTTTTCTTGGCCGTTGAACAAACTGCGTAATTCTGGAGCGTGAACAGAACGCTGCTCGCAAAAGGCCCTGGCACAGGCTGTGCGGAGTGACAGAGAAATACTCCAGAATGGCGTGGTGGGAACCACATTTATTTAATGGGAGTAAAAATTTAGCTCCATTTGAAACTAATGATGATTTAAATTTACATCTAGTGTTACAGTCGGAATAAAATAGTCAGCGTACACTCCGTGAAGGGTATGGCGGGATAATCCCATACCTCTACCACACTGACGCGGCTTTGTTAGGCGTTCTGTATTGGTGCAGGGTGCGAGGATCGTCAGAGGCCCGTCTTTGTCAGGTTCGGAAAAACATTTCTCCCACTCCGCTCCTTTGTGCTGGGGAAAGCCTGGTAAACAGATTATTCCACTGAAATCAGGGTTCTGTAGTCTTAAAGAAAGACACAAACAGAAACCAGGGGTTGTATGTTAAGGTTTTCTGTCTCTCCCGTCTCAGTTCCCTGCCTCAGTTTTAACTGGTCCACCGCTGCTGTTTATGCATGTAACATTTACTACACACTGAGAAATGGGGAAAAAACACACATTTTCAAAAAATGGTAACACTATTCACTGGTCTTAATTTACTGAAAAGCCTGTATTAATCAGAGCCCTCCAAATCCTTTCAAAACAAATGGCAGATGGTTTAGCCACAGTTTCTTTAAAAAAAAAAACTGTTTAAAAACAGTGTCTAAAATAACCACACTGCTTATACTTCATGTATAATTTAGTTAAACAATATGTGTGTCATTAATGTCACATTTGACATTCTTTTATAAAAAAGAATAAATGTTCATATATATTATGTCACTTAAAAGAACCCCTACTATTGGGCTGTTGGTATAGATCATATGTGTAGTATTTGTATCCTAAAGAATTTCATATTTATAAAGGAGACCAGTGCTATGTCTGATATCTACCCTGATGCCCACTGGAGGTATGAATTGTAGCTTTATTGTGAAGAATACCATATTTAACAATACAAAAAAACACTAAATAAGTAACTAATAAGCACTAAATAAGTAGCAGACAAAGACAAAAAAAATATATAGATCTTGATTTGTACTCAGATGGCTGTTATTTTAAAACACACATGTTGGAAAAGCGGGGCGAGAGGGGAAAAAGACGACCCTAAAGGAAGAGCGGGAGGGTGAAGCGGGAGCTGGGGGAATAGCGGAGAGGGGGGTATTGTCTTTCTTAATACAGTGTCTTCTCAGTGCTTTCTTTTAGCCTTTTGTACAGGCGCCAAGCATGAAATCTGTCTGTCCCCAAAACCATATACCCACACAGGAGGGGTGGCCTGGCCTCTTGGAGAGGGAGAGCGAGAGAGAGAGAGCGGGATTCTGGGCCAGATTCTGACGAAGCAGAGCCGGGAAACCCGGCACTTCCACAAGGCCCTTTGTAACCACACAGAGCCCGGCCGCGGTGCGCGTTTAGGGCATTCTTCCCTTCCACATCCCTTTTTTTTCCTAAACACTTTTATTATTATTATTATTATTATTTTAAATTGTTCAAAATGTATTCCATTTTATTATTTCTGGATATTAAATAATGCGATAAATATTTGTGTAAATTGTAGGTTCTTGGTCAACGTAATTGTATTAAAGACAGTAAATGGCAGTAATAAGAACTGTGTTTCGGTTAAAAATGGTGATGGTAACAAAAGGGAAAGGGGAGAAGAATGAGTGGTGTTGCTGGTTGGCAGTTTTTGGCACCCACTGCTGTGGCTCTGTGTGGAAGGTGCCAGCTTTTCAAACCGCCACGCTGTCTCTGCCAGCCTCTCTCCTTCTGATCCTTTCTTTCTCGCTCTTTTTCCCCCTTCTTTTTTTTATTATTCTCTGTTTAAACCAATACTTTCCCTCCAGCTCTTTCAGCACCCCGCTGCGTCTGTGTCTCCTTAATGCATGTATGTTAAAATTTTAAGTTAAAAAAAGTCGCCTCGCGTCGCCATCTGTAATTTTCCCGTCTTTGTATGAAAAAAAAGAATCCTACCGTCGATCGGATGCATGTTTTTGTGTTCTGATATTTTCTTTGACATGATTATTAATATTTCCCCAGGAGTACATTCATATCAGTCCGTTATTGAATTTTCACGTGTGTAATGTTTCAAAATTAAACACGGAGTTGTTTGTGCCGCAGAGGACACAAGCTTCGATCAAAATGGAGGCAAGCACAGGATTAGAGTTTACCGTGCAGAGAAAGAGCGTTCATTTCTTTATCTCTAACTGAAAAGCCATTTAAAATATTTTTAACTCACCTAGAACGTATTTGGGCACGCAAATGCATTCAAGAAAAGAGAAGGAAAGGTATGCTGGAAAGTATTTTGGAAAAGACTTAGGTGTCGACTATCGGTTTGCGTTTAGGCCTGCTTCCGCGTTTCTCGTTTTCCCATTTTCGGCGTTTCTTACTCAGAAACTGTCACAATGCGAGAGGTGGCTTGTGGGGGACGGAGTGAGTTGACAACCACAACAAAAAAGCAAAGAATCAATTCTGGCATGTATTTGTGTAAGTAAGTAAGCCTCAAATCAGTTTGGACACAAATCTGGGACATTGGGCTCAGTGAGAGAATGCCGAGCGAAATGGGATAGGGAATGGCTCGGGAAGGGGGGGGGATGGGTGGGGGTGCTGGTATTGCTCAGTAATGATCAGAGAAAATAGGACCGTAAATGAGGTAGAGTAAACAGGCCTATTTCAGCATGAAAAGGCCCTATTCATTAGAGACGAGAAGCGTCTTTTCCTTTTAAAAAAAAAAAAACCCTACCGGTGGCTTCGAGAGTGCCTTTTGTTTATTGAGATAGCAGGATGAGTGAGTGTGAGGAGGCAGAAGAGGTGGGCAAAGAGAATGAATGGGGACGGGTTTTGGGGGGGGGGGTGGGGGAAACAGGGACGGGTGGGGTGGGGTGGCGATGTTGTTTTAGGTTCGCGCTCTGTCAGTGTGACAGTGGGACGGTTTCGGTGTCAGGGGCACCTGTCGCTGTTGGAGCGTCTGGGTTCCTCAGATCCCGGCGCGGTGTCGGCGCGCCGCACGCCGGCACAGACTCGGTGCCCAGTGGCGCACGGCGCCAGCCAGGGGACGCTGGGTGTAAACTAGGTGCTAATGCATCCTTTTGCGCGTTTTGTCGGTGCAAACTTTTTAATTAGTTCGAAATAAATAAATAATCAAACAAAATAGACGGCGTGTCTCTGAGCAGCCGACGACATTAACCAGCAGAGACAAAGAAAAGGAGACAGGCTCTGAAAAGCTGAAGAAAATGCAGGCCGTTTTTTTTTTTTTTTCTTGTGCATGTTGCTCCGTTATATCAATTAATGAATTGTCATTATTCATGCACTCAGTTTTACATTCTTATTATCAAAGATGGCAGTCCGCTTTCTCTGTCTGTAGATAGATAAAGAACGTTATGTAACATTAATGCTGATAATGTCTGAGCTATGTCTGAGTTTTGCTTTCTGACACCTTCCATATTAGACACTCCTGAATCTTCAGACTTGATTTTATGGCTAATTTTTTTGCCAGAGGGTTTATATTTATTATGGGATGCTAAAGGGTTGACCTTTAATTTAATATAAAACAAAAATCATCCAAACCTTCACCAGTGGAGCAGGAGTTTACCTCCTCTTGCTTTGTATAAAAAAAGAAGAGACATATACTGCATATTAAGTATGTTTTTTTTCATTAGTTTTTATGTTTTATTTTTCTATTATCATTTTTTCAGAGAGGAAAAGAAAATCCATATTTGAAATACACTATAATTATAATAATAGTAACATAATAATCATAATAACAACAACAACAATAATAATAAAAATCTGAAAATGAACATGATCATGATGTTGATGACAATTTTATTTTCCTTATTATTAGTAGTGGTATATAAGCAATAGCACAGTGTATTGCGAAAAATTGATTTTCTTTTCCTGTCTGTTTTTTGGTATAAAAGCATAGAATGAATATAGTATGTAATATGTACATGCCTCTTGTTTTTTATATACAGGGCAGAGCAGACTATCCTGTTGCATTACTGCAGGTTGCCTTTTGATTATCTGAGAAACTGGCAGCTGTATTTAACACAATCATAATCCTGCATTATACAATTTCAATTCAGTAATTTTCCATCGCAGTCTGAATGTACCATTTGATGCATTAGAATTCTTTTCTTCAATGTTCTCCTGAATTTTAACATGTGAAAAACACAGTCATTTTCCTATATGTAAATGAGGCACAAGAGTTGAACCTTTGTGATGTATTCTCTTGTTTTCTAGTGTTTGTGCCCACGTGTATTGGGTTGAAATTTCTGTGCGCGTGTGTGTGTGTGTGTGTGTGTGTGTGTGTGTGTGTGTGTGTGTGTGTTGCTTTTTACGTGTGAGCATATGACACAGAGAGAGAGAGAGAGTGAGAGAGAGAGAGAGAGAGAGAGAGAGAGAGAGAGAGAGAGAAAGAGAGTGAGAGAGAGAGAGAGAGTGAGAGAGAGAGAGAGAGAGAGAGAGAGAGAGAGAGAGAGAGCGCATGAAAGAGGGAAACAGGAAGCCCCAGAGCTCTCTCAGTAATGAGCACCATGGCAGGACACCCTTCTTCCTGGCGGTGGGCGGTCATATTTATCATGGAAAAAATGTAATACTTTATGAGGCCATTAAAATATTGGTTTTAAAGAGAGCTCTATAAAGGGGACCCCCGCAAAGGGGAACAGCCGTCTTTACACTGCTCGCATCTTAACCCCTGCGCTGCCACTCTCCCTTCAGCCCGTCAAACCAACCCGGTACAGAACAGGTTAGCGTTACTGACATTTTAAACTCATATATTAAACCTTATTGGACTGACATGTGAACACACCACTATGGTGAGCAGCTGACAGCATGGAGACATTTCCACTAATATTCCAGGCAGCACCACAGCAGATAGGTAAACATCCTTTATAAAATGTTATGTAATTACACAAAATGGCAGCGTGGTTTTGGTACAGGAAAATGGCACTGTGCGTACCATGGTGGTGTTGCGGATGATGTCATTTGGTCTGAGATAGCTTGATGGCTCTACTTACCATTGCTGGGAGAGGAACCAAAGTCAACACATAAATAAATTAAATTTGGAAAAGAAGGAATGGGAAAGCAAATGGCCCAGTGTGTTAAAAGCATGGCTCAATATGACCATTAGCAAATTGCTGAATATAAATAAAGCATTGCCAAACACTTGTCTTGTAGGAACATTGTAGGAAGAGGACCAAATAAACCAGCATACCATTTGTACCTGTACCTGTTTTTTTTTTTTGTGCAAATGACCACGGAAAAACCACAGGGGTTGCCATAGCAGCTACCCCTGTCCCATCTCACTACCCCCCATCCCCACCCCCTTCTCCTGCCTCATTTATTGGGTCTGGATTCAGCTGCATCCATGGAAACTGAGTCCCCCCCCCCAGCATACCTTGCCTAGGCAGTATCCAAGGTGCTTCCAGGGCAGCCCTAGTTGGCACGCCAGTGGCGTTCTGTTGTTGCCGTGGCAGCCCAGCCTGGACTGTGGCGGAACTACAGGCTGCAGAACTGCATTGTGCTTCGCTGTGCTCTGCCACGTACAGTACACTGCAGAGTCTGCAGCACAGGTGACGTCTGCACAGCTGAGCGCTTACGCCGCTGCTTGCGCTGCGCATCCAGCACAGCCCCCCGTCGAAGGCGGGCGGCGCGTATATGCTATAAGAGCACAGATGGCGGGACTAGTTTTTCCGCGCATAAATAATAAAGCGCGTGTATGCGCGTGTTTTGAACATAGGCACACCGCTCTGCAGGCCAGCCGCATTTGAAGCACTTTGCCACAGGGCAGGTCTCTCACTGCGGATGCCTGATTGGATGGTTGAGGTGTGGCAGGCTGCGCAGCAATGCTGTGGGACTCCCCTCTGTCTGTTTCGGGAAGAGGAATACCTTCCGCGGTCTGTCCAACACCCCATTGGTCTCGGCTGTCCGCGAGAGGGGTGCAGGTTCCTCTCTCCTCTTCCCCAGATCACAGCTGTAGCGACTGCCCTCCGCGAAGTCTGCAGCACCAAGGGCCCTAAAGGCACTGAAGGATGAGGTAATCCTCACAGCCTGCAGAAAGCGGTCTGAGAAATACAAACGCATTTGCAAACCGATGCAGGAGAGATGGATTGAGCTCTCCTTCCCTCGGTTGTGTACATTTTCTCCTCAGCCGGTCCTTGTTTCACCAGCTGCACTCCCTCACACGCAGCGAGAGGCAGGAGAGGGGTTACTGTAGATTAGACTGCAGACAGGCTGCCAAAGGCCTGCTGAAATGCGCTGTTGTTGTTCTCGGCAATGCTGTATGAAAGGCAGAATGTTTCAGTGGAGGCCTCACAATGGTGTTGAGATTACCCACAAGGTGAATGGTGTCATTTGGCTCTAAGCATCAGATGTGCCAGTAATGAAAGGAACTGAAATTCATGTGAGGCCTGGAGGGTCTTGCCCTTGCACTCATGGCAAGTAAGTCAGTCTGAGATGTCCTCTTTGATCGGATCATTAACATCTGAAAAATATCTTTTAAAATTTTCTTCAAATCTGTCCTCTATTTTTCCTCATCAAAGGGCAGGGTCCCCACTGATCTAATCCCTAAGTCTGTTTGTGTTAACATATGTGTATGTGTGTGTGTGTGTGTGTGTGTGTGTGTGTGTGTGTACATGTGTGCATGCATGTGTGCCTGTGTAGGATGAGAGATAGCAGCACAACAAACAGCTTCCTCAGTACAATCCCAAACTCCCACACATTCACCACCTGAACCCCAGTCCACACCTGGTGCCTGTCCGTGCACTGTACAACCACACACACATACACACACACACACACACACATATACGCACACCAGGGACCAGGAGACTGAGGACTCTGGGCTGCTCAGGCTGGGTCTGCTGTCTCTAAACGGAAGGTTGCAGGGCTAAGAGACAGAGAGAGGGTATTGCAGGGTCTTGTGAGGTCTGTCTCACTGGTTCCTCACCGGGGCAACCCTCACCAATCTGTCACTGCAGAAGGCTGGGGACTCAAAGGTTAAACTGTGCTTATGTGCTTGCAGGTTGATGAGCAGGAATTGTCCTTCATTGAAATTCAGTGCAGCGGGTGTGAGTCAAACCTGAATGTTCTCCTTTTCCTAATACTTAAGTCAAAGACAAAGTCAACAAGATCATCCAAACTGCGCTGCCCCACCATTCCCAGAAGTAATGTGTTAGTTGGTAAATGTAGCTTAGCATTTCTTTTTAAAAAATCCCTCCTTCAGCACCTCAAACCAACGGGGGTGGATGAACTGAAGGAATTTGCTTGACAAGGAAAATAGCAGGGTTCCATTTCCTTGTGTATATTCATCGTCGGTGTGTAAGAAGATTTGGTCTGTAATCCAAGCAGCAGTGTTTATTTGAAGAGCTGATGGAGCCAGAGAGGAACAATGCAGGAGAGGCCAGTCCACAATGCGGAGAGCATGAATGGACGAGGGATGTGGGAGGGAGAAAGCCAGCGTTTTCTTCCCTCTCGTTCTCTTCGGCGGTTTCTCATCATGGCGCTACATCTTTAAACCAACATGACAATGAATTAAAGAAATCTGGGCCTTATTTGTGGTAGATTTGTATCTGCGGTTTTGGATTGAGTTGTCCGTCGTTAAAAAAAAAAAAAAAAAAACAGGAATCCCTACAGCCTTTGCTTTCTGTTTTGCCCTTATTTTCGCTGTTATCGTTTGCTTGTTTGTTGTTTTTGGGCCCGTGCGTCCCTGTAGCCTGGACTCCAGGCTGGGCTTACAGCTTGCTGGACAGATCACTCTGGGGAACCACAGCTCTCCTGCAGGCCTGCTTTCAGGGCCTAGCTTTCTCTGAGTACTGTCATTATTTTAGTATTCAGGATTCGTGCTCACGAGTATGAGCGGTCTTTGAGCCACCTTCTGTCTCTTATCTGTAAAACTTAAACGTCCATCATCTGAGTGATGCCACCTCAAACAGGTGATTTCATCTGGTTCCAGCAAATGCATCTGTAGCCTTGCTGTAAATAATCATCTGCCAAACAATGGATTACACTGTATCTCTAGTGACACCTGTTTCAATTGTGAGGCGTCCAAACATCTATTATTACATCTGTCATCCACTAAACATCTATCATCATCTGTGTTTCATATATCTATATATAGTATATTTTATCTATCTATGGAGTGATTCTTAACATGCATCAGTATGTTAATGCAGTGCAGGTTTACTTTTTTATTTTAGCAGTGTGATCCCTGGATCCCTCTGTTGGTTTGTAGTGTGGTTTGAAATAGTAACCAGAGGGCTGTCACGACTGTTGTGCCAGAACCCAGAATTAATGCAAAAAATATATATATATATATGCAGAACATCTCGGTCTTTCCTGTGATATCAAATGAGCAAAATGCTTATTCTATCTTCTTTCTCTTTCATATTCTTCCAGAAGGTTTCTGTATATAAAATCATATTTCTACTAATGCAAAAAACCTGCCCGAAATGACACATCATACAATTTTTCACAATCATCTGAAACATTCCCCAAGTATCGCCTGAGCTCCCTCCGTCTCTCCCCCTCTCTCCCTCCCGCCGTCTCTCCCTGTCTCTTTCCTGTCTCTCTGTTTGTCTCCCTCTCTCTCTTTTCTGTCCCTCTCTCTCCCTTTTTCCTTTTTTTTCCCTGTCTCTGTCTGTCTCCCTCTTTCTCTCTCTATCTTTCTCTGTCTCCAGCTTTCGTCTCTATCTCTCCCTTTCTCTCTGTCCCTCTCCCCCTCTCTGTCTGTTTCTCTCTATATAGCCATGGTAGAGCCCTGGCCAGACCTCCAGCTGAAACGGCCTCATGCACAGAGACGCTTTTGTCATCGTGTTTTTTTTTGGTTTTTTTTTTTTTTTTGGGTGTTCGTGAAAAAGAACATGATTTCTTTCCCTGCTCCGTGTCTGGCCTTGTTTGTGTTTGGTTTGGTTGCTAACCGGTTGTTTCTTTCACACGTACTGTATTAAATGGAGCAAAACTTCCATTTCGTTGAAACTGTTTGCTTTCCCAGTCTTTTTTTGTTTTTGATACAGTTTAATCCTCCACCTCAAAGCCCCCCCCCCCCCCCCCCCCCCTCGTGATATGCGGATTCGGCACCTATGTCACATGGTTATGTGGGATGTCCAGGCTCAACAGCTTTCCCCATTCTATTGTTTTCTTGGGAACATTTTTTCAATTAGTTTCGCTATACCGTGGTGAAGCATTTCTGCTTTCTGAGCTCTTTACACATCAACATTTTGTAACTGAAGCTTTCTTTCTGAATGGGAGATTAATATGATACACCTCAGATGTGAATATTTATATATAGACATTCAACACGGTAGACTGTACGTTAGCTAATTAGCTTCTGTTAGGTAATCACTGTATCCTATCCTGTGTGTGCTAAACTTAGCTTACAGAACATCTCTTTGCTTTTTTAGAATTAACTGGAATAAACGTGACCCAGCAAAGTGAATCCTGAAAACAGCAAATTTCTCGCATTTCCTGTGCATTTTTTTTTTGTATTGTCAAGGGACAGAAAATGGGATCATGGGACACGCGTTTATCGAGAAGTTTCTACGTGTGAAATTCTTACGTTGTGGTTGGGTGATCTGCCCAGCTAGCTACATCCGTGCCAGTGAGTGTCACCGATTTGGGCCGGCGCATACAGTCCCTCTGTGTTCAGTCCAGCGTGGCAGGGGGTGCAATGCTGTGACATCACATGCAGAAACCCTAACGCAGACTCCGTCTGTGCTGTCTGCAACATTCCACAAGAGCACATCTGTCTCCGTCGCCGTCACCATATTTCAAAAACAGCGTGGCAGAAAACCAAGAACGATAGCTTTGTTTTAGAATATGTGTATTTGCCTGTTAGGCAGACGCACAGACACACTGATACGGGGCAGGTTTTGTTTTTAACGATTATTGCCTCCTCACCCCAAGACAGTTGAGTACACTGTTATCCGTGTCCTCCCGAGCTCTCCCCCGCTGCAGCTCCGGAGCGTGTCTGTCTGTCTCCTCCTTCAGGCTGCAGGGCTCGGGGTGAGGATTCAGACAAACAGCACGATAAGTCCAAATGACAAGCGCGATTTATTACCAGTCCCGAGGGGTCACCTTCATTGTAATGCAGTATAATAAAGTTTGGAGTTTAAAATAACCGTCGGTGGAGGGGGGGGGGGGGATGGAGAAAGAGAGAGGGAGGGAGAGACATGCACGATCGGGGTCAGTTTAATCACAGGAAAGTTGGGGGAGTCTGTGAGAAAGGCGAGGAGAACTGGGGAAATCGAGTGGAGCCATGGGGAAAGTAAGGGGGAATTTCTTTACTCTGTTTGAATCCGTACGTCCTCCTTCTGTTGCTGGTCAGGATCCATGCAGGGGTGCTGCATCGCTGGAATCCTCCCCCCCCCCCCATCTAATTTAGGGGTGAAGGGGTGAAAGTCTCCCGAAAATGTAAAAACAAATCCGCTAATCCGTCCCAAAAAGCCACACGCAGACAGGCATCCACCCGTGCACATGGGCCTTTCATTACTGCGCCCTTGATGTGGGCAGCGGGTGACATTGAGGCTTCTCATTATTGTCACTATAAAACAAACGCAACTTTCTCTGCCCTCTCTTTCGCTCTCTCCCTCCCTCTCTCTCTCTCTCTCTCTCTCTCTCATTTTTTCCCTTTGCTGTTTCCATCTGCTTGGCTCCGTCGCTCTAATGGTCGATGGTGTTTTGTTTACATGTTGGGTTCCACACCTCACACCCTCTGTCATCGCCGCTGTAGATGGCTCTTTGAAGTCTGCCAGTAACAGGGAAGTAGTTCCTGTCTGGGCTGTAAAAGAGATATAAAAGCAGAAATCAGGATTTCGACCTTGGACCTAGCTGCGTGATTTAATCTGTTTGCTTTTACATGTTGAGAGGGAGTCTTGCATGTCACCACGTGTCTCTGTTTATTTGGTCATATAATCGTTGATTTATTTATTCTTTGGTTTGTGCTGCACAGCATGTTAGTAAGACCACGGGGCTGAGTCTACACGGTATCACATTACTGGAGCGCTTTGGTGAGTCTGAATAAAGAATAGGTGCGCCTAACGTCACTCTCCAATATAAGAAATATTTCAGTCCTGGCCTGTGCTGTCAGGTCTATTCTGTAGACTCAGTTTTTGGTGAGAAGATTTATGGTTTTCAGCAGTCATTACGATAACAGGCACCTAATTAAGCCATAATAGACAGTTTTTAAGATAGGAGTCGGAGTGTTATTGGGCTCATAGCTCAGCCACATTGCAGCGGTCTCGTCAGCGTGCTGTCGCTGAACTCTCATTATTACCTGGATAAAGCAGAGAGGGGCAGTGCCGGAGAGCTAAATGAGAGCAGGGTTCACCTGAGGGGAGGTACTGACCCCACAGGGAGCAGGTAAATCCAGTTTGCGTCAGCCTGTGGACTCGATGTCCTGCCACAGACTTGAAAGAGATTCTCACTGCTTCAGTACACTGTGTGGATGCCTCTCTCTCTCTCTTTCTCTCTCTTATTCTCTCTCTCTCTCTATATCTCACAGGTGTGGCGGCAGAGGGTTTGATCTTTTGTGCCTGTTTATGGCAGTGATCGAAAATCGGGTTGTCTCTGCGGGGGGGGGGGGGGGGGGGGGTGGTGTTGAGGTCGTCTAAGGTGAGCACAGGGCGGGACCAGGAGGCGGGGCCAGAGGGCTGGAAAAGGGCTGGGCTTTGCAGCTGAAGTGACAGGGAACTGTGAAGACTGTCAAGACTCAGTGCCCTGGGGAAGAGCAGGGGGAAGGACTTAGGAATGCCTGCGCGGCAGGGGCTGTCTGTCTCGCTCCCTCTCTCCGTATCTCTCTGTCTCCCTCTCTCTCCATCCGTGAGAACTGGCTGTTAGGAGCGGCAGGGCACGGCACAGTCGAAGCACAGTCTCCCGCAAGGTCCTTGCACAGTGCAGCGTGGAACAGGGCAGGCCTGGCTGTGCCTCCTGAGTCCTGGGTCTGTCTTACCCTGGCTGTAATTAGCATCTTTAACATTGTTAGCCCTTAATTTAATTTCATCTAAAACCCATGACTGGAGTTTCTAATAATACATGGGAAACCCTGCGGGACATTGCAAGCCTGCGCCTTTACGCTGTGTTTAAGTCAATTTGCTGTGAGAGAAGAAGGGTCATTAATAAACTAGACTGCACATATTACAAATAGATATTTGTTTCCAAAAGAAGTTCAGGAGCTTATTCTACTGTGTTGTTGAGTTCTTTCACTGTGCGGGTTCTGCTCTTTGAGATGATGTGTCCAGTGATTTTCTCAGGCTTTAGTGGTGCAGCAAGGCAGATAATTTTTCCTTTTTTGTTGATGTTTAATTTCCTGCAGCGTGCAGCAGCCCAGTCATTTAAACAGTTAGGAGGACCTCATGTTACTTGAGGCTTGACAATCCCCAGGCCATGTGAGGAGAGCCTCTGCGAGATCAGTGCTGTTGGCTCACTTTGCTAAAATACATAAAATATGTAATTTAAAAATATGTAATAATTTTTTTTTTAATAATTTCAAAATCCCATTGTGTTTCAAATGTTTGAGCCTGTGAAAATTGTAGTTGTGTGTGGGAAAAGGTGGGGGCCATATAAGTGTTTGCACTGTGTGTGTTTGCGTGTGTGTGAGTCCGTTTGTACATTTGTCTCCATGGATGAGGGTAGGAAAATTCTCCTGTACCTTTCATACACCTCTGAAAGGACAAATTCTGGACTGCAGCAGAAGCCGAGGTGAGGTCAGGTTTACATCAGTTTTGATCCAATCAGTTACACTGAAATATACACTGAAATGTTTCCACATTAGTGTCATCTGCCACAGACCACTCAATTACACTCCTGTGTATGTCAGTGAATTCAGTACAGCTGACGCGTGTTCAATTTCTTATTATTAAAAACTGTGTGACAAAGATGTTTACATGTATGTGAGAGGGTGAGGTCTTTGAAAATGGATGAGGGAGTGAGGTCTGTGTGAGAGCGTGAGGGAGTAAGGTGTGTGTTCGGAAGTCAGAGGTGAGGTCTCTGTGAGATGGACAGGTCTGTGTTAAGGGAGTGAGAGGGTGACATTTCTGTTAAGGGGCGGGAGTTAAGGCTGTTGAGGTGTTTGTGAGAGGGTGAGGTTGGTGTTAGGGAGTGAGCGGCGAGGCCTGTGTGCGGCAGGTGAGTTGCGAAGCCTCTGTGAGAGGGTAAGGTCGGTGTCAGGGCGCGAGGGGGTGAGGCATGAGCGAGGCGGGCCGGGCCGGGGCCGGCTGCGACCCCGTCTGAGAGAGCGGCACGGGGAGCCTTTAAGGCCCAGGCAGACCCGGGGAGCGGCGGAGCCAGAGGAAGGCTGCTGGGCCGCGCTGTGTTCCGCAGTGCTGCGGGTTTCCTGAGGTCACCGCACTGAATATCACAAAGACATGTGGAATGCTGAACCACCGCCAACACAAACAAGCCGGCCTCGCCACCACGGCCCCCAGTGGCTTTCAAGGGCTGCTTTATATACACAGAGGGCCGGGGCTCTCCTGCAGGGAGACCGAACTCAGGGCTGCTCCCCAGACCTCAATGAAGGCGTCTGGCCTGGGGCATCAGTCAGGGCTGGAGACGCCCCCCAACACTCAGCCTCCCCTGCTGTGGGGGCTGCAGACAGAGGAGCAGGTGAAATCTGGGAAGGGGATTATTTATGTACACAACTGGAAAAAAAAAAAAAAAAAAACACGCCAGTACCCGAACCTAATTCAAATGCAAAATGCACATTAAACATGCGTGTTTCTATGACTGCAGTGCAGGGAGCTATTTTGCACACATCCTCTGACTAACTGGGGAGGGGAAGCTCCGTTGTTACAGTTGCCCTTCGATTGATGTCTCAGCCTGATGAGAAACGAAGGGGCTGTTTGGAGATTCAGTTGTTATCAATTAGTCTAACGTAGCCTGATTGAGCTTGATTTTATTAATTTCCGAATACACTGTATCTGCGTAGACCTTACGGAAATCTGTAGGCAACAGCAAAATGAGCAAGTAAGGGAGATGGCTTTAATTGGTTGGAAAAAAAGCATTTTGAATTATGGGCAAATACACTTGAGGCAAAGCAGGTTTCTTTGTATAACATTGGCTTCTTCCAGAACTGTAGGACTCAGACATGTATGTATAAAAGATCATTTGGAACTGCGAGGATTCAAGGCTACGTGAGACGGATTACTTAATCGAAATAAAAATACATTGCATAAAATATAAAAGGAGAGAACCTTTAAGAAATCATGTCAGACAAAAAATGTTTTTTTTTTATGGCTGAGAAAATGTTCCATGTGTCCTCAATGCTAAAGCCAAAAAGAAAAAAGAAATCAGTCCACACATTTGCAATCAATTTAGGAGCCTGAAAATAAGCTATGAAACACCAGGTTTTTGGACAGGTATTGAAGAGGAGGAATTTTCTTGACTAAAAACAGAGGAGAAAGGAAGAGAGGAGAGGGAAGAGCGGCCCTGCGCTGGCTCACAGAAAGCGAGGGGAAACGCAAACGTTTGCGCAAAGGAATTGCTGGAAAAAGTTTTTTTTTTTTTCTTAGCAAGACATCTATGTCCCTGCGCCTTGAACCGGGATTTAACGAAATCCCAGTTGATATAAATCGACATTCACGTTACACTGTCCCATGTTCCTCTCTCCCATAGTAGCTTGTGTGTGAACCCCATCTCACGTTCGGTCCCAGCTGCCACCTAGCACCTTCACCATGTAGGGTTTGTCAGGGACTGGTCGAAAGAGAAACCATTGGATATCATTTTGTGTGAACGAAACACATTTCCCCTTAAACTGGTGTGGTTCTGTCTCAGTGTCGTTAGCCGTCTAAGGAACCACTCCCTGTTCTTTTTGATAAGAACCAATGCATCCTCGATTCAAAGTTTAGCATCTATTTTTTTCGCTTTCAGGAGTGAATGAGTCAAGAAAAGGGGAGGAAGTTAAAAAGTGAAGTATTGAAAAGCTTTTTCCCATTTTTTAATGTTTTTTTTAGTCTAGTTCCACTGTGTTTAAAGCATGCTTTGAGCTGCTGAGGGAGGAACATTGCAAGGAGGTTGTGGAACCCAGGAGAGCAGTGGGGAAACAGAGATGCACATATGCTGTCACACTGGCCAAAAGAGAGAGGGAGACCAGATGTGCCTTTTGTTTGGATTTCTAAGGGGAGTGAGCAGGGGTGTAGGAGTGAGGGGCTAAGGAGGGGGTTTGTGGAAAGAAACAGAACCTGTCAAAGTCAAATCAGGGGTGGGGGGTGGTGGGGGGGTAGGTTGAAGTGAGGTTACCCACTGACGAACTTCATTGGTACGGTTAGACTTACCTTAATTGATAGACTAATCTGGAGGTAGTGACTGTGAATGGGTTTTCCATAATTGTAATTTGTTTTTGCTTAAATTCAGTGCACCGCTCTCTGAAGGGGTTGGGGAGGGGGTTGGGAAGGGGGGGAGGAGTTGGGGGGGGGGCGATAATTTTCCCTACCTGTCAGTGTGCGTACAGAAATGGGGATCAGATAACTGCACAGCTGCAGAAGGGATTAGCTGACTTGTGCAAAAGTCTGTTTCTCCTTTTGTCAATTTCTACGCTTAAAGTACGTGAAGGGGTCCCGCTCTGAGTGCACCGGGAGAGCGATGCATTGTGCATTGGCTCTCAGACGTACGGGCGCGTAGCTGTGGGTAAAACGGCCCTCGCGTTTGTTCGAAGTAATGTTGATTGATGGTTTGCGTCTGTCTCTATCGCTCTGTGTGAATGTGTGAAAGGGGGGGTGGGGGTGTGTGCTGGGGGGGGGGGGGGGGGACGCAAGGTCCTGACCCCCTGTGGAGACAGGGAGAGCGAGGGGGCTTCCGCCACGTGCCACGGCCTCCCTCCCCTCACCCCGGGGTCAGCCGTGACAAGTGAGGAAACAGTGGAGGGAGGGAGAGGGAGGAGAGAGGACCAGGAGGGGAACATGTGTTCCTCTCATCTCCTCTTGGGATATCTGTCCCCAGCTACAGGGTGGGTGAGAGGCAGACACTGAGCTGAGGAGCCAGAGAAAAGTAAAAGACAGATATTTAACTTCAACAGCTAATCATTTAAAAAAAAAAAAAAAAGACTGTAGAGACTGGGTGGAGCATCTGGGAAGGAGTCACACAGACAGACGTTCTGAAAGAAAATTTAGACAAATTTTAGACAAAATTTAGACCCTCACTTGTACTTCAAATGGAAACAAAGTCATTTAATTAGCCAAACTCAGTGGAAGCAGGTATAGCTTTCATTGAGGTCATGGGCTGTGTGCCTTCATGCTTTGACCGTGTAATGGAAACATAGCTGCAGCCTTGCTGCGGAGGCGCATACGCATCACGTTTTACTGACTTTTAACGTCTGCCTTACGCTCAGAGATGAGGCTCTCGTAAACACCTCTGGTTTCTTATTTACTCGGTGCACATCAGACATATCATGCCAGCATGTGGAAAAAAAAATCAGCCGGGCAGGAGAAAGTTGTGGTTGGCGGGATTGTGTTCGCTGCTGGCTTTTTCCAGGGATCTTTGTGTGGGAACTTTGCACATGCTGAATAGAGGGGAGACCTGGCCACTCCTACACATCCAGGATCCCTAGCAGTGCTTTCCCTGCTGAAAAGCAGATTTTCAACTTTTCTGGTGGGTTTTTTTTTCTAGGAAAGGTTGTGGGGTTTTTGCTGGTTTATTTATTCATTTCAAGTGTTTCTAAGAAGCCCAGGAATAGCAGCGTGTAATGGAAGGAATTACACTGCGGCTGTATCAGATTCCCCCCCCAGGAAAAGTGTCTTTCCCTGCTGTAGAATATCGCATTTCTCCCTCACTCCCCCTCACACTCTCTCTCTCTCTCCCTCGCTCCTTTCTCTCTCAGCTCACTTTAGTGCCGCTCACACAAAAACCTGAAGTAACTTTCCTTTTAGGTTTAACTGCACTGTAGAGAGAGAGGGAGAGACAGAGAGAGAGAGAGACAGAGACAGAGAGGGAGAATGTGGAATGAAAGAGGTAGAAAAGCAGAGGAAGAGGAAAAGAAAGTGTGTCGGCCAGAGGAAAGGAGAAAGCAAAAAACTAACAGTTCCAACGAAAGAGGAGATACAGAGGAGACAGAGGGATGAATGGTGGGAGAGGGGAGAAGGGAAGAGAGGGGGAATGATATTATTTATTTACTATTTATTTGGCAGATACTCTTATCCAGAGAGACTTGCAAAGCTATCATGGAAAGATGTATTAAATACATATCAAAGGAACAACAAGAACATAGGAAAAGAACAGCCAGTGACCCAGTAAATAAACGTTAAGCTAAAATGCAGCGTCAAAACATAACCGTATAACTTTAATTGTTCCAGCATACACATAATGCCTAGCAATTATTCTTATGAGTAACGTATATACATTATAGTGTTATGCCAATAGAGCCTTACAGTTATTTATAAGAGTAACATTACCCGGTGTTATAATCTCGACATGATGTCAGGCAGTGATCTGATGAAATGAAATGATAAGAAGATGGGCAGCTTGTGTCATACTACTGTACTCGTAGTGTCTTAACAATGATCTGAAAGAACAACATTACAGCACCTCAGATTTCACTTAGGGTCAGAGTGAGCCTGGGAACCTGGGAAACAACGATCCAGGGTGTGTTTCTGGCTAACAGCAGACGTTGCGATTGGTTAGGGATCCTCCAGTTCTTATTGTAGCTGACAGCTCATTCCAGCGCTTTGAGGCCAGTGAGTAAAAAACGGCAAGCTCAGGAGAAGTGACACATGGGCATGTAATTGGAAGCTGAAGAGCGGCCTAGCGGCAACATTTTGAGTGAGTTTTATATCATTTGATGGCAGAGGCAGGGAGGTCATCCAACAGGTGAGCTGCTGTAGTCCAGTCAAGATAGCATAAGGGTCTGGAAAAGGAAAAATGAGCTGTCAATGGTGAGGAAACATAACCGTACCTTGCTCCTCAAGGGTACCTGCAGGACTGAGTCACTGCGACACTCACAGAAGACAGAGGAAATGAATATTATTGGCTCAATTCTCATAGGAAAAAACATCTAGAAAATAAAAGATTAAACTGATTTGGTGTAAAGGGTGAACAGAAGTGGCACAAGCACTGATCCCTGGGGAACTCCTGGTGAGAGAGCATGAGAAGTTGAAATAGAGCCTGCACAAGTGACTTGGTAGGAAAGATGGCAGGAAGACAGTAGAAAGAAGGAGATAAGAAGTAAACCAGGTCGGGCAGTGCTTCATACTCCTTTCCCTACCAGTGTAGATTGGAGAATATGGTGGCCTACTGTAGTGAATGATGCAGAGAGGGCCACAACAGAGGACAAGGAGGCTGCTGTTTTGTAGTGGACGGCCACTCAGTTACTCGGAGACCATTACCATCTATAGAGTGTCCAAGCTTGAAACCAGGGGATGTTGAGATAGGAGATTGCTCTGAATGAGAATATTGGTCATTTTTTTTAAATGTTGTGCATTCCAGCATATTTTGGAGCGACAGTGGAGAAAAGAGACAAGGCAGCGATTTTGAGCAACAGACGTGTCGGGCGTGTTTTATTATCACAGAAAGTGTGATGCACACCTGTTTGAAAGCAGCTGGAAAGCAGCCAGAGGTAAGGGAGGTATTAAGGTGGGAGGAGATGAAGGAAAGCAGATCAGGAGAGATTGCCTGAAAGAGTGGAAAGGGGATAGGATCCAAAGACCAGATGAACTCTGTGTGAACCACGCACCTCCGAAATGTATAGGACAGACAGATGGAGGAAGCAAGAAAGGAAAGGGTAACCTTTGTCCTTTCAATTGAGAGAGAGAGAAGGAGAGACAGAGAGAGAAAGAGAGTGAGCTGATGGGGTACTGAAATGGGAGGGGGGGGGGGGGTTGCTGAAGTGATGGTCGACTGCCTGCAATCATAGGAAATTTGCCCCAGAGGAGCAGGAGTGAGGCTTCGTGGGGGAGCAGCATTAGTGGAGATTAGGGGCTGATGGATGCAGCCTGGGGTCCCTGGTTCTGCCGGGGCTCCCTCGTGCAGCTGACCCGGCCCGTGTCACGGGCTCCCTGGAAGTTCAGCTGCTGAGCCCTGTGATGTGGACCGGCTCTGAGGTAGGGGCATCACTCCGTCCCTCTCTGGCTCATCTGTGTTCCGGACAAGAGCGTGAGATTGACTGCTGGCACTGGCTCGGGCACCTGGGTCTCCTCTCTCCCATACAGCAAAACACAACCCCAGTGTCTCTCTGCTCCTGCTGAGTGTCAGGGCTTTCACGGACACACACGCACATACACACACACGCACACACACACACGCGCGCGTGCACACTCACATGCCTGCACACACAGACACACACAGACATGTGTGCACATACTAACACACAAACAGACTGGCACACTCACACATGTACATAATAGTCACAAGTACACGCATGCATACACACACACACACACACACACACACACACACACACTGGGGGATTGAGATGCTGCTGTGAGTGTGTGTGTGAGGGTTTGCGGTGGCCATGGCAGAAGACCGCACTTGCTCTATTCGCCCGCTCTCTGAGCGATCTGAGCTCTTTCCCTGGGTGTGTTTTGAAGTGGTTTTTCGGGAGTCGTTGGAGCATGCCGGAGGTCAGGGGTTAGAACAGCTGTGCCTCTCAGCCTGCTTTTGATGTCAAAGCCACAGATCAAGTCCAGATTTCTTTGACATGTCTCAAAAAGCACTTCTATTTCCGTTGTATATTGTCATTTTGCTTCAAGACATATAAGCACACATTTTATTGTAATTTAACTCTAAGTTTCTCTGTGGCGTGTTGAAATAGAAAATAACATGAAATTAAGTTTCTGGCCTGTCTTTTTTAATTTTCTTTAGGGCTGGAGGGGTGATGGGGGCAGAGGGCTTAAATTTTAATGTGCCCCTTATGCATACATAGTTTTGGAGCATGCTGACATTCCTTACATGTGTGTCATGTGGGCCTAATTTCACAGGGACACAGACTGACCACAAAGAAGTGTGATACTTTCAATTGGAATCTTATTTAAGATTCTTCTGCCTCCACTCAGTTTCTCTACATACACTTCTCTGTGGCCTGTAGACTCCGGACGTGTCAAAGCTGAGACTCAGCCTTTACAGACGCACTCCGCCCTCTCACAACATCTGCTTCAAATCTAAGAGGAGGATGTTAAACTCTGGTCAATTTAGCAATTAATTAGGTCCCGTTAGAAGTTTCTAATTGATGGGACGAGAAGCAGGTCTCCCTCCTGCTCTGCCTCCGTCCTCCGCGCCAGACTCGATCCCCCGTGGAGAAGCACAGCCGAAGAGAGGTCAGCGCCTTTGTGTTTCACTCACGGTGAAACACAGAGGAAGTGAGGTCACTGCCTTTGTCAGTGCCTATCAGCTCCTGCATCACATGACAGAGGACATGCCTCTCCACTCTTTTACCCTTTTTTTGGGGGATAGCTTATTTTTTTTTTTTTTTGCCGTGTTGTTATTTGCCGTTGCAGTCAGTTATTCTTACATTTGCTCAACTTTTCTGGCTGACTCCAAAAGACCCTAAATGTTTGAATGTGTCAGCTGGACAGATTCACCTACATGTTACTGTTTAGCCATGCTCGAGCATGCGTCTGTCCATGTGTGTTATCTCATGGCACAATCAGATTGTCTGTCTTCATCCTTTGTGGTAGAACTGGGCATGCCTATGTAAAACAGACAGTGTCAGAAGTGCAGAAGTGCCCACTGAAACGAATCAGGGAGGGAACTTTCCTGCCGCTTGTGTGTGTTTGTAAATATGTGGTTTTGTAATTGAATGCAGCTTAAGTTCTAAAACACTTTCAATTTGTGCTGAGAGCCCACAGCTGGGGAGGGAAATACAAGACACACATGCAATGAAACTTATGCGCACACGCGCGCACACACACACACGCACACACACACACACACACACACACACGAATACACACACACGCGTGCACACACATACACACACACAAATACATACATATACACACACACACATGCGCATACCCACACACAGACACACACACACAAACACACACACAGAGTCATGCAATCACTTACATGCCCCCCCCCCCCCCCCCCCCCCCTTCCACACACAAAATGCAAATTCCATATTCAGTGCCAGTTTGGCTACTTCGCTCCTCCTGCATGCAATCAATTGTCAGAAATTTGAGTTACTATAGTTATAGGGCATTCACACAAGCCAGGATTTCACTGTACGTGCCTGAAAAGGAAAGAGCACCTAAGAGTTCTGGTCCTGGTTGTATGTGTCACTGAGCAATCTCCAAACATCCAAATACATAGTATGTTGGAACCCAGAGCTACCCCTGACCTGTTCAAGACCAATATATCAGTGTGGCATTAATGCCATGGTAATTGCAGACTAATCTACTAATGACGAGTATCAGTTCAGTTCAGTATTCTAAAGCAGCTTATCTTGCTCAAGGTTTGGGCTTAGCAAGAGCCTATCCCATCAAATGGGGGGTGTGAGGCACATCCTAGATCTAACACACACACAGACACATAGAATCACACAGAAACACTCATACGCTCCCTGGGTTGGACACCGGTCTGTCACACACCCATATTGGTGAGTTTAAAACCAGCCATCTGTTATATCCTATCACTGCAGAGAAGGGGGAAACCTGCTCAAAAAAACAGGCAGAACATGCACGTGCCACATGTGCAGACGCCAGCGATTAGCGCTCGTTACAAGCAGAGTTTCGTTAAGACAAACACATGGTACTGAGCAGGGGCGGCAGACTAAACCAGGTGCAATTCACAAGCTGAGTGACTCAGGCGCAGGTTCAGCGGGAACAAGTGCATGGACTGGTAGAAAACTGATCAGAGGTCAGCCCTGTCCAGGCTGTCCAGTTCCACCATTATATCAAAGGAGTTCTCATCTGTCACCGGATCCATTTTTGACACTAAATTCTCATGCTGCAGCAGGATAATGTGGCCCCTTCTTGCACACTGCTGTATCTCCGGCTCCAGTGTTATTCCAGCTTTTTCTAGTTAGGAATGAATGACGGATTTTTTTTTTTTTTTTTTTTTTGAAATTCCGAGTGGTAAAGATTGCGAATCCTTCGAGGGAAGAAGGCAGGAGGGCTATGGGGGTAAACGAAAATAAAATGAAAAAGGAGGATGGAAAACAAACGAGTGCATTAAATTATAGTAATTATTCCATCGTAGCGGGATAGAAAGCTGAAGGCTTTTGTTGTGTTCCCCTTTTTTAATAAATAACGGCATATAATATAATATTGACTCAAATCACATCTGTTAGGGTGATTTCATCCCCCATTCCCTCTGCGCTTTCCCTTTTCTTGGAACGGGCAGGGGGCTCTATCTGCCAAAAATAATTGCTTGTTTGCTGCTATTTACTTAAAATCCATCAGTGGGAGAGAGACAACCAATCCTGCTGCAGGGGCCTATCCTGTCATTAGCGTCTAGTAACGTTCCTGCTCATTCCCGATGGTTCTGTGTATGCGTGTGCATGGCTGTGTGTATGTGAGTTTGTGTGGAAATGTGTGTTTGTTACTGGTGTGTGTGTGTGTGTGTGTGTGTGTTGTTGAGGTGTGTGTACGTGTGTGTGTGTGTGTGTGTTGTTGGGATGTGTGTGCGTGTGCGCGTGTGTGCGTGCGTGTTTGTTGTTGGTGTGTGGGTGTATGTGTGTGTTGGATGCCCTCCTCCATTTCAACACTGCACAGGGTATTTAGCATTGGGCATTGGGTTTAGACTCTGTGTACGTTGCAGATTACAGACAGTAACAAGAAGAGGTGGAATCCCTACAGTGTGGGACTGGTTTCAGTCCAGTAAATGATGTTTATTTTTAATTTTACTACTGTCAGTGCTGTTTATGAGAATGTTTTCCAGCTCTTTGCCAAGCGAATGCAGTGGAGGTTTGCGATTTACAGTGCGCCGCGCTGGCCTGATTGTGGCGTTCTTCAGTGCGCGAGCGGTGTTTACAGTGTCTCCTTCTTCCATTTCTTTTGAGATAAATTGTAAACAATAAACTCTTTGTTACTCTTAGCCTCTGTGCCGCAGTCCAGACAAATTCCAGGCGTGCTTCCCTTCATCTCCCTCCCCTTCTCTCTTTCCCGTTCTCTAACACAACTGTTCTCCTCCATAGAGCCCTCCTCATCAGTTTCCTCCTCTCCTGTCTGCACTGTGGTCCATGAGGGGTGTATTCTGTCAACCCCCCCCCCCCAGCCTCCCACCTCACCCCCACCCCGGTGTGGTGTGAACTCACAGTACCACTGAGCCCAGTGACAGACGCACAGTACAGTGTACAGAAAGAGCCGTTACACACTGCCTCGCTCACAACCGAGAGACACACAGCCCTGGTTATGTGGCACTGAAAACAGTTACAGAGTTGCTGGAGTATAAACATGGACTTTCTATGTTTGTGTCTGGACCTTGGCAAAAAAACATTTTAAAAATTCATATATGGAGTGTCTGACTTGAGTGTTGGAGAAAAAATGTTGTGGTTTGGCGATCAACACGTGTTAGATGACAGATGTCAGTTTTTTTTCCTCCCTCTTCATGAAAAGCTGTCATATTCAAAGCGTGACAGGGTCAGGGGTCAAAGAGCATGTTAGGTAAGGAAGTGCCAGATAGCTCTCTGTCCAAGCTTCTCCCTTTCTTTCATTCTTTTCTTTCTACCCTGTCTCCCCTTCCTTTCCTTCTCTTGTTCTTCTCTCTCTCTTCCCCTCCCCCTCTCTCTTCCTCTCTCCCTCTAGCTCCCCCTCTCTCCCTCCCTCTCTCTCCCTCTCTCTCTTCCTCTCTCTCTCACTCTCTCCCTCTAACTCCCCCTCTCCCTCTCTCTCTCTCTCTCTTCCTCTCTCTCTCACTCTCTCCCTCTAACTCCCCCTCTACCTCTCTCTCTCTCTCTCTCTCTCTCTCTCTCTTCCTCTCTCTCTCACTCTCTCCCTCTAACTCCCCCTCTCCCTCTCTCTCTCTCTCTCTCTCTTCCTCTCTCTCTCACTCTTTCCCTCTAACTCCCCCTCTCCCTCTCTCTCTCTCTCTCTTCCTCTCTCTCTCACTCTCTCCCTCTAACTCCCCCCCCTCTCTCTCTCAATCTCTTCCTCTCTCTCTCACTCTCTCCCTCTAACTCCCCCCTTCTCTCTCTCTCTCTCTTCCTCTCTCTCTCACTCTCTCCCTCTAACTCCCCCCCCCCCCCCCCCCTCTCTCTCTCACTATGGTCTTGCCCTGCTTTCCCTGTCCAAGTTCTCATCCTGGGTCTGGAAACTCAAACACTGACAGAGCTGCAGCTGGAACCGAACTCGACTCAGGCCACAGCATTCAGGAATATCAGTTAGCATTAATTCTACACACAAATAGTGAAATACCTCATAATTCAAACCCCTGACAACTCACTGGGCCAAAATCTCTCAACATGTTTCAGGAAAAAAATGTTTAAATTGGAAACCTCCACTTCTCCAATAGGGGTACCTCATAAATCTCCCGCCAAAATGGCAAAATAATAAACATATGTTGCAATCATTTTTTCTAATAAGATTTTTTTTTATTCCTCCACCTTGCAGTAGAGCTCCAGGGAGGGAGGGAGAGAGAGAGAGAGAGAGAGAGAGAGAGAGAGAGAGAGAGAGAGAGAGAGAAAGAGAGAGAGAAGGAAATGGGGGAGAGGAAGAAAATCATACCTATATATCACAGTGCCAGTCACCCCAAGGAACCTCGCCGCAGCACACTACTTGCATTTCACATGAGATGTTATCTTATATTCAGATATTTGTTTGCAAACGATTGATTTAGACACATCTCCCTCATCACCATCTCCATCTTCCTGTCAGTATGTCTCCCTCTCCTAAACTCCCACTAATCCCACATTCCCTCCCTTTCCATCTCCCTCCTCTAGGCTACTTAATATCACTAATATGTGCGGCAAACTCTTCCCCATACCACTTTCCTCTCTCTCACCCCCTCTTTTGCCTTTCTCTTCCTCCCCCCCTCCGCTCCCTCTTTTCTCCCTCCCTCGCTCTTTCTCTCAGTAGTGTGGCTAGCCTGTGTGAGTTGGACAGGTTCCAGTCAGTCAGTCAGCTGCTCTGTGCTTCTTAAAGAGGCACTCGGTGCTCAGCTCCTCTCTGCCGCCATTGGAGGGTTGAGAGGAAGTGGATCTAACCAGAAGACAGACAGTTCTCATGGCAAACACGCACACATACACGCATACACTCACACACACCATCTCTCTCTCACACACACACAAACACATACAAACTCGCACACATGCACATACACACACGCGCACTCACACACACACACACACATGCACACGCACACACACACAGGCAGGCAGTCGGGTCAGCAGGGTACAGTTCCTGCTTCCTCCTGCTCAAACAATGGCAGCTCTATTACAGACCCGACAACCCAGACAGAGCCAAAAAGAGAGAGAGAGAGAGAGAGAGAGAGAGAGAGAGAGAGAGAGAGGGAGAGAGAGAGACCGAGATAGGGATAGTGAGAGAAACAGACAGACACAGTCTCTTACACACAGATAGCACACAGATATATTCACTCACACAGATACACTGTTCACGCACACAGTCCACTTGCAGGCTTCATACAATTACATACAGGCCCATGGAATTGGAAATGCTGGGAGAGTTCAGGATGGCGGAGTCTTGTGTTTTGTTCATTGAAAAGAGTGCGGATGGAGTCTTGTATGGAAGTGGGCTGCGCTAAAACAAGTGACTTCTGTGTCACGCAGTGTCCTTCCTGTCTCGTCAGGAAGGAGCTCTTTTTTTAATCGCTGCTGTGGGTGGTGGGATCTCTCATCCTTTCTTTGTGTTCATTAATTTTATTCAAGAGCAAAATGGAAAGACTGTGTAGCGTCGGCATCACTCACATTCTGAGCATGCAACGCCACAAAAGAACAGGTGTGGCTCTCGTCCTGCTCATGACACGATGACAGACTCGATGTTGTTTTCATCGCGGGGAGTCGGGGGGTTTGGGCACACTCATTGCATGTGCAGGGACTTATTAGCCATGATCCCCGAGAAAGACTCAGGCATAATTATGAGGGTGTTTCAGCTAATAGTTTTGCCTCACAAATAAAGACATCGGGGGGCTGGAATGGGTACCAGGGATGGGTGTGTTGGCACTGGGGGTAAGAAGAAACCAGAGAGGCCTAGGCCTTTGATATCGCTGCATTCTGCTGTTCTGGCCCGGGTTCAGGATCTAAACTCTGCACCTATACCCTTGTGGTCCAGCCCAGTGTGTGAGCCATCAAGCGCGCCATTGGCTAATGGGACTGTCCCTTAGCATGTGGGGCCACCTGGTGGTGAGGCAATGTAACTGTCACCTTACGGCAAGCACAGTGTCTCACAGCAACTCTCCCCCGAGGGCTTTAAGGATGAATCCCAGTGTGGTACCCCCACCTCGCTTTACTGAGACACAGCACAGGGGCCCTGTGACTGTGCCTTTAGGTGGGGACAACTGAAAGCTGGACTTGAGCAGAGGCACCAGAATGTTTGGAAGCGGGAGTGGTGTCAGCCAGCGTAGGCCACAGGGTTATTATTACTGGGGAATGTTTACATTCCCTACTGAAGTGTGAAAACGCTAAATGCTAACAAATGTATCACTTCCCTGCTTTGTTGAGCTGCAGTTTATACCAGGCCTCACTCGCTAGTTTTTCAATGAGCAACTAATTAAGACCTTGGGAGACACACACACATGCAAAAAAAAAAAAGGAAACGTGGTGATTTGATGCCTTTTTCCAAAGAATGACATCATTTCGAGCAGTTAAGACCTGGGGGCGGATTGAGACTCAGAACCCCCCCCCCCCCCACCACCACCACATGCGGCCGTGCTGACGGGCTCTGCCCAGCCATGCTGGACGCCTTCTTCCTGTAACTCTGGGGCCCATGGCTGTGTCTGTGGTTTGTATACAGTCAGGGTTCCAGCTGGCTGCAGCCGCGGCACTACTGTGACTCCAGCGCCACGTTCCCAGTGAAATTACCCCAGATAAACATCTCCTCTCCGGCAGCACTGGCCGGCTGCACTGCTCGTGTTTTATGGACCATTTCCTTAAAAAAGAGAGGGGCTCATTTGGGTAATTCGCTTCTCCCCCAAAAAAAAAAAAAAAAAAAAAAAAATCCAAGGCCATTATGTGGGTGGGTGCAAGGGGGCCAAAGCAAGCAGAATAAGACATTTCTGTGGTTCGGTAGCTCGGTAAATTAAATAAAATGAATTTCCTTACAGTGGACCTTGAGGAATGTGTGTTCATATTTAACTGCAAGGTAACAGGATAATTTTCCATGTTCTCTGTATTTGCGGATATCTGCGCTTGATCCCCTTTCGCGTAAACGACGCTCATTTTAATATGGCACGGATGTGTAATGTGTGTCATTAGAGAAAAACTCTCCTCCTTTCACTCGTTACTTCATTTACATGCGATTTTTGAGGGGGGGTTTCTTAAATCTGTTTCCAGTTGATTTGGGTTTTAAAACAGAAATAAAAGCCGTCCTGGCTAGATGAATAGAATAAACCTTTTCGCGCTCTCTCTGTCTCCCTGCCTCTCTCTCCCTCTCTCTCCGTCTCTGTCTCATTCTCTCCTTCCTGCATTCATTTAGTGTTTCTGCATATGTTCGGGCGAGCTTAGTGCACGCTCACAGCTCAGTCTTCTTTCAATCCGTGACAGTTCTGAAATGATCTCTTCAGCTTTGCGTCCTTTAAGATAACTAACCCGTGGGAGGTGACGAAGGAAAGCCGAGTGAATGCTGATTTCGGTAATGGGAAACCAAAATGCATTTCAAACAAATGTATATTGCAGATATGAACGTTTTTCCTTCTGCTTGTCAAAGGCACATCTGAATCTCAGAGTCACTCTGTTTTTTTTTTCCCGGAGAAATGCTTAAGTGCCTTCGTCCTGTTGGATCTTCGTATCCCGCGGCCATTTGGTTCGCTCTCCAAACCCATTGTTAGCCTTAACCACAAGCAGCCGAAGTGTGTGTGTCTGTATGTTTGTGTTTGCGAGTGTGGGTTTTATGAGATCAAATCCAGGCCTTCCTAAGCTTACGACACAGCTTCCATCAAGAGACATGATTAGACCACTGAGCTAAAGACCCGGGTCCTTCAGATGCAGAAGTGATGAGAGGAAGTTGTCACAAGCAGGCAGTCATCCTTTCTCTGACAGCTTCCTACATATTCCTCCATATTTCGGTTTCCGGGTCACTCTCTGCTTGTCCTCTGTATGCCTTCTGCATACTCTTCAATGTCAGGAGCAGGCCCTTACGCCCTGTTAGTGCCCTATTGTGGTAACTGATGTGCTAGGGGGGAAGAAACAACTATTCTTACACATGCATACAAATACATACTTCCTCTGTCTCATGTACACCCCCCCTTCCTCTCCATCCATCATCCCCTCTCACTCCATCTCTCACAGCCTCTAACCTCCTCTCTCCATCTCTCTGTCTCCAATCCCTTTGTCTCTCTTTCTCCTCCTCCCTCCCTACTTTCCCTCCATCTCTTTGCCCCGTGTGGTGGTGTTCTGTGCGTGTGTGTGGCCGAGTGCTGGGACGCGAGGGGGACAGGAAATGTGTGAGCTATGAACGAATGTGTTTATGCTGGCTGCAGCCGTCCATCTCTTCCCCCCCCCCCCCCCCCCCCCACGCCATCTTTAGCCAGAGCGAGAGCACACACTCCTCCCGAGCAGGAAGAGGGGAAAGAGAGACACAGGCTCTCAATCTTTCCTCACTCCTTCTCCTCTCTTTTCTCTTTTCTCTTTTTGGTATAGCGGAGCGTTAGAGCAGTACTGAGAAATCTGCTCGTGTGCTATGGTGAACAGGGTGCCCATTGTTTGACAATGTTGAAGTTTTGGCCCTTACCAAAAACTTTGTCATTTTTTTTATCTATTTACTATTCTTCATTCGATGTGCTGTAGCCATGTTGTCATGAGTGGTTCTTCTGTTTCTCAGAAGTTACGTATTGCAGATTGTGCAGATTCCTTCAATGACCATGAATGGCTGCAGTACATGTGAAGAAGTGATGGGCGGAAGGGCATAGTGAGAGAGTGTGCCAAAAGCATGCAGGGTCCAGCGTGGTGAGCGGGAAACGTGCAGAATGTGGTCGGGAGTGTGGAACAGTCTGGGAAAACCCAAGTTCTGCTCCTCATTTAGCCACCGAACACTGAGAGAGAAAAGGAGAGAGAGAGAGAGGCTGCTGGCTTCTTATTTGAACTCATTAAATAAAGTTCCTCGTGCAATGACACAAGTGTGGAAAAAACTGGAGGAACAGAGTGTGCTCTTTCTGTTTCGGGGGAAGAGGGGGTGGACCGATCATGAGGTCACGTTATAACATCAAGTGATGCACACCGAGACACAGAGAAACAGAGATGGAGGGATGTGCAAGGTGCTATAGGCTTAATTCCTAAAACCCCTCGCAGATCTTGCCTCCATCTTGTGCCTTCTCATGTGCCATACTTCTGACCATACTTTAAAAAAAAAAAAGCCAGGGATCTGTTCAAATGGTCATACCCCCTGTTATTGACCAATGACAGAGCCGGTTGTGGGGTATCTCCGTGTCCTCATTGGAGCCTGCTTGGTCTGGCTCCAGAGGGGAACCCACCGCAGGCGCTGGGGGTTTCATTTGAGAAGCAGGCAGGCCACGGTTCTGATTGAATCTGGCCTGCGGTCTCCTCTGCGACAGCGTTTAAATAGACTGTATTCTGTGTGACCTCCCTGTGTAAGTGATCCACTCCTAGGTCCGGGAAATTCTCTGGATGGCTCCTTCTTTCTCATCTCCCTCCAGAGCTCTGATGTCTGTTTGTTTTTGTAGTCAGGCGTCCAAAACCCTAACACATCATTCCTCCAAATGCGCTCGGCACAGAAATAGAACCCTCTCTCCTTTTTATTTCCAATCAACTCTGGTTGCATTAGCAGCTGGAGAGGTAGTGGTGGCGGTAGTACAAGTACTGATGGTAGCGGTAGCAGTAGTAGTGCTATTAATATTAATATTATTTATATTACATCAATGTATTATTTACGCTTAATAAGTTATATAATGTGCACCGTAGATTGGCTGTTCTCTGACTTGTGACTGAACTAAAGAAAAAGTAAATTACTTACTCGTTTTTTTTTTTTTCTGGCAAATGATGGAGTGTTACTAGTATTACCACGATCTGTCTATGTGTGTCATTGCTAGATATAGCTGGGAGTAACCCCATCAGCCAAAAACCTTAATCTCCCTCCTGTCCACATGGCTTTCCAAAGCAGGACATGGCAGGATTTGACTGCAGCATAAAAAAGCTCTTTAATGACTTAATCAGTCATTAAATGAAGATATTTGTGTTATTTTTGCGTTTCAGTCGGAAATGACTCAGTTCTCGTCTTTTCGTGGCATTCCCACATAATGTTTCAGTGTCGACAGAATTACAGTTAATATACTGCATACCGTGAAACAACTATTTTAATGCCGAGATAATGCAACATACCAAAGTACAATTTTAGGCTGCAGGGCCCCTTCAGACAGACTAGAGGGAGGGGTGAGGTACAGTTAACCTTTAGATGCTGGGATGTTTCTCAGTTACAGGCTCGTATAAGGCTCTTACCAGCCAGAGAACACTGGCACAAGCCAGGGGCAGCTCCTGCAGTCCATCCAAGGATCAGCCATCATTTCCCAATACTCTGTCAATAATCTGAGCTAACCCCCGGTCCCTGCACCCCCTGGCCCGGATCTGCAGGCCGCAGAGGTGGGTATTAAGGCCCATAAGCACCGGGATCTACATGGACGAGGTCTAAAGCCACAGGTCTTATGGATGCTCAGCCCCTGGTGCTTCTGTTAGTGGCAGGGAGCGAGAGCCAGCCATGGGCTACTCAGCATCTTAGCAGCCACACACAGAGATCACACCTAAGGCCCTTTCAGTCACTGCTATTGACTGTATACAGTGTGGGCAAGACTGTGCTGATCCTGTTCTGTCTATAAAGGGATGTCTTTTTCCTCCTCTCACCCCCCCCCTTCCCAGACTGTGCAGGGTCATGTGGTAGGACATATTGGATTAAGGCACAAGTCTGATCATATGCGATGCCATCAGGTGGACTCAGTCCCGAGTGTGCCAGCAGGTCACCAACAGGACAGTTGCGTGTTTCATCTCGCGCCATCGAACTGAGCGCGCGGCGAACAAGCCTCCTCGCACGGCGCGGCAGGCGATGAGGAGATTTTTTTCGCAAAAGCGGAGACACCGTTTGCCCTTGCGAGCACGTCCCCCAGAAACAAGACTACTCTATCTGCTGTGAGAATCTCTCTCTGTCTGAGCAGGGATGATGTGGCGGGCTCTCTGAGGGTGAATCTGGCGATGAAAAAGAATGACATTGTGGGGTATTTCTTTAAAATTTCTCGTCTCCCTGGAGAGCGACAAATGTGCTCACCAGAAGAGAGGGCAGAGGTTGAACCCAAAACCCCAGTGTCTCGTATCACGGCAGTTGAAAATCAGGAGTCATTTTGGTTGTTGTTGTCGTTGAATGTATTTCCATTTCATTTTTTTTTCTTTCTTTTTTTTTCGCTCAGTCTTACGAGCCCAGGGGGGTGAATATCGGGCCGGAATTTCCTGTAATAAGTTTGCTATAGTACTAGCTCACCCTATCGAGGGAGCTGTGAACCACTGCAAGCTCTTGGACCAGGAAGGAAAGCGCCAGTTGAGAGAATCATTAGCCTTGACTCCAGTCAGAACTGAGCCGATCTGGACATTGTAGAATCACTATTTTATGCATAGAGATAGAAGAAGACTTGGATGGGTCCCGCTGGTGTGGTTGTGGTTGTGGTGACAGGAGTGAGAGGTGAATCAGAGATTGGCTTTGGGTCCCTCTGCGGTATGTATTGAACTCCCTGCCCAAATAACTTTTTCCTGACATCATCACTGCAAGACAAAACTATCTTCCACCTGCTGATGCATGATTAGAAGCCCGTCCAATTTATAAATGTTTTTCCGCCTTATGCAACGCTGTTTTTTTTTTTTTGGAATTGCCAGTTGTATGCTAGGCTCATCTCACCACAACAACCTCTGCACTGGTAAAGCAGTCCTGAAGCGAGACAAATGCAATCCTCCAATACACTCGCACGCAGCCAACCGCTATTTTCCACACTGCCAATCACACGGCGCACTACAGCAGAGTGGGCGCTCATTGGAGGATAGGCGCTACTCTGCTGACATCTTCTGATTAACTCGCAGGTGCCTGATGAATTGCAGGGTGCCTGAGAGCAGTACAACTAGGGGACCTTGACCAACTTGCCCTCCCCTCATCCCAGTGAAGTGATGCCAGTCTGTTCCTCTGTGGGGGGGGGGCTCCTTGTCATCTTCGGCGAACGGGCTCCAGCCCAGGCCGTAACCACATATTTGATTTTAATTTGAAATGGGTCAAAACCACTGTTGATGTCTCCGCATTCGTGAATGAATGGCTTAACTGATCAGGCAGCATGATTTGCCCACGGTGACCTCAGACTGTTCTGCACCAGCAAAGGCCCCTTAGGTTGTTATAATCACGCCATGCGGTGTTGCCATCGCAGCGGGAGTATTAACGTGCGTGAAAACACGTGGAGGTCAGATGGTGTGAGAGAGATTGTTGCCTTTGTGTGTGTCACCATGGTAATTTGAATCACGGTGTTCGTCTGCACCGAGGCGCTCTTGCCAAGGTTTGTATCTCAGAGGCGTACCAGAAGAAAGAGCGAGGGCGGCACTGACTGAGAGGCCGGCACAGAGGTGCGCCAGGGAGAGTGGCTGCCATCCCAGCAGGCTTCCCACTGGCCGGGTCAGGGCTCCAGAGGGATCTGCGACACCCCTGGAGGTCTCCCCTGGTGCTGCTGGGAGGGAGGGAAGCAGGGAGAGGCTCTCTCAGTGTGGGAGCTGTTTAGTATATTCAGAACCCTGCTGGTAGCAGGTTAGCCAAACATCCCGCAAGCGCGCACTGAAAACGTCTCCTCTCTTTATTTACGGGGGAGGGGGGAGGGATCAGATCCCGTGGTTTATTGTGCCATTGCGCTGCGGTGAGGGGGATCTGATTAGCGCCGTCTTCTCCGCTGCTGGGATTTACTTAACCAGCGCACCTCGGACTGCAGAGACGACGGGGCTCTTCCTGTTTCCAGCCAGAGGCTGCGCGGAACGCCATTGGCTGCGGCCCATCCTGTGTTTGTTTGAGGTGGGAATGGCTCCATGTTTTTTTTTCTTCACCGGAGCTGCCACGGCCCAGCATTTTTGTGTAGGTGTAGTGAGCGGCGCACATCTGCAAAGTTTTACCAGTGAATGTGGAATTTAAACTGTATACACACGTATTATATACATTGACTCTTTTCATCAAGTGTGTAGTGTTACCCCAAAGTGAGAAGGGAAAAGAGAGACGGGGGAAGGGAGAGGGGTGGAGAGAGAAATAATTGCAGGAAGGGGGGATCATTAGTCCGTCACTATCCCCAATTTACCATCCTTTCGACAACAGCCGCCAGATAAGTGAGATCATATGGAGGTCCCTTTCAGAAGAAAGAGAGGAGGAAAACGAGAGGCGGAATGCAGATCAGAGGTCCATGAGAAGTGGAACAGACCTCATGTCAACAGTTAAAGTTTTACATATAAAAAACATTAACCACATTTGTTTAGCGGTCACCCAGCTTGTATTGTGGTCACACTTGGTCAGCTTCCTGTCCCATTCTCAGATGTGCGTATATCTATATGTCTGATGCTCTCTATTTTATTAGTAGTATTCACTTTTCCCAATGCACATTTGTCTGTTTGGTTTTACATATGACACTGCATGTGGCTATCATAAAGGGACCCACCAGCTCTGCCTCGCTCTGGTTTGATTTTCTGTTGGAAGTTTGATTGCTTGTTTTGATCAGTCATTCACTGCCCCCTGCTCAGCAAGTCAAAATGGGGGGGGGGGGGGGGGGTTGCTCCTTTAAACATGAAGGATGGAAAAACCAGAGACGAGGCTGCTGGCCCGAACACTGACAAAGAGGGAATAAGCACTGAGCTGCACCGTGCCGTACGAGAGGGGGGAAGTATGGGCCTCTGTCTCACCGTAGCAGTGCCAACAGAGGTAGGCTACTCTGTGTTTTACCTTCAGTCCCCAAACCCATGGCAGTGTGGCTTTTAACAACAACCCAAACCTGCAGCCGTAATCCCGTCCCTGGTGCCTGCGATAATTAAAAGTGATTTCACTGTTATGTGGAATTGGTATAGCAACGGTTCATTCCTGCATTGGCTGTAATGCCAAGGGCTCTTTACTTTGGCACAGGAGTAATATTTTCAGTGTCACCTCGCTGTTTTTGGCACCCGTCAACATTTTAGTGTACATTTGGAAAAAAAAAAAAAATAATAACTTGCAGCAATTCTGCTCGGATTCTGAAGCAAGCCAGGCCTACAGCTTACATGAATAGAGAGAATAATAACTCCAAGTGTTCTTTTCTCTTCCTCCTGATGGTACAGCTCTGGTGTATGGCAGCGCAGTCACCACACAACCACACACCACCCTCATTTATGTCTCCCTGGCTCTCAGGTTTTAGCTCGGGGTTAATTGCCGTAGCAGCCTGTGCGGTGGGCAGGCAGTGTTGCTGTTGGTACGTACCCCTCAGAAAACTGAAGGTTGAGTAAAACCATTCGGATGTGACTTCAAGCATTCCGGGTTCCTCCCTCAGGCAGGATAGGGTGGCCTGTTGGTCTTCCTTCTCTTTTTCTGGATCTTGAGAGGCCCTGAATGGTCAGGAAGCACGATCGCGAATCACGGGTGCAGTGCGTGCTCGCCATGCGTCTGTGTGTGTGTGTGTGTGTGTGTGTGTGTGTGTGTGTGTGTGTGTGTTGGTGGTGTGCAGTAGTGGAGTTTTGTCAGGGTGGCAGCTGAGATGAAGAGTGCAGGCCTGATGACAGCAGCGGTTAGCGATGGGTGTTCGTAATTGCTGTCGGAACAAACGGAGGATAAATCAGGAGAGCAATTTACATCTAATTTTATGTCTCTGGTCTGTGAGTGTGTGTTGTGTGTGTGTGTGTGTGTGTTGTGTGTGTGTGTGTGTGTGTGTTTTGTGTGTATGTGTATGCATGTGTGTGTGTGCATGTGTGTGTGTGTGTTTTGTGTGTGTGTGTATGCATGTGTGTGTGTGCATGTGTGTGTGTATGCACACACGGGGCTGTTTCTAGGTGGAAAAGTAGGTCATCTCTATAAACACTGGGAACCAGAGAGGAAAATGAGAAAAAGATGCAACAGTGTAACGAGTGATTGTTGCGTCAGGCAAACATGCAATAAACTCCTCTCTCTCTCTCTCTCTCTCTCTCTCGCTCTCTCTCTCTCTCTCTCTCTCTCTCTCTCTCTCTCTCTCTCTCTCTCTCTCTCTCTCTCTCTCTCTCTCTCTCTCCCCTTACTTGCTTTCCCTGTCTTCCACACTTCTTCAGTCTCTCTCGTCTCTCCCTTTGCCTTCTGCCCTCCTCTCTCATGCACATTCGCTGTGGGTTTTTTTTTTTTTTTTTTGGGTTGTTTTTCATTTGCAATTACAGTAATATATAACATCAGGCACAGTCAGATTTAGGGCTTTACCTTACATAACCCTGGGATTTAGCGGCAGGTTTTTTTTTTTATGTTTGAGCCGCTGAGCTTGGGGCAATCCGTTCTCTTTAAAATATTTTAAAATGTTTGAAATCCCAAAAGGCCCAGCAACGTGGGGGTAGGAAGTCTCTGCAGCCATGATGCAGAGTGGGATATCACATTGTATTCCTGTGCACGCTGTTCTGTTTGCTCAGGCACACTGAGGGAAACTGCACATTTCTTGTTTGCACCTGCTTTGTTTGCACTTCTTTAGAGCTGTTCAGAGCAGCACTTTTGTCTATTAGCAGAAGGAAGTGCTTGAATAGATACCCACATGCGGGGACAGAGACAAAAAGGACATCAGCACGCATTTACAAATGTTGACGTACGGCATGCCAAATGCACATCAATGTATATGCATGTACATGCATTTGTAATTTATCTGTTTAAAAAGAAGTCGCAGTTCAGAACAACATATCAGATTACCAATTTAGCAAAAATTGGGATTTGTGTAATTAGCACTGCTTTTGGCAGACAGGCCTCCCTTCCTCACAAAAATAACACTCTTCTCTTTCCTCCACACAGCACACTGTGTGTGTGTGTGTGTGTGTGTGTGTGTGTGTGTGTGTGTGTGTGTGTGTGTGTGTATGTGTGTGTATGTGTGTATGTGTGTACCCGCCCTGCACATATCCACTCTTTCTGCTACCCAAACAAATGCATATGTGTGTTTGAGCTGAGCATGTCTGTGTTTGCGTTTGAACAATGTAGCTCTTGGCCATCATGCAGGTTTTTTATTCATTACATTTTTATTTTATGTCCCTCTTTCATTTTCTGGGGGGGGGGGGGGGAGGGTTCTGGTTCTTTCCTGACTAGAGTATGAAAGCCTGTGTGTGTATATATGTGTGCGCATATGTATGTGTGTGTGTGTGTGTGTGTGTGTGTGCGCGTTCGTCTTAAGCGCTTCCAAATTGGACAGGCCGTAAATTCGAAATAATGAGCAGCTCCACCAAATGAGGTGATTCACAAGAAATTAAGAAGAGAATGAGGTGATTTGCAAGAAATGAAGAAAAAATAAGAGGCGCAGAGAGGTGGACAGAGAGGAGGGGCACGACTGCGGCGTTTGGAGAGAGTGATAGAAAGAGAGGGGAAGGAAAGGGTGTGGTGGGGGGGAGGGCCTATTGGAGGGGGTTGATACGCGTGACTCACTCAGCGAAAACACGTCGCCTCTTGCGAGCAGAGTGTTATGAGTCACGTCGTAATTTCTTCATAAGTGATGTCTTTAGCAGTTCAAGTTTAAGACATAAAGCCTGGGATTAAGTCTGTAAAAGACAAGCGGGACAGACAGGAGATAAGCAGATGGGATGAGGCAGTAAGATCGCATTAGTGGTTGACCTCCCTCTTCAGGTCTCCATTCAGTCAACAAGGGTCTGTGAAGCGCAAGGGAATGGTTTACTTCTTGCACGCAAAGGAAGGGCCTATCGAAAACTGCACCGTGCCAACCGGCGAGCAAGCACACTGCCTGTACGACCTGCGAGGGCGCTCAGCGGGGTCAGGTCTCAGACGCGCACGCCGCTGCGGTCGATTATCGAGAAAACTCTGGAATGAGGGCACAAGTGGAGGCATCCTCCACATATACACTTGTCCTCGTAAACGTAGCAGCGCCCCCGCTCCACAGGACCCCAGCACATTCGCCGTGGCTGTGCTGTCTCTGGGTGATGTGAGGATATGAGGATAGTCCAGACAAGGGGTCTGAGCTGCAGCACGGAGCAGCTAAACCCAGATCAGCCCCACCTGCTGAAGGAAATTCCAGTCCCAGGCTGCAATTGGACGCAATTCAATAGTGAAAGATGGAGAGGGTTCTGGATACACTGGTATTGATTATGATTTTGTGCATGGCTCGATGTCTGTGCACTGACACGGTTCGTTCACTGATCAAGCCTAATGATTTGAGTGTTTGAGAGATGTCAGTTGCTGCAAGTTTGTCAGGGTAGCTCCTTCGCAGCCCTGCTACCTCCATCCCCTGTTCTATCTCTTTCCCTGCCCTATTTTTTAAAATATTTTTCCCGGTTGTCAAGCTTGTCTACAGGGTATTGTTACTACTATACGCAGCTGCAGAAAGCATAAAGGGGGGGGTAGAGAGGCGAATAAGAGAAGCGAATAAGAGAGGGAGAGAAAGAGAGAGAGAAAGGGAGAGCCAGGGAAGGGGGCAGGTATTGAATCATGAAATGAGAACCATATTTCCACACCGAACTGAAAGATAGACTTTCCATTTCTGATAGGCACATGCCGCCTAGCTCTCGCTCTCCCTCCCTCAGATGCAGGGCGCGGATGTGCAGCAGTGCACACTGTTTTTCTGTTTGTTTGTCCCCTTGCCCCTCTCCTTCTCTCCCCCCCTCTACGCCATTAGCTCATGTAAACTTGGCTTTTCGTCATGGATTTTCCAGAGCAAAGCGTTTCTGGTTTCGATTAAACCCAGAGCTGGCTCTTCCACCAAAAATCAACCGCGCTTTGCTTTACTTTTCTTTTTTTTTTCTTGTTCTTCTTCTTTGTATAATATTTTTTTCCAAAGGCAACACCCGTGAACGGTTTGTTTAGTCCACGCGGCCCTGAGAAAACTTTCCCCAGAATGTTTGAGCTTTTCGGCGAGAACATCTTGAATTGATATCGCTCTGTTGCCTTGCTATGAGTATGCCATGCGCTTGCAGTGTCCTCAGGAGAGCACACAAGACTGTGCTGAACCCAGCCACCCCATTATGCAAATGCAGAGTGCATGTGTGTACAGGCAATATCCATACAAAGGGATCCTGATGTAATCCCGTCATACTCTCGAAACATCCACAGCTAAAGAAACGCAGGGCTGTGCGCTGATTCCCACCGGCGTAATAAAGAGAACACAGAGCTTGCTGAGTGGAGGAGGAATCATGGGAAAACGGGCTCCCATTTGGCGCTCGCTCGGCACAGAACCGTGTGGCGTTCGCCGTGGCACAGTGCTGTCCTTGTGATTTCACCCCGTGTGGTGCGGCACGCGGACACTGTGCAGCTGTGCTCCGTGGGCCCCGGGGGGCCGGTGCACTCCAGAGCGAGGGTCACGGCGCATATGTGGCCATAGCGTGGATGGTACCAACGCAGCAAAGGCCACTGCAGGGGACTGTTGGCCCTGAGGGACCCTCACTTTCCCATTGTGGAAGCCGTGGGACTCGGCAGAGTTTAGGGACAGGTGAATACAATGAGGAGCACAAAGGGGGGAACACAGTGAATCAGTACACCATAGAGACTTTCAATATACTCTGTTTTTTCCTTCCTCTCTACTTCTCTCTCTCTCTCTCTCTCTCTCTCTCCCTCTCTCTTTCTCTCTCTCTCTCTCTCTCTCTCTCTCCCTCCCTTTTTCCACATAAAGCTGTTTTTCATAAACTTCTGCCTGGAATAGCAGTCCCCGAGGCGCTCGGTGAAACACTAGACTTTTCTGAGACTCTGCCAAACAGATGCTGGCTCTTGGAGTTCCACCAGAAGATCCTTCATGCTTCTCTGTTTTTTCTTTCTTTTTTTTCTTTTTTTTTAAGAAAACATTTAGTGTCCCACCCTCTCTCTGTCCCCCCAAATGGACACTTTTTTTCATTCTGGTCAGTCCCCCTCTTTCACCCAAAATTCAAGAGTTTGTTTTGTAAGGTTTCTTTTGTGGTGGGATTGGGGTGGATGGTTAGTCCAGAGAGTCTCCAATTTTCTCTAACCAGTGCTCACGGACCTTTCTGGTCGACTCTCCCTGTGATTATGTGACACTTTCATCCACGACTACCTGCATAAAATGTACAATACAATGGAAAGAAAGGGACAGTATGAAAACATTCAGTTATTTAGCAAAGGGGAGCTAAGTGCCAGTAGTATAGTTACTCTCTTAAAGGGTAACCATTGTGGTAATAAGCTCACTTTGGGGCTTCTGACAGCATGTATACAGGTATCCAAGCTGAGCAGATAACACCCCAAAGTGAAAGTGTGACTAGAAACCATACTAAAACCCACCAGTGGTCCCTGCCCCACAGCAGTGCATGCTGAACTGGAAGGACGTTTAGTTCTCCCCTTTTTCACTCCAGAGCACCAGGCTGTTTTTTACTCCAACCTTTCCTTCTCACCATTTCTCTTCCACTTCCTCTCTATCCTCTCTTCCTCCTACTCTCTTTCTTTTGCTGTTTCATTACATTCCTTGGGCAGCACTGTGGAGTGATGGGTAATGAGCAGAGCACGCTCCATTCCCAAGGGGGACTCTAAAGTTCTCCCTGTGAGCAAGGTTCTGAACATGAATCAAGTTCTTAACCTGAGCTATGGAAGTCACTCTGTATCGGCTTGTCTGTTAAGCTATAATATCATGTAAGATACTAACAGGAGACAGTGAACTGTTGAGGTTTTAGCTGAACTGACACAGATCAGGTAAGCAATAGGCAGTGCTCATCACTGTCTGTGCCGAACAGACAGCCTTGCACTTTAAATTCCTACCCAGGACACGAGGTATCAGATTTCCCCTTCAGTTTAACACAATAGTCAGCTGGGAGGAAATCGGAGTGCAACGTGTCGCTCTGTGAAAGCGTACTCCTCTTACAATGCTGCCATACGCGAGAGTTAGTCCAGTGTTGAAAGTCTAGTGGAGTTTAAAGCTGTCGGTACGGGGAATCTCAGTGTAGCGCAGCGGGCAGCCAGAGCATGGTCCCAGCCCCTCTTCAGGGCAGTTTGGACAGGTGCGCCGTGGTGTGAGTGAGAGGGGCTCACGGCTCCGAGGTCACGGCCTCGCCCACCCCAGGGATCTGCAGATATTCATTTACAGGCTTTAGGGGATCATACTGCAATCCTCTCCCCTGAACTGAATGCCTGAGCCTTTATATAATAAAGATTGCATCATGACATCAATAGCTGGATTAGAGGGAAGGATCAGCACGCCCACCCCCACACCCTAGCCCCCTCCAGCGCAGACACCCCCCCCCTTGCCAAAACCCGAGTCACTCAACACCCCTCCACGTGATGGAGCCCTGAGGGTCCCCCCGTCGCATTCTGTAGGGGCGGGTGGTTGGGAAAATAGGTTGTCATGGTGTGAACTGGATGAATCAGTTAAAGGAAAGAATTAATGTTCTCAGACTACTTCTATCTGCAGTGCCCGGAAAAGTCACCTGCAAAAATCTGGACCTCGAGTTCTATAGCAGGCAGTGTGTAGCAATGTATTATTACCTAAACCTACGCTTATGTGTAGCATTTTTGTGGCAATAGGATTTTAAACTGTACATTGAGGTGAATTACAGAAAGGCAAGCAGGAAGGAATTAAAGCATGATTGGGGTTAATGACCAAATCTATAGATTTATAGCTGGAGAGATGAAATAAATCTCTAATTAACAGCTTTCCATAAGAGGGGCTGAGTGGTAAAGTGCAGTGTTAAGCCCACAGATAACCTTGCGCATAGACACCATAGCACCTTCCTCATGTGGGCGCGCAGAGACAGTTACTGCTTAGACACACATAACGCACGTGCACACACACACACACACACACACACACACACAGACACACACACACAGACACACACACACACACACACGCACGCACATACACACTCGCACACACAAACACTGCAACCTTCTCTGCTCAAAATGAGCACATTCCAGACCAGAACCTGCCTAATTTTAGGGTCAAAAGCAAAAATAAACTCTAAATATGTTTTAAATAAAGTAAGATGCTATTGGGTAAGATAATGAATTTAATTTGTAGCATATTGAGCGTGGTTTTCATAAATCACAAATTGGTGATTTTTTTTTATATTATCCATTTGCCCATGAATATTTTGTCATTGTGAACATCCTGTGTCTTCTTGGTGTTCCCAAAGCTGTGGTATTACTGTGAATGCAGTTATCATTGTGGGACAAATCTATGGAAGTCAAATGTAGATAGGAGCTTTTCATGGGCCTCTACTCCCTGGCAGATGCCTGGTATTTTCCTGCTGCCCTTGGCCCCAGTACCATGACTCTGCTCCTGGGCACCAGCTGGGAGTAAGGGAGGGTACAGCGCACCTGCGTAAGCAGAAGGGCTGAGTATAGAGCAGGCTTGGCTGACCTGTATTGGCACAGTAAAAGGCAGTCTAGACAGTTGTTTATTCCCCTTATCCACGCTGAAGATAAAGTCAGCTTTGACATGGATAGGCCTACATGACCCACAGTGACACACACACATACGCACACACACATACACACGCTCAGAGGTCACATCAGGACAGGCAGCCTCAGTAACAGGGCTAAGTGCAACAGTGCTGACAGGGCCTGGCATCTACCTACTTCCTCATTGATCTGTTTGTTTATCGGTTTTATTTGTTTGTCTGTTTGAGTGGGTCGCTAATGACTTTTTTTTTTTAAGTCTGCTGACATTGCTTGAGTTGAGCGTCTGGGAAAAGCCCTCTGTTTCGGCAAAGCACTTGAGGTCAGCACCTGGCTGTTTACGTTTCGGTCTTGATAGTGAAGTTTGTGTTGCTATCCGGTGTCAGTGCGGGTAGGAATGACTACAACATGGGTCTGGATGGGCATTGATCCAGAAACAATCCCAAGACATTGGAATGGGTCCTTACTGGGCAGGAGGAGTGACTGAGGCAAAGAGTGGCAGCTGATGTGAGCAGGGTAGGTATATCTTGTGGGCATAGCTGGGAGAGGCTGGGTCTCAGAGAATCACCCACCAAACCTGGGGCCCTTCTCAGATGAAGTGCCCCTGAGGTGTGTCCAACAGCAGCCAGTCTGTGGAGTTCCTGGGTCAGGCTCTGTGGAGCTCTTTCAGCCTATTGCATCAGCTGCTGGGCCCATAGGCTGTTCCTGGACCTGCTCCCTGCCAGACTGTCTCTGTGCTAGGCGCGTAGCACATATGCGTACCTCACAAGTGATGCTTAGGGTGTGTGTGTATCTGAGCCGGTTTCTTAGGAGGATGTGAGGTTCAGCGAGCATGTTCCTCAGATCATATTTCATAAAACATCAGTCTGGCTAAACGTAAAAACAAAAGTGCAAGCAAAAGGAGCAAGAGGCAGTGACTTTCTTTCCATTTCAGCTGCATTTCAGAGGGCTTATATCATTCCTACGTCCCTGTAATCTGATATGCAGCGTGACACTTGTGTATCTTTTTCTTAGTTTTATGACACTTATGTGTCTTCTCACTGGACTGAAATAATGAATGTATTTTTTGAGTAACAGAAATAAATCGTGCACATAATATCGATATGCATTCTGTTTAACATCTATTTCACAGTATTTACGGCTCTGCTTGTTTATGTTAGGCTTAAGCCTGGCCAATCTGTCGAGGTCCCCCAAGGACATGGCCTGTCTGTGCCTGTGTACGGGGGAGGGGATGGTCAGCAGAGGTCACGACTTTGGCTAAGGATGGCCAACATTGTCACAGCAAAGAGCTTTGCGGCAAAGTAGGTCTGCAGAGCAGACCGCAGCAGGAAAAGGAGATGAAAACCCAGTTTTACACTTATGTACCACTCACAGGTACATCTACACACACACGCACACAGACACAGACACAGACACAGACACACACACAAACATACACACACACTCACACATACATGCATACGCAGACAGGCACATGCACATATGAGAGAGTAATGTATTTTTAAAAGTGCAGTATTTCACATAAATATACATAAAGATTTTGACATACCACCCAACACCACTCAGAACTGTAAAACAGTGAAAGGTTTATTTTACTAAAACACTAAAACAGATTGATCAGAAATGATTACCCCAGACAGCGCAATTCCAAAAGATAATATCCAACAGCTAATTGAGTTCATTAGGGATGTAGCAACACCCCCTCCCTAGCGAAAACAGTGAGAGGTCCAAGGAGACAAAATCGTACAGGAAACATTCCGTCTCTCACCTCTTTTTTTCTCTGTCCTCGAGAAATCCTACTGTTTCAGCCAAAGGAAAAGATCCTTTTCTGAGCCCAGATAAGGACGTTTGATGGTTGAGGACTGAGTCTTTCTAAATTAGTGCTGTCATCTATATGTCTCAGTGAAATATGAATCGGATGATTAAATATTGGAAGTACTTTTAATACAGAGCTCTTAATGCTGATGTGTATTCTTAACATCATATATATATATATAACTAATTCAGTGGAACTGTTATGTGGTTAAGTCTTTGTAGTTAGGAGGCCAACACTACCTAACATGTTCAATTTACTACATTCAGGTAGTTCATTCCCTAACACAGAATTGCATGATGCCTAAATGATATGCAGATTTTGAGGTTCTTTGGTAGAATGGAGCTTTAACCACTCATAAAGCTTTTCAGTGTTGCTTGTGTCAGCTTGATCTCATTAGAACTGACAGACAGTGGACAGTGGTTGACTGTTGCAGTTCTTGGCAATATTTTTCTAAACAGGAAATAATTTCTAGATGGAGTAAAATTGAATTGGACAAGATTTAGGTCTAACATTAAACAGATTTCATTGTGGAGCACTGATTCTATCTAAAAATGTCACCATTTTAAGATTTTGAATTTGGTACCTATAAGGACTTACTGTATAATAGAGCAGTGTGTCCCGGTTTTACCCACATGCACACACACACACACACACACACACACACACAAACACGCACACACACACACACATATATACACACATTCACACGCAGGCATGTGAAGTACCGGGCAGAATACAGCTAACTATACAGCCTGCATAATCTGGGCCACACACACCTTGATGAATGCATGGAGACACACACACACACCCAGCAGCTGGATTATTTTGATTATTTTGGGGATTTTAATTGAATTTGCTGGGTCATCTGTGCTTCAGTAAAGGATTGTTGATTAGGTTGTTTGCTAAGTACATTTCCCACCAGCTGTCAGAGACTACATCTGTCTGCATCCTCCTTTCTGTCATTTCGCTCCCCTCACTGACCCCTGTTGTCCTCTCTCTGTTCCCTCGCCTGACCTCCTGCCTCACCTATTTGTCCAGTGCACGAGGTTCTCAGCCCTCCACATATTTCTCCCAGATGTACTCCTCTCTCCCAGAATGCAATTTATTTTTACAGCACAGCCTAATGCAGGCAATTGAGCACAGAATTTAAAACAGCACGTGTGCGTGCGTGTGTGTGTGTGAGCATGTGTGTGTGTGTGTGTGTGTCTGTGTGAGTGTGTGTGTGTGTGTGTGTGTGTGTGTGTGTGCGCTCCCTGCTGCACTGTATCTACATTTCTTGAATACTGTAAGTGCATCTGCTACAGTATGTGTGTGCTCTGTGTCTTTTCTGAATCTGAGCATTTGCACTCTTCCTTATTAATATAGGATAAATCAGATGCAATTACACTATGGATAAATATATGGTATAATAACGATATATACCGAGCCATACATACCAGTACATGCGTTTCCACATTACTGCACATCTCAGACTTGACTCACGAGAGCACTATGAAGTGAGATTAAAGCAAGCTGGCGTGGTATAGCAAGTAAGGAGTTGGACTTGTTACCCTCAGGTTGTGGGTTCATATCTCAGATAGGCTATGACCCCGTGCCCTTGTGGCCTTGTGAAAGGGGCTTAAACTGAATTGCTTCAGTAAACGCATCCAGCTGCTTGGAATAAGGGTAAACAAATGAAAGCTTATGATGTCCATTGCTCTGCAGGATTAGTTTTCTCAGGCCTGCCATGGTGTAGGCCTTCATCTGCTGTTACAGCTTCTCTGGCACCGGACGGAGCAGACTCTGTGGCCTGGTTAGTGTGATGCAATCTGTGTTCGCCCGGTTAGTGAGATATTCCCATGGAAAAAACTCCGATATCGCCTTAGAAATATAACATGTTGTAATTATTCATGGAGAAATCGAAATATGAATTGAACAGCACAATGTGACGTAAGCCACACGCGCACTCAGATTTCGGCACATTGTGTCCCTGTTTTCTTTGTGTGTGGGTGTGTATCAGTATCCCTGCATGCTACCGCTGCATGTGCGAGGGAGCGTCCGGCGCTGGCACACTGGCACGGCGGGCACACATGTGGCGCTCGGCTGCCCGCTGGTGTTGTTCTTTTCTTGCCCTTCTCCATGGGAGTCCCTGTGAACTCTGTCCCCTCGAGGCGGTTGGCAAGGTGGGTGCCTGTTTATGCCACTGCCTGCGCCCTGGCAGCGTGCCACCCTCAGGATCAGCCCCTGGCCCTCTGTCTGTCTGTGTGTTTGTGTCCAGGCCTGATAAGACGCTGGTAACACTGCTGGCACACAAGGGCACAAGTTCACAGTCTGACTGCTGTGTCCGTCACTTCCAAACCCCCCCCCAAGCTTCTCTCAGTCTGCCTCTTAATCCGTAAGGTGCATAGCAACACACACACACACACACACACACACACACACACACATACACACACACACTCACATACATACATGCATACAGACGTACACACACGCACAGAAACAAACACAACACACACACAAGCACATATACCCACATACACATACACACACATACAGTTTTACACTTGAACACACTCACACACACACTGCGTTTCAGTAGCGGTTTGCTGTGTGGACAGGCCTCGGTGCTACAAACGCATCTGTCATTGGTGCTGTCCTTTCTTCATACCGCAGCCCTGTAGTTCCTCTTTCTCTAATTGGCTGGTATCAGGCTACACCCCCCTCGTCTTTCCCTCACAGCCTCCCCTCTCCTTGACTGTCAGTGTTGCCGATCGTAGACACGGGGTCAAAGTTCATGGACGTTGGCAAGAGCCCTCCGGCACCATTTTGGAGTCTTTCTGCCAGTCTGTTGTTTCCATGCTTTGATGCCTTAATCCTTTTGATCATACCAGTGTTTGATGAGCTCCTCTTTTTGTGTGTGTGTATATACATACATATATATAAATATGTGTGTGTGTGTGACAGTGTGTATATGTACTGTCTGTAGTATACTGTCCTGCTCTCCTCCCACCATTCCTTGCCAACAAGTCTACAAGTCTTTCTTTCTTTCTCCCTCCTTTATTCTCTCTGCTCTCGTCTTTCTTGGCAGCGCCTGGCATTCCCACAACGCCCCAACCCTCTCTCTCTCTTTCTCTCTCTCTCTCCTTCCCTCCCCCCTGGCACAGAGTGGCAGGGCAATGTCACATGACCCACACACCCACTTGCACACTGGCTGGCCCCACAGTAGCTCACTGTAACGCTGAGGGCCACTCAGCCACCCTGGATTGCCTCATGCACACTGTCACCAGCTCTCTCTGCGCTGTGTGCTCAAAGGTCAGAGTAAACCGGACTCTACCCACCTCGGTGCCAACTCTGAAACGCGATAAGAATATGAATCACGCAATATTGTATGATATTCACCAGTATAAAATATGCAGTCAGTGAAGTTTGAGGCTTTCCCAGCAGAGCCTCTTCTCTGTAATAATTATAGAGTTACACAGCGACTGTACAATGTGGTGTTTTGAGGCAGAGAACCATTTCTGTGGGCACCTCCAAGTGCAGGAAGATGGACGCGATGCTGTGATTACTAGCCTACGCTGAAAACCAAAAGGCCAGAGTGGAAGTCGCTCTGCGGCTCTCCTAAACTTTGCCTATCTGATTCCCTCCCTTCCTCAGCAGGTCATAGTGCACTCCTCTGCCCTTTACAAGTTCTTGAATTTCACATGAAGCAAAAGTTTTTTGTTTTTTTTTTAATCAATAATGCCCGTTGCAGGGCAGTGTGGAGTCATACGCACAGCTCTCCCTCTCTGCCTGTGTGAAGCAGGAGGGATCTGTCTCACCTGCGTGCCCCTGGCAGTGTAAACAGGCCCTGCGGAGGGAGGCGTGGCCCCTCCACTGTTTGTGTGGAGGTGTCAGAGCGTGTCTGGAGGCGAGAGAGAGAGAGGGCGACTGAGTGAGCGAGCGAGAGAGAGAGAGAGAGAGAAATAGGTGTGTCTTCCTCTCCGTTACCTCAAACCACCCCGCTGCAGGCAGGAAGCCCTCGTCACACACAGCACAATGGCCCAGTTTGTGCGGAGAGCAGGAAGTGGGGAAAGCCAGGTATACGGCATAAATCGAGTCGCTTGCTCAACTTTCCTCCTCTGCTGGCATTCTTGGCCTCCTCTCTCCGCCTGCTTTTGAATCTTCGCATATGTTTTTGTTTCTACCTGCAAAAGATTGGCCTGAGGAGTGGCCATGGTGGTTAAATACCCAACCTCATCCTCTCTTCCCTTGTACTGGAGGAAATTGTTGAAAGTGTGTGCTTAAGGGGCAACAGGGTCTTAGATTCCTTCAGAAGGCTACATAGTCTCTCACATACTACTCAGTGTCCACATTCTTGGCACCAGAACACAACAGCAAACAGTGATTTCAAGCAGGACTGTCAACACAAAGCAGTATAATCTCTGCACTGTTATTGCCCTCTGTGTGTGTGTGTGTGTGTGTGTGTGTGTGTATGTCTATCTTTCTCATAAATCTCTATCTTAGCGTAAGGCTCACTCACATTTTTCTGTTTTCCATGCATTTTTGAAAGCAATCATAATGGATTAAGACTCCGGGGTTAAGACCTCTTCCACTTTCCCCACAGCGGAAGATTTTTATTTGCTTTTGTTCTGTGCTCACTGCCAGCAAGTGACACCTGGTGGTCAAACATTGTAATTACTTGATTTTGAAGAGGTGTTGTGGGGTGGGGGTTGGTTTCATTTTTTTTTCTTTTCTAATTGGATAAATTTTGGGGAGAGGGGATTGTGCTTTAAAAGAAAACCACTTGGCCCTTGACATAAACAGAAATGAAATATAATGGCACTGTTGTCCACACCACTTACATGGCAGTTATATGAAATATCAGCTCTGCAGGGGAATATTGACACCCAATTAGCCAAGGTCCTTTCACAGATCAGTGCAGTGCTGTTAGGAATGATTTTACCCCAGAGGTGAAACTGGCACAGGCCTTTTCTGTGGGCCCCCTGTTATGAGCTCCTTTCAGCCCTGAGGGGGTCCCTGACCTCAGTGTTAAATAATGTGTTAAAACACGCACATGTGAAGGGGCTCACTCACTCTCTCTCACACAGACAAAAACACTCTCACTTCACAATGAAACTCACACTCACACAGCGAAACACACTATTTCACACACAGAAACACATTCCCTCTTTCTCTCTCTCCCTCTCTCTCTCTCTCTCTCTCACACACATACACACACACACACACACACACACCTACACACACAGAAATAAGCATACAAACACACAATCTCACTCTTTGTCTTACATACATATAATCATACCCATACATTCACACAGACAGACACAAATATATGCAAAGTATACTACAAATACCACAGACACACTCGCGCACAAACACATTTATTGACTCATAGCATGAGCCTGTCTGCATGTTTGCCCAGCAGATAGCCCATCTATTTGTATCCAGCATAGGTTTCTGGTGCAGCCCTAGGGGTCCTCAGGGACAATCCATGGGTGTCCACTCAAATGCCTGTCAGCAACCCTCAAAGGCACTGTATCAAATCTGCATGATTCTTCAACTCAGCAGTCCATATTAATTATGAATAAATGTTCCGTGGGGATCCATGACGAGTGAACATAATTATCACTCAGTGAAACACTGGTCTTGTGCACACACACCACATGTCTAGCCACATAAAAGAACTCGCATTGCATTACAATGCATTGATCGCCTCATGCCATTTATTAGCTGATAGAAAAGTGAACATGTTGTGAGATGAAGCCGAGTAGTGGGAGAGGTAATAAGAGAGTGGGAGAGGGAGTGTTTTTGTGCAGGCAGGCAGGCAGCCAGCCCCCCCCCCCCCCTTCACCCCACCCTCCCCTCGCTCTCTGTCCTCTCAGGCCCCAGCCCTGGAGCCCCCTCTCCCCCCGGCTCTCTCAGATCTGCGTGCTGTTGGCAGAGTGTGGGCGCAGGCGGCACACAGACGGGTGCACAGATGGGCAGCAGGCTGCGCGGGGCAGCTCCACACACCTGCTCCCACACCCAGCTCGCTTCGCTGCCTCGCTGGCTGCCCGGTTTGGCATAGGGCTGGGGCCGCCACACTGAGACAAACACACACGGCACTGCTCACACACAGGGCACAGGCACAAGCAACATACACATATGCAAACACTGAGGCGCGGGGCACGGGCGCACACACACACACACGCGCGCGTGCACGCGCACCAAACACACACACGTGTGCATAACACACATACACACATGTACGTGTGCACACACACACACACACACACACACACATACACACACACACACAGGCACACACACAGTCAGACACAGGGAATAAGCACTTACACAGGAATATGCTTGACATACAGGATACACAGAAAACACATATACACATGGCCAGACGGTCAAATAAAGGCATACCTACAGGCACTGGCCTAAACCTCTATGGCATACATCACTAGTACACACACACACACAAACACACATACACACACACACACACACACACACACACACATATGCTCTGCTGTTCTGTGAGCCTCTTTATGCCCACTGCAATTTCACATTTATGTGTATTATTGAGTCATCTCTGAATATTCTACAGACAAGGAGAAGAGCTGGCAAGGCTAGGTTTATAGCTTCCAAAGGCTCTATACTTTGCCTAGGCATGAGGAGGGATTCTGAGCAATCAAACTGCACTCAAGAACCCCTGTGACCCTGTACAACCTGGTCTCAGTCACTGATCTCCATATTAATAAAAGAGTTGGGGAGGGGGAGTGGACATACTGTGAGAAGTCAGCAATGGAGGGCCACTGCAGGGGCGTCCACAGAGAATGCCAGCCGGAAAAAATTGTCTGATGTTGTATGGTATTATACGATGGGAAATAAATAAATAAATGAAAACCCGGAAAAATAATAAAATAAAGTCCAATAAAAGAGCTCAGTGAACATCTGTGTGGGATAGCCTGGGGGATTAAGAGGGTTTGGAACATTTTAAGCGCATTAAGGATTAAAAAAAAGGTCAGAATGTTTAGCAACATACCGATAAACCTCTTAAGCGAAACCCAATTGGGAGGCTGTGCTGCGTTATCAGGGGTTGGGGGGATTTTGGGTTTGTTCTAGAAGGAGACAAGTCTCTGCGCACACACACACACATACACACACATATACACCAGAGAGTACACATAGATATGTATGTGTTCATATGCTGTTGTATTTGAACAAATGCACATAGTTGCATGGAAGGAAAGCAATACATATGCATATATGTAACATACATGTGTAAATAATTTTATCCTACTCTGATAATTTCTCTTAATTTAAACATTCGAAACAAACACAATCATGCACACACACACACACACACACACACACAAACACACACACACACAATCACACATGCACAATATTACACTGAGTACTAGCTCCATCTAGTGGCTGGGTCATAGGGTGCTATGTTTGAGCAAAGTTGTTCATATTTATGCAGTTCTGTAAGAGGCCACTAACTGTTAAAATACACTGTGAGCTTGATTTTTCAGCCTTTAAATTATGAATAGCTATGCTTAAATCAGCACTGAAAATGTCTAATGTGCATTTAATTAATAAGTCAAGCATCATTTTAGAATATGAAAACACATGACAACCTAATAACTACAAGGCAAGAAAGTGGTAACATTTCCTAACTTTGTGTCTCCCCTTTGGACATCCTCCTGGTAATTTCCTCCTATCTTGTCATTTTCCTCCCATACCACCTGCAGTCTTCATGATGATATATATTTTTTCAATCAGTTGTTTCACAATGGCATTGTGCTGAAATGAGGGGTTGCTGTGTCTGTTGGGAGAGAAGCCACAATGGGCCTGAGCCAGGACACACACACACACACACACACACTCTCTATCTCTCTCTTCTACTCACGCACACACTCACACACACACTCTCTCTCTCTCTTATACACACACACACACACACACACACACCCTCTCTCTCTCTCTCTCTCTCTCTCTCTCTCTCATACACACACTCACACACACACGCTGGCTTGGGCTGCTCTCACAGGGAGTATTGGGTGTAGTGCATCACGAGATAACAGGGAACAGTGACAGGGCAGTTGGTTCGTTGGTCTGAAATCAGCCAGACAAGAAGAGAGGGCCCATTCAGAGTCTAATGACACCGAGCGAGCAGCCTGCTGGATGGGCTATTCCCGGCCCGCGGCTGGAGCAGCCAACAGAGGAGTCCCTCCCGCTGGCGCTGTCTGCCCGGGCCCAGCCTCCACATGGCCTGCCATTACCACACGCACTTCAGCATCCAGCACATAAAAACCACGCACACGCTTCATCTTCTGGGCCTGTGTGTGTGCATTGAATTAACTTGCAGAGTGGTGGGCATGAGCGATGTGAATGCTACACCTGCCTGGGCACAGCAGCGCCTGTAGTTTCCAGGTCAGAGGGGGCGCACTTCTTATAGAGCCATCAGAAGCACTCAGCCATTTAGTGCTCCTAGCCCACGTCATCAAATCCTGGCCCCCAAACACACACACACGCGTGCGCACACACACACACACACACACACACACACACACACACACGCTCACACACCCTCTCTCTGTAAAAACATCTGGACTGCCACGGATTGTTTTTTATGCCATTCCTTCGGTCAGACTGCCTATAAATATCCCCGTGTCTGTGTGTGTGTGGCTTAATCTGTGAAGTTTGTTTTTAGCCTGTCTGTCTCTGACTGTCACTCAATCTGCTCCCTGAATGACAGTGTGGCAGTCAGACGCTGAGGGCAGCAGGTCACTGTCCCAGAGCGCGTGGCCTAATCCACATCTGTCACAGAGAAAGAGAAAGAGAGAGAGAGAGAGAGAGGGAGAGAGAACACTGATGTGGCAGCAACCAGCATTGTCAGCAGTCTCCTCACTGTTAGAACTACTGCATATCATGCTTATGAACGAAAAATGATTGCTGAATTTAATGTCCTAATTTTTATTGATGCTATGCTAAATATCCACCAGCTGGTATCAGGGGCAAGCAAGTTTTTTTACCCCGCATATTGACTGGAAGGCATTCACAAATAAGATTAAAAAAAAAGCTTGCATATTTCTCTGCATGTGTGTGCATATGCATGTGTGCATATCTGTGTGCATGTGTGTGTGTGTATGTGTGTGTATGTGTGTGTGTGTGTGTGTTGGTGTGTATGTAAGTGTGTTTGCATGTGTGTGTGTGTGTGTGTGTGTGTACATACGTGCGTACAAGTGTTTGCAAAGAGGTGTAGGCACGCGTCGGAAGCGCTGGTGTTTGCGCGCGTTAAAGAAGCGTGTCATCCCTTGTTTACCTAAAGGGTACAGGTATAGGTGCAGCGCGAGCGCGTGTGTGCGCGTGGTGAGAGGGCACGGCGATACGTCCGGGCGTGTAGCGTGCAGCGCGCGTGAGCGTTATCTCTGGCAGTGTGTGCGCAGGGGGCCGTGGGGCGACTGTGCCGGGGAGATAAGGACAGGATCAGTGGGCGCGAGTCTGTGGATGCCGCCGCTGGCTGCTGTGTGCGTGGAGCCCTGCAGCTGGCTGACGGGTGATAACAGACCCCTCCGCTGTGATAAGGAACTGTGGCACTGATTCCACACTCCACCAGCAGAGCACTGCAGGAATAAGAGCACAAACACTAATAATGGCCCAAAGTCGCCATTGTTAGCGGACGTGCCGTAGGCCACTTCAGGCCCGGGAAGGTCTGTGTGTAGTTGTTTCCCCTCTGTATAATTTTTTTTTATCAGTCAGGGATTTCTTTGCGCAGGCACTTCCAGCACTAAGAAGAAAACCCTGGTAATTTGCTGTGTAATTGGATTGGAGGCTGATAGAGATGGAGAGCGGCTTCTGACCACAGCAGTGCTGCGTGTGCCCTTGTGTGTGTGTGCAAGTGTGCGTACAGGCGAGAGGGTGGGCGTCAGTGCATGCAAGTAGGCCTAAGCATTCTTGCCAGTAGGTGACAGGGTCGAGATGGTGGTTTGTTGCTGAACCTGATGACTTTATTCCTTATTGTCGCCATTGCCCCTCCACCTATCTTTATTTCAATGCAAGAAGCCCCCTGCTGGTGTGCAAACATCATGACAAGAAGTTCCTGCTCAGACTTCCATTGTCTGTGGACCACTCTGTGGACCAAGCGTTAACCGACAATTTAAATCATGCTAAAAAGGGGGGATTTTCTGAAGAAACAAACACACATTTATTTATGGAACAACAGAATGGGGTCTGTGTGGTGGTCTTGCCCGATATCCCAGGAGCGTTTGAATTGTCACGTCACTGAACCGATGGGACTGTATTCAAGTGATGTGATTCCCAATATCTGGGTGATTTAATTGAATATCATCATTACGTTAGTTTTCAAATTGCTCCTTGACATTTCTAAGCTACTGTGGCTGCCTCCACCTTATTGTAAGTAAGGCTGCCTTCTCACTGATAATTCACTAGTGTGAGCAGTGGTAGTTCTGATCGTCAGTAAGCCTTCATTATTAGGGATTTGAAATCATGTGGGGTCATCACGGATTACAGGGAGTTAAGTGAGCACATACATACATTGAAACTAGGCTGGTCAGTTTATATGATATCAATTTAAACCTTTTTTTTGTTAAGGACTGCATATGTATTTATCTTGTGTGTGCGTGTGTGCGCCGTCAGCTAGCAGGAATGCATTGGTACCGCCAATACTAAGATGGCTGCCAAGCGCTAAGATGGCTGCCAGGATTCCACAGAGCGAGAGAGCGAGAAAGGGAGAGGGAGAGGGAGCCGGAGAGGCATACATAGGAGAGAAGAAAAAGGGACTCTTTCCTTTCCTTTCTCTCTGCATTTGCGAGCAAAGCGACACGGCTCCTTCTTGTTTCTTTGGGGCTTTTTTTTTTCTTTTTGGGTCCAATTTTATAATCTCTTTGCGAAGTGTGGAGAATGGCGTTGGCATGTGCCCCTGCGTTCTGTTATCACCTAGAGCGGCCGATAAACACCTTCGTAACGCCTGCCTGCGTACGTCATCCCGGCTCTGTTTTTATAAACACGGCAGATAACACGCACACAGCCCCACTCCTAGCCCCGTTACACACATCAGCAGCAGTTCAACACTCAGGGGCGGTATGCGCCTCCCCGCGTACACACGCACACACACACAAACACACACACACACTCACACACACATACGCACACTGAAGGTTGTAGATGACCACCCCGTCTGCGCTGCGGTCCAGCTCGCCGTTTCTGAAGGCGTGGGCTTCAGGCCCGTCTTTGTTGGAGGCATGGCCCTTTCCCACAGAATAAGACTGAATGTCTTCACATTTGGAGGGACTCGTTTTGTTCGCTGCTGCTCTGTACTGTCTGTTTGCCAAACTGCTTTTGTCTGCATAGACCATGGATTGGGGAACTCCCAACTTTGAGAGCCTGCAAGTCCGTGCATGCAGTCTTTTTTATACTGCTCAATTAGCAGCTGATAAAGACCTGGGGGGGTATGCTCGATACTGAAATCTCGACACCTTGAGGAATCTGGTTTGAACTGGTGGCAGCAGTGTTGTACAGTGGTGAGGAGCAAGGCTTGTAACCCAAATGTTGCTAGCTCAGTCTCCATGTGGGCTACCGCTGTTCTGACCTCGGCCAAGGTATTTATCTTGAACTGCTTCAGTAACTATCCAGCTGTATAAATGGAACATTTTAAGCTGGTCAGTTGCTCCGGATAAGAGTGTCTGCTAAGCAAACGTTATATAATGTAATGTTGTCTGGTGTAACAGGGTGTTCTGCTACTAGAATAAAGTGGTGCCACTGATTACAGCACTCCACAACACCCTAGATGTTTAGATTGCCTGGAATTTATACAATTAAGGGCATTTAAGACTCAATATAGGTGTAAAACACAGAGCAGGCAAAGAAGAAGCAGACAAACACCGTGGGCCCCAGAGCATAGAATCACTGCTCACCTCTGCATTAGATCAGAAGGACTCATCCATTTACATTCACATTCACATTTAGTCATTTAGGAGACACTCTTACTCAAAGCGACCAACAAAATTGCAAACAAGAGGTTTAGGTTAAGATTCATTAAAGTCAAAGCAGTCTGACGACAGTTTACTGTTGTTTAGAACTAATACCACAGTATTGACCGCCCATAAGCCCCGTGGCTCCAGGGTCCTGCTGCTTGAGGGACACAGAGCAGGCTGGTATCTGTGTCTGCTGTCTGTGTCAGTCCTGCAGTCTGGCGGTGTGTGTTACAAGCAGGCATAAAGTTTGCTTAACCTCTAACTCACTTCCCCAAATCCCTGTGGTAATTGGGGTGGCGGTTTATGGTGTAGGGGGCACAGGGGGTAAGGGGTATATACTGTTTACACTGCCTAAATCCTCACAAATGAGTGAGCATTAAGTGGGATTACAGTAGGGCACATGATACCATTTTAAAATGTTAAAGAGTTACACTGCACAGCAAAAAAAAAGGAATAAAAAATGACAGGAGGAAAGAAAAAGCACTCAAGGCTTGTAGTTTAAGTATGCCCTGAAGATATCAAGCAATGTGAGACACCAAAAAACCGTGGCCACACCACGGTCCTCAGTTTTCAAAATATCCTTGAGAACCGAGAGGGATGTCTGGGATTACGTGAAAACACTGTCCCGTTCACCATGCCAGACAGTGCTGGGAGGTAGCTGCTTGATTGCAAGCACAGCTACCCCACACAAAGGAAACACAACACCAAGTTCCTAAATGGTAACTGGCTAATCTCACAGTGAGAATGTCATCACTCAGACTGTACAAGGGTTTCCTAGATGCTGTGGATATGTATATCCACAACAGGCTACCCTGGAGCTGCAGTTCAGCAATGCACTAAAATGAACCTTGCATAGCCAGCTTTAACTCTCCTGGTTCAAAGCAGTTAAAGATCCACCTCTTGAAGCAAAAAGGAGATGGACCTAAATCTCCTAACCACTCCAAACAGCCCTGTTGCCGAGTGCTGTTCAATGCATTGCCCCTCAATCCTAAATTCCTCACACAGTGTTCTGTATGTGCAGTGTCCCGACAACAGAGCTCCATGCAGTCCTGTCTGACCCTCCTCCCTCTCTCTTTCTCTCTCTATTCTACAGAATCTGGACAATCAGACAGCTCCAGCCAGCAAGGGGATGCCGACATCAAGCCACCACCCAATGGTGAGTATAGTACAACAGCAGAAATATCACGCACACATAAACACGCACATCGACATAGACACACATGTGCAAACACAGACACACACACACATACATGCACACCCAAATACACACGTAGATATACACACATACACACATGCTCAAATACCTTAATAAGCCCCAAGCCCACCTGTTTTGTTATGTGTGCATTAAATGCATACTGTAATTCTGTTGAGTGTAGTTATTCCTACAACTAGACTGGGTGTGAGTGTGGGGGCAATAAATCACCCTGACATTTTGGGAGGTGGGAACCGTATGGCTGGAGCAGCACAGAGCACTGACCTCATGCTGTGGTAAACCCAGGATAAATCAGGACTGGGTATTGGTGGATACTGACCCAGTTAGCCATGGATTCCACAGTGACAGTTCTCTTCTAGGCCTGCCTAACATCACCCCTCCTCACCTCACTCTCACCACTCCACCTCACACAAAGCAATATGTTCAGCCGTGTTGGGTGTCCACCACAGCCCAGACATATGGCTCTCCAGCCAAGCTGTATCTCAGAGGTTGTGGCATATTGTGGGAATTGTTCATATACAAGTGCTAAATAACATAACTTTAGAAACATGAGAAATATAAACTGACTGAGATGTCTGTCTGTCTTCTGTCCCTGTACCCCCCCCCCCCCCCCCCAACGCATACACACTTCTTTCCACTGCAGGGCACTTGAGTTTCCAGGACTGCTTTGTGACTTCAGGAGTGTGGAACGTCACCGAGCTCGTTCGCGTGTCACAGAGTGAGTACCACTGACATCCGCTTCATATTCTCTCTCCTTATCACTCTCACTCTTTCTCTCTCCCTCCCTCCTGTCACAATCAGACCGGCCCTCCACACTCTCATCCTGTCTGCCTCTCATGCTCACTCACTCACACACTCAATCACATACTCACTCACTCACTCACTCTCTCACACACTCACTCATTTTCTCATCTTTCACTCTGTCTCCCCTCACTGCATACTGCAGACAAGTCTTTGTTCATACAGGGTGTAGCCACATATCTACGGTTACAGACACATTATTCTCATCCAGTCAGGGAGGGGAATTTGCACAGCTTGGAACAGTCATTTTTGGTTGTTAATAATGCTAAAAGCAAACGACTGTTAATGTTCAGACTTTGGGAAAGACTTTAAACACTGCCTTTATTTTCTGTTTCTCTCTGTTCGGTTTATTGCATAGTGTATGATCTCCATTGGCCTGACATTCTTCTCTCTCTCCGTTTCTCTGTTTTCCCTTCTCCGTCTCCTCTCAGCTCCGGTTGCTACAGCGTCTGGCCCCAATTTCTCCCTGGCTGACCTGGAGAGTCCCGGTTACTACAACATCAACCAGGTGGCCCTGGGGCGACGCTCTATCACCTCCCCCCCATCCACCAGGTATGTTACATAAAGGTTCCATTGAAAAAAAAAGTTCTTCTTCAGCACACTAAAGTTGTAAAGTCAACCAACATGGGGAGACCACCAGTGAATGAGAGATCAAATTCCAAATAATGACTCAGACTATTTTGTGATGTTTGTCTTCATACTGTGATCTCCAAAGGTCAGATCAGACCCTTAATATCCCAAAAAATATCCAACAGGATCAGTCAATTTACTAAGACTTGTCACTGTACTGTATGATCATATACCTATTTGTGGTCATCCATTTCACTTATCAGGACTTTCATTCATACAGAAAGCCAATTCTTTAAAAAAAATGAAATTGCATTGTAAAATTTCATATGAATCTGTTTCTTTTTTAGCTTAGCAGATGCCCTTATTAAATACTTTACTGTAGAGTAAATCAGTACTGCTTCACATTGCATTACATTACATTATTGTTATTTAGCAGACACTTTTATTCAGAGCGACTTATGTTGGTTAGGATTTTTACATGTTACCCATTTATACAACTGGATGTTTACTGGGGCAGTTCTGGCTTAAGTACCTTGCCCAAGGGTACAGCAGCAGTGCCCCAGCAGGGAATCAAACCAGCAACCTTTCAGTTATGAGGCCTGCTTCTTACTACTATGCTACACTGCTGCCTTGCATACTACTATTACCACTACTACTAACATTAATAATAATCTGGTAATCCTGTTGGGTATTTTTGAAAGGTATGTAATTACAATCACAGTAAACAGTAGGGTCAATGAAATAGTACCATTTAGAACAATGTTGCTCTACTAACACCCATTTCTGATCTGTCTGTGTGTGTGTCTCACACTTGCTCTTGTGTGAATGCTGTCATGGGACCTTTCTCTCTCTCCTTTTCTTCTCTTTATTTTTCTCCATCCCTCTTTCCCTTCTTGTCCTTCTCTTGCACTGCAGGTCTGAGGTGGAGCTATATGCAAGTCTTCCACGGAGGTAGTTATACTTGTACTTATGCATACCCACGTCTTGTGCCTAACACTTACACACATGCACATACGCACAAGCACACACACACACACACACACACACACACACACACACACAAGCTCGCCAGGCTTTTACATGCTCTGTAACCACTCCATGTCTCAAAGTTCTGTTCACAGTAAATGTGACTATGAAGTCTATAATGACACTCCCTCAGAGTGCTGGACGCCTGGGTCTGAGAATAGCAGTGTGAGATTTTTGAGCTGGATCAAGATTGGAAAGAGAACTGAGGGACCTGAAATTCCTGCATGAAAGTTGGGTTTAGGGAGACTCCTTCTCTCTTGCTGTCTGAGCCAGTGGGTTTCCTGTACATGCTGTAGAATATGATATGTCTCTAAATGTAGTACTGATACAGTAACTATATACCTTGGGGCCTGGGTTGATGGGTTAGCGATAGATTTGTGAATGAGTTAAGCTTCAGCACTAATTTAGGTCATTTCAGCATCTGGTTTCTTTTTTTACTTGGAATTTCCATTAATATCTCTGTTAATAGCTGTGGTGTTTTTGTCACGTTAGGTCCTTCAATTTCACACTCACTTTTGTATACCCCCCCCCCCCCCCCCCCTTGTGACTTGTGCCCGTCTTGTGTTTCGACGGCAGAGTTTAGGGCATGTCACTCTGCAGTGTCACAGGGCACGCTCTGTATGGTGTCGGCTGTGCGGTTGCCATGTAACCCTCCGGGCATGTGATGGCTGAGGCATGAGTGTTGAGCGCTCGCAGATCCAATGATGATGACCTCCTGCCCCTCTGTTCCCCAGCTCCAACAAGCGCAAATCCATCGATGACAGTGAGATGGAGAGCCCGGTGGACGAAGTCTTCTATACTGGCCGCTCGCCTGCCGCCAGCAGCTCCCAGTCCAGCGGCTGGCCAAACGATGTGGACACAGGTAAGAGACTCTGGCGCCCCCTGCTGGACTAGACTGTACCACCCCAGAGAAACCCCCCGCACTCACCCTCCACCCCCTCAGCGTTTTCTCTTGTGGCTCCGGCAGAATGTTAACAGCACCTATCTGCCACAACTGCATACTGGCTCGCATCCACTTCAGCGTAAACCTCTACAACACAGAGAATTCACTGTGTGCTGTATTGCGTTACATGGAGATGACAGAGATTGATGTTTGTTAACAGACAGAGATTGACGTTGGATATTGGAATTAGCTTTGAGTGTGTAGTTCTTATTGGGAGTTAAGTGCCCCCTGGTAAAGTAACCTTCCTTGAAATCTGGGAGTCAACCATTGAGCACAGATGCACTCTCGATGCCAGTGCTCAATATTCTCTTTCCCAATTAGAATTACAACGATTAGTGCCGGCTTTTAAAAATTCACCTCGGCAGGCTGAGCCCGCCGAAGGATGAAGGGTTTGAAGAAAACCGATTAAATCAGCCTGCCTGAAACCCCTCTTGAATCATTTCCCAAATGAGCAACCTCCAGCAGGACAGCATTGGGTAGCCTGTCAGTGTAATGTTCCCGCTCTGAGTGTTGGCCTTAGTGAAGCTCTGCTTCATAAAACCTGTTACGTGTTTGAGAATAAGGTGGGGAGGATCTGCTGCTCTCCTGCGGTGTGTGTGTGCGTGTGTTTGTCTGACATGGGCATAATTAGCACAGTGTCCACTATCCAGGATGACTGTGGTGACAGCAGCCTTTTCCTCTTTGCTAGCAAATTCTCTTGATTCATATTTTCTTTTAAGCAGTTTTGAAATAGATTTTTTGTGCTTGGACATTATTTAGCACATTGTCCTATAAATGGCAATGTTTCTGTGAACTTTGGTTTCCTTTTGTTTGCATTTTAACCCCCACAGAGGTTAGGTGCTGATCGGATGCTATTTGGTTGCTGCAGTAGAGTAGGTCTTGGGTACATCACCAAAATTACGCGATAGTTGTTGGGTCGTGGGCTCTGTGGTGATGCTCCTAATTGCATTGTTCATTGTAATGTTTATAATTAGGCTTCCTCATAAGAAAATGAAGTGGATAAAAATGTAACAGGATTATTTTACAACTAAAATGATAGAAGATGTATAAGATATTTAAATATATAGGATATATTATGTGTCTTCTTTTAAAAATTTGAACTTAAATCCTGCCGGAAAGATAAATGAATTTCGTAGAAGACAATGTGTATTGGATTTTATAGAGAGGGAGTGTAAGGCAAGATAAAGGCTTAGTGTATCCCACAGTTTATTGGAAATGTGTGTGTACTTTAACTCACTCCCACATGGTGCAGTTTTTCCACTATATATCAGGGCTCAGAAGGCAGAAGAGAAGTTGGTGGATATTATCCATGCATTGACATAAAACATTACTGTTAGGGCATGTGTATTTGCCTGTTGTGTTGTGTCCAGTCTACCCAATGCAGATTCCATTTTTGCAGAATTGATGTAACTCTGTGATCTTGGCCCACTTAAACTCTAATTCAGCATGTGTTGTTAAGCTATGACAATAAATTAACCCAAATGCAGATGCCGTCCATCAGGTAGGTGGTGCTCACCGTAACAATTTACTTTAACATTTGTCATTGTGGTTCCCAGTAAGTACTTTCCATGGCAAGATTTCAACTCAAAGAAAGTTGTGGGGGCAAATGCAGTTTGTAAACATTTACCCCAAATGTCCCTGGCATTTTCTCAGAAAAATCACACGTCATCGCCATCACCCAAACTACATGGTTAGACATTTTTCTTGTTTATCATACAACAGAAGGAAAGGAGCCTTGAACTACAGGTGGCTAGTATGTGTTTTACATTTATATTCAGCTGCATATGTTTAGTATTCTAGCTACTTCCATACACCATAACACAACAATTTTATAATTATTACACAATTAATTTTAGTGTGACAGCCGGCCTTTTATTTTTGATACTTTCAAAAAGCAAAGAGGATTCCCTGTTCTAGTGGGAAGAATTGTGCTAAATTTTTTTGCACAACACTCTGTATCCCTGACCCCCACTGGCTTTCCTTGAGTGGAAAAATCTGTCATGGAAATTGATGCTGTGTTAACACCACGACCCCTGAATGTTTCACACACTTCCACACAGTTCTGTATGTGCTCTGCAAGACCTCACCCAATGCTACCCTGCTGTCCCAGGTAATACGATGTGTGAACATTAGAAAACAGGAGGAGTGCTACTGTTAAATGTTCACCAGGTCAGCTTGTCAAGACATCAGCCCATTACCAAAATGAAGTCCTCAGCTGAGTGAATCTCTCCTTGTATATCTGTAGATAGATGTGTGTTCCTCGTTAGCGCTTTTTAAAGTATCCAAAATGCCCCTGATGTTCCCCTCATGCCATCCTCAGATAATCCCCCTCCCCCTTTCTCTTTCTCTTCCCCATTGTTAACAATGCCCTTCTCCACTTTCAGTGCAACACCATTTGGCGAATGTGCAGGAGAGGAAGATTAAACATGAAAACGATGGCGTGCAGTTTCCTTACCATGGTTAGAAAACATTACACTCATATATCTCAATCATAGCTGCCTTGAGTTTTTATATCTACATCTATATCTACCTCCAAGCTAGATCTGCTCCATCAATTTATCTTCCACTTGCTTTTGTGCTGTTGTTATGAATGGTGCTGATTTCATGGATTGCTCTCTGGTGTTATTTGTTGTTTAGTCTGATTTGTTTTGTTAACCCAGTAGCTCACCTACGTTTTGCTGTTTGATTTCACATACAGAGGGCTGTGAGATGTTTCAGTACCACTACTTCGAAATTACATGTTAAATCACAACATAAACACTACTTTAAAAGCTATCAGTAAAAACTGGAGTCAATCTGAAAATATGAGGAGGTTTATGGTAATGTACAATCCAAACATAATATAACTCACTCAAAAACTCAAATATCACCCCTGAATTCTGCAGTATTTTCAGTGCCCCTTGAAGGTGTCTCCTCACCCATCTCCTAAATAAGGCCCATTTAGATGCTGTTTTTCTCAGGTCATACTTACAAAGTCAGAGAGGATGTAGAATGCCCCACAGGAAATTAACTGGACCAGAGTGGAGTTACCCAACCCTTTCTCCATTTATTTCAACTGTAATTATGATATATTTAATTCTATTAAAAGAGTTTTGCATGAGGAATATCTTTCATTTTATTAGTATTATTAGTGTTTCCTCATATTTTTCCAATGTATCATCTGGATACATGTAAATGGGGAAGAAAAAATGGACTGAAATGTTCCAGTTCATACCATTTCCAATTAATATCTAGAAAAACAAGCCTTCACCATACGCCAACTAGTCTTTGAAATCCCGGCCTCCGCTCTTGTAAATCGAACGTTCGATACCTCTGGGAGAGGGAGGAGGAACGTGTGACCCAGTTTAGTTAGTATGTGAAACGGCAGTGGATTCAGAACACAACTGTGATCTGAAGGCCCCCACCAGTCACAGCTGAAACTCTGTGGAGAACACTTTCCAAGAAGAGGGGGAATATCCGAGCTCACACATAAACAAACGAGACGAAACAGCACTCAGGTGCACCGTCTGTCCATGCCTCTCATCCTGGCTGCAAAACACACAGACACACACACACATACACTGCTCACACACACGCTCACACACTCAGTCTGGAAAGGAGAGGAGCTTCACTCCACTCCCAGATGGTGTCTCCGTGTGGCTACAGCACTGGGAGCTGCTGGGTTACTGAAGACATCTGTTCTGCAGGGAGGGTGGGGGGGTGTCAGAATCAAAGAGCCACATTTTTTTCCAAATGATTTGAAAATGATTAAGAAACATGGGATTTGGTGTGTGTGTGTGTGTGTGTGTGTGTGTGTAGGGAGGTGCTGGTGTTTTGAGCTTGAGAATGTGGGGGGACTCAGTACCTGTGTGGCTATTGTCTGAGAGGGTAAACCTCCACCTCCAGGGTATTTCTAGATCTGTATGTAAATATTTCAGCCAGTTACAGAAAACCATTCAGTCTTCCAGTAACAGTTTTCAGCTGTACTAATGTATGTGCTGAGGACAATGTACAATGTGTTACATTCTTATACCATTGTAAGAGAGAGACTGAGAATTTCCTGCAACTGGCTGCAGACATCTTCTGCGTGTGTGTGTGTTGGTGTCTGTGTCTGCGTGAGTGTGTTTATATCTGTGTGTGTAGACATGCAAGATACTATGTGTGTGTTTCTCTCTGCCTGTGCTTGTGTATGAGTGTGTCTTTCTGTGTTCCTGTTTTTGTGTTTCTGTGTGTGTGTGTGTAAGTGTGTGTGTGTGTGTGTTTGTGTGTATGTGGGGGGAGGTGGGTGGTTGGGTGTGTGTGTGTGGGGGGGGGGGGGGGGGGCAGGTGCTTGGGTGTGTAGGTGTTAGTGTCTCTATTTGTGTTAGAATGCATGCATGTGTGTTTGTGTGGAGAAGGATGTAGTCTTCTGGCAGCCAGAAGCTCATGTGGCGGCCGGCTTGTTAGTGTAGCGAGACTGGAGGGTCATGGGAGTATTTGCTTGGCTGCCAGTCGGCCCAGGTGGTGTGCTGGGAAACGCATAGAGAAATAATGCTCTCATAGGAAAGACGCACAAGTGCACAAATACACATGCTCACACCACACACACACACACACATTCACACACAGACTCTCTCTCACAGACTCAGACTCAGAGTGTGCTGTGTAACTGCTTTAACACGTAAAGCCCTCCCACAGCATCTGGGCACACTCACAGTACCTCTCATCTCATCAAGATATAGATTTATTATACATCATAAATGAATGACGGCTCAAGAGCATATAGGCTTATGTTCAATATATTATTTTAATGCAAAATACATCTGTTTGTCAGATGTATTCACCATCCTCATGTAATACTTTGAAATGTGTTCATTTCAGAGTGCAACATTTTAAATGTAGTATCAGCATATCCCAAATAATGACACTTCGCTAAATTTTAAGCTTCCCTGACAGCCAGATGCAGACATCCTCAGCTTACCCCTAATTTTCTTCTTCTTTACACTTTTCCCTACATCTGTCTTATACCTGTTTTTCTTACCCCCGCCCCCAAGAGTTCCAAAGGATCTCAGATACCACCTTGAGCCTGGGAGAAAGAGACACACACACACACACACACACACACACACAGCAGCAAATCCCCATCCCTCCGTTTGTTTTCGCCTGTGTTGCCAATGTGTCCGTGCACATGTGCGTGTTTGTGTGTGTGTGCATGTATGTGTGTGCAGTTGTGTGTGTGTGTGTATATGTGTGTATGAGAGAGAGAGAGAGAATGTGCGTGTGTGTGTGGATGCGTTCCGCCTGCATCTGCGCATGTGTACGTGTGTGCTTGTGTGTGTGTGTGTGTGTATATGTGTGTATGAGAGAGAGAGAGAGAATGTGCGTGTGTGTGTGGATGCGTTCCGCCTGCATCTGCGCATGTGTACGTGTGTGCTTGTGTGTGTGTGTGTGTGTATATGTGTGTATGAGAGAGAGAGAGAGAATGTGCGTGTGTGTGTGGATGCGTTCCGCCTGCATCTGCGCATGTGTACGCGTGTGTGTGGATGCGTTCCGCCTGCATCTGCGCATGTGTACGTGTGTGCTTGTGTGCATACGTTTGCGTCCGTGCGTGTATACGCATGTATCTTTGTTAATGTGTGTGTGTGGCTGTGTGTCTGTATGTGCCTGTGTGCGTGCGTGTGTGTTTCTTTGTGCGTACGTGCGTGTGTGTGTGTGAGAGAGAGAGTGGGCTCTCTTTCTTCTGACCCCTGAGAGATATGGGGACTGTTTGGGGAGAATAGCAGACCGGGCTTGGCTGCTTCCACAGCTGGTGTTGTTGGCTGTCTCAGTGGTGCTGGGATCAGTGGGGCTTTTGCAGTTCAATCTGCTCACCACAGCATTCCCATTCTTCTGCCTTTTGTTTCTCTCCATTGCACTTTAATCTGTGACCCTGTCTTAGTGTTTGCAGCAACAGCCAGTGTTAAGAGGATGATTGGGATGAAATGAATTTAAAGGTTTCCTCAAGTGTTGAAATGTTTTTTTTTTTACAGTACATTATGCATGTGCTTATTAAGCCTCAGGTGCTGTTTAAAACGTTTGTTAAAATAAAATATCACATCTCTCATATCCACTCCCACTTGCTGAAGATTTAACTCTTTTAAACAGTACGTTTACACACACCCACACATTTTTTCTATATAGATGAATCCTCACACATGCCCAGCTACAACCGCACAGCCTCTATTGCAAACAAATGGGATTTAATGCTGCAACTGAAACACAGCCTACTGGCTCCCAAATATTGAACTGGGAACAAATATTTTCGAAATTAACAACTGTACTCCTTTAGGATTTGATATTAGATGAATGTTTCGTGTCGCAGGGTTTATTTTAGACTATGCAGGCCTTCCTGTGTCAGCCTGTGTGACTGTGTGGGGGTGTGGGGGTGTTGTGTCTGTACTGATTTCATGCAGCGCTATTTTTTTTTTTTTTCCAAAAATGCATTTTCTCTTGTCTCGCCACTCTCTGAAAGACTGATCAAACCCTGTCCCTAAATCCTTGAGAGGTGTGATCTTCTCGAGAATGCAGAGGACTTGTAGTATCTGGGAAAGTGACCTCGCTCAAGCATTTATAGAACGGGGAAGACACTTTGGATATGGTGTTATAAAGGAGCAGATTATTCCTTCGCTCTCTCACTCCCTCGCTTCTTCTCACCTCTCCCACATGATTCCCGCTCTTCTCTCTCTCTTTCCCCTCGTTGGCGGTGGACCGTCTGCCTGGCGCTCTGTCTGAACAGCTGGTGTGTCCATACTGTATCTGCTATTTCTGAATGAAGCCCCGTCATAACCAGACTGTAGGCAGTGTAGCCCAGATTGGGACAGCGATGGTGTAAAACTCCACACTTTTTTCCACACAGAAAAGCCTTTGTGCCTTACGCAGAAAGAGAGAGATGGAGGAAGAAACAGAGAGAGATAGAGAGAGAGAGATGTCAATGCAGACACATGAGAAAGGCTACATTTAATAAAGCCATCTGTTAGGAGGATATGGTCTTTAATTAGTTTTGGTTTGAAATATGTGGGTTGTTAATGTCATTTCATATTTGTCTTAATATGATGAGTGGTTCACTTTGGTGCTGGGAATATTGGAGGAGCAGAATTCAGCTTATGGTGCAATGTTTCACTGACAGTTTGTAAATGTGATAGTTTTGAAAGTAAGGACACAGATCATCAATGCCAAGTCCCCATGGAATCTGTCCATGCCATTGCAGAGTGATTGAAATCATCCTCCTAATTTAAGGAAGTTTACAGAACTGTTGGTTTCAGCTTTTATCCTCTCACTCCTGCAGTCAATAGTTGGGTCTACAATGCAGTAACTCATTGACAGTCAGTGATTAAGAAAGGGGCGAGATCAGAGCTGGAGCTGTACAGGTGAAGTCACCTTATAGAACTGAAAACAAACAAAATTGTGCTCCTGTAATTCCATCAGTTTATGACGGTTTCAGCACCAGTGATAAGGGCAGTAGCAGAGACTCTTGGCTTCCCTGCAGACCACGCGCAACATTATCCATTTGTGCTTGCCATTGGTCTTTGTGGTCTTCACCAATATTCATCTGTATGGACCTGGGGGAGAAAGTCCAACACAACACACAACAGCCAATGAGATCAAGTGTAAAATCAGTCGCCACCCAGAAACCATCAGTCCTGCTTGTGTCTTTTCTTGTGCTGTGAGAAGGAGATTGTGAGGGAGGGAACAGCGAGGAGAAGGAAAATTACAGACAGACAGAAAGAAAGAAGATGCTGAACACGGAGGAGGTGGACCATGACAAGGTTTCTCAACTCCACTGCCGCCCCAGTCGTCCCTCTCACATCCAAATCCCCTCAAACCTCCCGTCTTTATCCGGCAGCCACTAAATCCTGGAGATTCGCAGAGTGTGTAAAGCCCTTCCTGGATTCCAAAACCATATTGTGTTTTATGAAGACTGAATTGAAGCTCTGGGTTATAAACCCAGATGATGAGGCGCCGATTGGATCACATTCAAATGCCGTCTGCAGGACTGGAGTTGAGAAACTAAGATCAGGACATACAGCAAGACAAAGAGGGGAAATAGAGTTATAGCTGAGAAATTCAATAAAGCAATCCATTGATTTTTTTCCTATCAGAAAATCATGATAAGATCAATTCAATTCCATCAAAAATCAAATAAGTGCATTAAAAATCCAGCCAATCCAAGCTTGTGAATTAAACCCACATCTTTGTTCTGCCATTTGTTGATCCCATCTTTGCCAGGACTGTCCACGCCTGGTTCTCTTAAGAAGCCGGGAAAGTTCGATTTCAGCGCCCTGTCGCCCCAGACGAGGTCGCCCCGCATGGCGTTCACCCATCACCCGCTGCCAGTGCTGGCGGGCGTGAGACCAGGTGAGACCCGACGCGGAAGGGAGAGGTGTGGGTGGGGTGCAGAGGGGGCAAAAACATAGGGCTGCTGGGTGTGTCTAAAATCGGATTAAACCCCTCCTCCTCCTTCCCCCCTCCTCCCCCCGCACCTTTCAGGTCCCAAATTGAAAAAAAGCGGTGGTAAAACCAGATCTCACCTGTGTTTTACACCTCCCCTGTTTCCTCTGAATCAGTCGGCCTAGTTTTGAGTGTTAGCTCCCCCCAGGGTCATGAGAACCTCCTCCTCCAGTCCTCCCAGTCCTCCCACTCACGCTGCTGTTGTGCGAACTGGAACAGGATGCAGGCAGAACCCAACAGAACAGCTCAGCAGCTCTGCCTTTACATCTCAAATCCAGGCTCGCTTGCATCTCGTACAGAAACAGTTGGGTTGGGTCAAATGTACAGTGTTGGGATAGCACCCAGAGAATCAGCTTGCTTCTCATCAACTAGTCTTGTAGAAGGACTGCGAAAAGATTAAAACAATGAAACTGTTAGACTGTTAGATGAGCAGCGAACAGGGTTAGGACATGCTCTGTGTCCCATATTTAAAGTGAAATATGATACGAAATTCAACGGGGTCATTAAGATGGACTTTGCCAATGTTGCTACACAGCTACCAGTACATTTGTCTGCTACATGAGGTCCTGTTCAGCTATTGCACACAGAGCCAGTGTTGAGGGTCCATTCGCTGTAGCAAGCAGCCTCATTCTCCCATCATAAACTCTTCATCGCATTTGCATTGTTTAGCACTGCGGTCCCTGTCCTCTGTTTCTCTTTCTCTCTCTTCTCCTCTCTTTCACCACCCATCGTCTGCCCGCTATCACTGAACACGTTCTTGTGTTGGAGCCCCTTCACAGTCACACGTACGGGATTAAGTTACCGGGTTTCTCGACTCTCGCTTGGAGTCACATGGGGACATGGTGTGTGTCTGTCACTGCAGGTGTCTCATCCCCTGGGGTCTTAAAAAAAAAGATCCCACGACGATATGAGATATCTCCCGCTTTGTAGGGCTGAATGCAAAGTTCTTGGCTGGTGTCCTGTCATTCAAGGCAGTAGTTTCGCAAAGTGTTTATTCAGTATGTGTATCTCCAGTAGCACATCATAGCAGCCTTATACTGTAGCTCCCACAAGATCTGCGGTTAATGGGGAGCGTTGACAGATTCTGATTCTGATTCTTCTCAAATTAATCCTTCAGACTAATTATAGTGGATTGCACCCTGACACCCTAATTTGACCATGTTGACAACTTTCTGTTGTCTTTGTGTTGAATGGGTTTATATGTTATTGTCCTTAAAAGCAGTGAGGAGGACATGATTATTAGAAAAATTTTGTTGTTAATAATATTTTTCCCAGAAATTGTAGGAATAGATTAAGACTTGATAGGTCATTGTTGTTTTAATGTTACATCCCACTGCGTTTTGTTGTCATGTCTGTTGTATAATTTGGCGTGGGTGGATTGAAGGGTACATCATGTTTTTTTAATAAAAAGGAACTCTCTCTTTCCATTGCATTTAGCTAATGCTGAGTTTGTATCGTATTCACATAGGCATGTTATTGTTCCCATGATCAGACAACATGCTTTATCTCTGACCAGTGGACACTGTTTGGAACTGGCATAATTTAGCCGCATACCAACAAGCCTCAGAGCAGGTCTCTGAGTTTTTTAATAATGTAAAATTAGTTTCAGAGCACAAAGGTTAGAGTACAAACGTACGTCTGTGCATGTGAGTGGAGAGAGATTGTGAGAGAGTTTGTTTGCATCCATGTGTGAGTGTGTGTGTGTGTGTTTGTGCATGTAGAGACAGTGTCAGTGAGTGTGTTTTTGTGTGTGTCTGTGCGTGTGTGTGTGTGTCCCTGGAAAGAGATTGTAAGTGAGAGGGTTTGTTTGTGTCTGTGTATGTGTGTGAGTGTGTGAGACAAAGATTGTGTGTGTAAGAGGGGGAGGGCACTGCCTGGCACCCAGAAGAGCTTGGCCCCGGCCCAGTTCCTAATGAGATTAAAGAGGAATAGGGAGAAAAAGAGAGAGAGAATGAGGGAGGGAGAGGGAGAATGAGGGAGAGGGAGACAGACAGCGAGAGACAGAAAGAGAGAGAGAGAGAAAGAGAGAGAAGACACTTAGGGTTAGGAGTTTGGCTGGGCCTGAAATGCTGCTTGTCTAGGAGTGAGCAGCCCTTGTGGGGTGTAAGTCAATAGGGGTAGCTGAGGGCTGTTCGATTAAGGAGGGGAGGGACAGAGACACAAACCAGAGAGAGACCATCATTAATACACACATGTACAGGCTCACATTACACACAGTTTGGATGGACAACAACATATCAATCCAATGTTTACAAGCTGCAACAGAGATACTGAGGTTTTGTGTGGACTGAACATTGGTTCCCGTGGAAACTGGTCCAGGGACGCGCCCCCCCCACACACACTCATAACACATTACAGAACAGTCCTTCTCACACAGATGACACACACACACTCACACACACACACACACACACACACACACACACACACACGTACACACACACGTGCACACAGGCGCAGACATACTCACAGATTTTACTCATCACAGAAATCCCTCACAGCCCAGCTTGCTCATTCGAGTGCCAAATTACTGAGGCGCCTGCGAATCCCGCCAAACGTACAGCACACAGACAAACATTCTGCACTTCTAACTTCAGATAGCTGTCAGAGATGTCTGTGTGTCTGTTTTCTTTATTGTGGTGTTTCAGTTCCTTTGCAATTGTACAGAGCTCTAATGTTCTGGAAAAATATCATAGCCATAACGCACAAAGATTTATTACAACCAGAAATACTCTGCATTATTCAGTACCTTGGTAGGCTGTGTTTTTATCCACATCATTCTCTGTATGTGTGTGTGTGTGTTTCTGTGTATGTGTGTGTTAGGCATGCAGAGGTTGCCTGATAAAGACAAATACAGACGGGTGATTTATGTGCATGAATCAGAGCAGATGTTGCTAACAGCCCTCGATAACTCTCCTCATTTGTATACAGCATATACAGCAGGCACTTTGTGCCTTAAACGCCCTTGAGAAAATGTGACTTCCATTTTCATTGAAATTAGAACAATTTTTTCCACAAAAGAGCTGGTCAGTCATATTCATTTTCCACCCTCTAAGTCATAGGTCCCATTTCTGAGTTTATTGCTAATAATGTTTATATGATGGTGCATATTGTATTTCCTCTAGAGAGAAAGTCATCATACGTTAGCATTAGCACTGCAGTCACAGTGGAAGTGTAATGGTCTGGGCTCCGGACTCCACTGACTCTGTGTGTGCCTCTCTCCCCCAGGGAGTCCCCGTGCCTCAGCCTCTGCCCTGCACTTCCCCTCCCCCTCCATCATCCAGCAGTCCAGCCCCTACTTCACCCACCCCACCATCCGCTACCACCACCATCCCGGACAAGACCCCCTCAAGGAGTTTGTGCAGTTCGTCTGCTCTGATGGCTCGGGACAGCCCAGTGCACAGGTATGGGCAGGAGAGGGACTCTTCACGCATAAACACACACACGCACAAACACACAGACACACATAAACATGCATACGTACACACATGACACATAACTATTCATATACACATACAAGCAAACATACATAAATACGCACACAAACGCTTTCCAATTGGTGCACACATACACGCCAATCTGTACACACAGAACTCTCTCATAGCGACACATCTTAAACAGCTGGCTGAAAGGAGAGAGAGCTGAAAATAACCTTTATAATATTATTTCCATGGCTGCATACTCCTGATGCAGCAGACCAGGAATGTATCAGGAATGGTAGTGAGAGAGGTAAAAGTCTGGCCTTTTTAGACCCAGCAGAAAATGTTTGGGGAGATTGGTTTAATCAGTGCTCCAAGGGCATTGTAAGAGCTGCGTTCTGGTGAATCTTGACAGTGTATTTGTTGGTAAAACATTGAGTTAAATTAATGATCTTAATTTTGTGAATGTAAATTGTCATCTCTGAAGCAATCACTCTCACTTGACCTCATTATATATTCTTCTCCATGATCGAGACTTAAGTAATTCCTGCCTACAAACGGCTTTCTCTGGGGCCCAGCGTTGTGGTTGGACTATTAGAACATCAACATTAAGACACAGAAAATGCTTTGAAACATGGAATGAACAGGATAAGAACAGGGTAGGGCAGAGGACATGTTCCACTCCAGTAGATAGTACTCCATTGATACTTCCAAAGACATATCTTCACAAAGGTTCTGAATTGATTCCACTTGTTCCCTTCAAAAATTCTCAGGATGATCAAAAGTATGAAACAGCGTGCGTACAAATTAGCCGTTATAAAACAACAGAGACCAATCACTGAAAAGTTTCTCTGTGATCCTGATGAGACCGTGAAACACACTTGCCATCACCATAGGACTGCAGAGCAGTCCCCAAAACCCCAAAATGGTTTTCAATGGGAAATAAGAAAGAACGGCATGTGCAACACACTGATCACGATTTTTCCTTCAGCTGGATTCCTATCGTCTTCTTATTTTGGCTCTACTTGAAAGATCAGAGCCTCATTCTATTTTTCTCTGTTGTTTTTTTTTTTTTTTTTTTTTGGCTTCCCATCCCCTTACATCTTTATAATTATCACATATGATCCGGACACTGTTCAACTTTATGTTTATTGGTCGTGTTTTTTTTTTTAATCATTTTTTGTGTCACTGAAATCAATGTCATTTTGGTTATGTGGTATTTTTCTTTCGGTTTTTTTTTTTTTTTTGTCAGTTCCATGTTACAAACAACCCCCACCAACAGCGCACTCGTCCTCGCGTCCCTGTCCACACGGAAAACACTAACCTGTTTTTAATTACTGCCCCCTACTCTGTCCCCAGCGACTCCCCCTTTTATTAAGCCCACCCCCTGGTTTCTCTTTACACATCTCCATGTGAGGTACACCATCCTTTTGCTGCTGTTTTTCGGTTTGGGTTTAATTTTTCTCAAACGAATCCTCATGGCTTATTTTCGAGCACGTCTCTGGAGCTGCCTGCCTGCTTCCTCCTGCCGTTTGCAAGTTGTCACTGTCGCCCTGACCCTGTTTGTGTTGTCCGCAGCCAAACGGGAGCGGCCAGAGCAAAATGCCGGGCTCCTTCTTGCTGCCTCCACCTCCCCCAGTGGCCCGCCCAGTGCCCCTCCCCATGCCCGACTCTAAACCCTGCAGCACACCCCCTGACGGCGGACTCACCTCGCCCGCATCTCCGTGTAAGTGACGCCACAGACAAAAAAAAAAAAAAAAAAAAAAAAAAAAGCTGAACCAAACTGGAAACCCCATTAGTAATCCAGCCATACAAACCCAACCTCCCCCCCCCCACCCCCACCCCACCTCTGTCACCCAGAGCACCCCTCACTCCCAGCAACCCTACTCCTTTGGGGTAGTCATACAGGGCCAGTTTTGCATCAGCCCCACCCCCATCCCATCGCACCCTGCTGCGACCCAGATCCATCCCCATAGACAGCCGCTCTGGAGAGACTTCCACACCCGTGACAGCAGTCCAGCAGAGAGAGCCTCTTCCCCTCTTCCTCCCCATTTCCAGGCTCTCTACTGGTAAAAAACATGAAGGCAGCATAGTTTCATCCTGGTTTTTCTCCCTTTTATTAGTTCCTCCTTCCTGAAAGAAAAACACAAACTAAAAGGAAAGGTTATTATGTACTGCTGCCACTCACTGAAACAGAAAATAATGGTGAAATCAAAAATGGGAACGAGCATGTGTCAGAGGCAGTACAGTCCAATCCCTCCCCCTTTTTTATTTCTTTTTTTATTTTCATTAATTTCTGTTATTCTTAATTCATGGTTTTGAAAGGAACAAATTTAGGGCAGTTGGCATGGACTCCAAACCTCATGCCCCACTTACCCACAATCCCCTGCCACTTCCACGTGAATCTGACAACAAAAAAATGGAAAAATATTCAGCAATCAAAAAACGCGGCCTTATCTCCAAATGCGTTGATTAATTGGATTCCGAGTTTCTGCAGACTGACTTGTAGAAACTGATGAACTGAAGCCATATACGAACACTGTAGTGAAACGCTGGGGTGTGCTTGCCTGTGTGTTCAGTGAATGGGCGTTCCCAATAATGGGGTGAGTCGGGCGATGGGAGAGGCGCCTGTCTCTCTCACCCACCATGAGAGGGGCACTGGATGGAGCACTTGTGTCCTTTTCTGTCTTTTGTCGCTATTCTTTAAACTTTGTTTTTTTTTTTATTTTAGGTTTTTCTGTCATTATCTGTTGCTTGCTTTATATTTTACTCCCCCCTCCCCAAACAAGTGTTTTTTATTTCCATTTTTTCAGTTATGCTATTAATATTATAGTAAATGGAATGTGTTTCCATTTTCTTTTGCTGTCACTGCCCTTCCCTTCCACTTACTGGCATGTACCCACGTTCATGCACACACAGACACACATTCACATGTGTGCATGTATACACTCACACACACGCGCATGCACACATGCACACAGACACACATATTCTATTCATTTAACACACACGTTCACACAAACACACACATATTCTGTTCATGTAACACGCACATTCACACAAGCATAAGCACACACACACACACACACACACACACACACACACACACACACACACCATTCCTACCCATTTCCCTCAACCCCACCCCCAACTCACCTCATTGACTACAGGTATATAAGGGAGACAGGCAGTCTCTCAATGGATTATTCTGCTGTCGGAGTCCAGTGACCACAACTGCCCTAAGTTTGACACTCTTGCAGCTTCAAGCTCTCCCTGGGGAACACAGCACTGACTGTAAACTAGCGTCCAACCACATCCCTAATTACAGTGCTAAACCGCACTCAGTAAATCTAGATATAATGTGAATGTAATGTCATTGCCCTTAAATAGAGATCGCTCACAAAGTTCAGTGCTGTCCACTGTCTGTCTGACTACTACAGGCAGACAGGAGGGGGTCTTGGCAGAGCAGAAGCTGTAAGAATCTCCATATTCAGTCTGAGTTAGGGCCTGGGCTCTGGGGTGGGGACAGAAACCTAATGCTAAAATAGTCCTGGTATCTCTGCCCTACTTTCGGAGATGCTAATCATACTGGGATTAATAAGGATGGCACGAGCAATAGTTTACTATGTAAATGGCAGTAATATTGCTAGGTTATTAAAATAACCTAACTATATTGGCTGTGTTATTTTCAAATAATAATCCCAGTCATTGATACAAATAATGATACAAATCCGGGTAGTAATAATGTAAATAATAGTAGTACGTGCACAATGATTCTGGTTAGGGTTGAACTGGTGATACGAGGTAGCTTGACTGACAGCTCTGTGTTTGTTTGTGTTTGTGTTTGGTTCGTCCGTGTGTGTTTTGTTTGTGTGTGTGTGTGTGTGTATGTGCATGTGTGTGTGCGCGTGTGTGTGGATGCGTGCATGCACGTGTGTGTATGTGTATGTGTGTGTGTGTCTGTCTGTCTGTCTCTCTCTATCTATCTATCTATCTGTCTATTTCCCTCTTTCTCACTGTAGCATACTCCTCGCCAGGCTCCACAGCTCCCAACAGGTTTGTCAGCATCGGATCACGGGACAACAACTTTCTGAACATCCCCCAGCAGACGCAGGTAAGACTCATGCCCAACTGCTCAAACACTGTCCGTCCCCCTTGCTAACAATATAAAGCTTCCACATGGGTCTTAATACTGTCATAGTAGCCAGTCACAGGAGGGGCTGTTGTGGACAGCAGACCTTGATTAAGGTGATCTCCCTTCCAGCCCCACCCTCTTCCTAGTATCCTGTGCTGAGACTGGATTTCAGGGTTGGGAATATCCAAACCTCTACACTCCTTCTCTTATGCTTTTCTTCCACCTCACTGCACGTCCTGCCTTCATTATCCTCATTCAGTTCCTTTTCCCTGTTCGTCTGCCCAGCCTTCTCCTTCTTCCAGCCCTCTCTGTCCTCTCCATCTATCCTTCCCTCTCCCTCTATCCTCTCATGTTCCTCTTTCCTCCCCTTCCATTCTGTCTTTTCTGTCCCTCTCTCCTTCCCTGACCCTCTCCCTCTATCCTCTCCTCACCTTTCCTCCCTTGTCCTAAAGTCTGAGCGCCGGTGGTGTTTAGCTCCTTGGCTCTACCAGGCTGCGCACTTGTGGAGTTGATTTGGGTGTGTTCTGCCTCGGCTCTGCATTGTCTTCTCCTTCCTCCATTACCAACTGCACTTTTCTCATTAGGGTCCAACCACACTGCCTGGAGCCAGCTCAGCTCCATCACACATGGAAGCAATCTGAATTCCTTCCCTGCTCTCTCTCTCTCTCTCTCTCTCCCTTTCCCTCTCTCTCTCTCTCCCTCTCACTCTCTCTCTCGCTTGCGCTACAGCCGGGCCACAGATGTAACCCACGTTCTGAGGGAACGACACACAGCCATGCCAGCTCACTTACATTAGCTTTCTTTTTCCTCGTTTTTTGAACAAATCTGTCATCTATCAAACCCCGAACTCGGCCACAGAGCTACTTTAATACACACACAAACTGCAGCCCGCCCTCCCAAAACACTTGCTTTCTGAAAATGTCCAGCATCGTACCACTGAGACTCTGGCCACCAACCAAACACCTCTGCACCTTGCACTTCAAGCGCAGGGTTTTTACGTGCAAAATTCTTAATGGGTTTCTTCAGAAGTAAAAACAAAATAATGCGATGCTGTTGACCTTCTCAGCCTCGTGTTTAGCAGAGACACATCGGCTGAAGCCCTCCTGTAAAGTTGCAGGGACTTCAAATGAGCCAGGCTCCACGGCACACCTACTGGTGTGAGGCCTGTTTGTGTGGGCCAGGGAGGGTTCTTCTGTTCCACTGCTGGATTGGGCAGCGGGCCGAGGGGAGAGAGAGAAAAGCTGTGCAGAGGAGCTCTCTGCTGGCCGGTCGCGAGCTCTGCAGCAGGGAGGGAAAGAGAACAAGGGAAGAAGGGAGAGAACGAAAGAGAAGTTTAAGCTGTGCGCTCTGCAGAGAAGTCACGTCCCGACTGTCTGGTTGCCCGCAGCAACCAGACATGATGTCATAGCCAGTTGAACTTGAACTTGGAGTGGGGTGGGGTGTAAGAAAAGAGGGTGGTCACTACTGCCAAGGATTACTCTGAAAGTGAGAGAGAGCGACCGAGAGAGAGAGAGAGAGAGAGAGAGAGGGAGAGAGAGAGTGAGGAAGTTGGGGATAGAAGGAGGAGTTAAGAGTCGAGTGACTGCTCGGAGAAAGAGGGGGAGAGGGAGGGAGGGAGAGACAAACTTTTTTGTGACCTACAAGAGTCAAACAAAACAAAAGCTGTTTCTCCAGAGCTGCGGGGTTTCCAGGACTTGACTTCCAGAATGTTCATTTGTGCCAGATCACAGGGGATTGTGACTGAGTTCTGCTCGCTTCTCATACTGAGCAGGAGAAAACTAACCACAAACTGGTTGTGCCCTTAATGATTTCTGGGGAAGGTGCACACTGTCAGTCTAATGCAGAAAAGTCTGAGCAAGGCTTAGCAAAGAGGAAAATCTTTATTAAATTATTTAATTATTTATGACAGTTAAAAACTGCCAGTTTTGCTGCCAGCTATGATGACAGCCTCTGTTTTCAGCCTTTTCATTTCAGTAGTCAAGATTTAGGTTAGAACAGGTTAAAATAAGTGTGTTTGACATCACGCCGTCTCAGTGAGAAAGTTGACATGTTAGAAGTGTTCAGGAAGGAAACTGACCCAGTGTCTGATGCAGCACGTCTCGTAATACAGGGGGGCCCTCTGGTGGCCATTTTACATATTGTTAAACAATATTGTAAATGGTGTTGTAAATTGGGTTAATGTACATTATTAATATACATTAATTATGTGCGTAATACACACAGTTATCCAAGATGATCTATATAGCTATATTTTTCACATTGTCCGTTTATGCAGTAAGCACTTCAGGCAGAAGTTATTATTTAGATTGTGTGGGATTGAACAGTACATTTACAGTTCGTAATTAATATGTGCTTTCATAATTTAATATAATACTTGTCATACAAAGAATAACAAATTGATTAAAATTATTTTTCCCTCTTTTTCTTCTTTTCTTTATAGTCTTGGTTCCTCTGACAAGACCTGTCTGAAACAAGCAACTAAAATTCTGTAATGAAAATCGGGAATAAAGATAAATAAATAAACAGCTCACAGGAGGTAGCTCTCCAACCCCTCTAATTCAAATGAAAGAGAAAATACTTGCATGATTTCAAAAGGAAAGTAATCTCAGCTCCACGAATAAAACAAACAAAAAAAAAAAACAGAGGAAACCCCCTTTTTTGAAAGAGGATTTTGGATTCAGAAGAGGAAGAGGAAGATGAGGAGTCGCCGTGGAGAGCAACAAAACCAACCTGTAAATCATCAGATTCTTTTAACAGTGAGGCACAGTGGCTGAAAAATGAAAAAAGCCAACACGTACCAATGATAAAATATAGGGTAAAATTATTTAATAAGGTTAAACACTTTGAATTGGGAAAATCAAATCAGGACGTCTGTATTGGACACAGCAGTCTTTGGCTATTCAGCATAATCACTTCCATTTCCCCACTGTCCAGGGCTACAGCGTGCCCTGAGCCAATGTGATTGGTTGGAGAGAATGAATGACAGACCGTATCTTTCTGCAGTTAGAAGTCACTCCCAAACCCCATTTCAATCAGCCAATCTCGGTGGCACCATATAATGTTGTGACACCTGCACTAATTGACTGGTCTCTCTGTCAAAACTCTGATTGGCTGAACTCAATAAAACTGACCACAGAGATATGTCCAAGAAAACGAACTATTCGCTCCAGCCCACCACAGCAAACTGTGTTAACACTAATAGTATGCAATTACATCCCTGCTCGTATGCACTATTGGAATAAATGAGGGATAAAGCAATTTTGCACATCGGTGAAAAAAAAAAAAAAAAAAAAATCAGTGACGGAAAAAGGAGCAAAACTAATCAAACAAAGCCTTTTCTGCAGTGATGTGCCTCTGCGGCCACATTCACTCCAACCAATTGGCCCCCGCCGTGTCCAGACAGACCTGGCACTCTCCCCCTCCTCTCTGGACGAGCACAGCGAAGCGGCAGCATGGCAACACAGTCGCCGAGACAACAGACGAAGCACCGCTCAGAGGCAGCCCTGCCAAGATCATGCTAAATGCACAGCCCCCCCCCCACCCACCCACCCCCACCGCGCCCCAGCCCCAGGCCCTCAAAAGAGATCGAAAACACTAAAAACGCTAAGCCTCACACGTCCCTCCATCCTTCGTTCTCTCCAGTAGAGCTCCATTGCCGACGTTATCGAGACCGGAGACCCCTCTGCATGGTGACCGAGCACAGTGTTTGTTTTTCCTCACGCCACCGATCAGGGCACGATGCAGAAGTGGTCAACTCAGCATTATCTCTACGCGTAATCATACAGATATGACAAGTCATACGTATGAGTGAGCCAGCAGATGTAACAGAGCGTGGTTCTGTCCTGCTGTCCAAACCCCAAACTGGAACATCGGGAAGCAACTCAACCTATCGCAGGAACAGCTAGGTATCAGCATCCTCATAACACAGGTTCTCTCTTCATCTGTCTTGATTGTTTTTTTTTTTTTTTTCCTTTTGCTTATCTCAGTGCTGGATTAGGTTTTATTTCTCTTTTGTTTAGTTTGGTTTCATTTACATAACTTTTTTTTCCTCTTCATTGTGGTTTTATTGTATTTTATTGTATTTTATTTTGCAGGAAAACACCATGCTCGTAACTCACTTTAGACATACACGTTTTAGTTCCGCAATAGCTCACGTTGCCGACCCTCCGCTCAGACTCCTCCCACATGCACACAGGAGCGTCTTTCACCAGCTCTGGTTGGCTGGGAAGGGGCACAGAAGGACAGTCTCTCTGGCAGTCAGTCACACCTGTAAAGGTGGGTGAGGGCTGTGGCAGTGTGATTGGGGGCAGGGTCTTGAATAATACCGCCCATTGTCCTGGAAGCCAGCAGAACACTGAGCGATGAAGGGGAGGGACAGTCACATCTCTGTTCTGACAAAACCTGCGCCCCCCCCCCCCCCGTACTCCTTGACGTTTACACTTAATGTTTACATTCCCGGACGTCCACGTTCCAAGAACTGGACAGTACTGTGGAACAAAAGAGCCTGTTTCAATGTCTCAGTGTAGGAAATCTCAGAGCTGGAACATGAAATGTTTCCTTGATGGACTGATAAGATGCACAGTTCACTGAGACCGCTCTCAATCTGGGAGGCTATCGGACAGTGCCATAGGCCCACGACGATTGACTGTCCCTAAGGCCCCTTTCCTCAGCCAGCCACCCTTCATTGCTGTACTTTCAGAGAGAGGGGACACCAAACCCTGCCCTCTCTTCCTCTTCCCTGTCACTAGTTCACCAGCCGGGCCAGCAGCAGAACACAATCTCTCACAAACACGTCCACCTCCAGCACAGCCCTGCATTGTTTCGCCTTCCCAGCATTGCCCAGACACAGGTCACTGTAACACCAGCACAGCTTCACTCAAAAAAAAAAATACACAGATCACTGCAGGAATATCACACCCACTCTCACCCTGAATCACCAGAAAGGGAATCCTTGATTTTTGGTTCTCTAAACAGCCTTTTTTTTTCATTGATTTGAGATTCACTATTAATTTGAGAGAGATTTTAAATGTTTATATTATAAAAAATGAAAAAAATCAAACCGCTGACCTCACAAAATAACTGGACTGCCAAGCTGTGGGTTTCATTGCAGGGAAACATCGTTGCCAGTGAGCAGCCTTCTCCTCAGCTTCATAGAAAACTAGTTCCTCTGCATAAGGATTATAATGACAATGGTGATTTCTTTTTTAATCTATGGAAGTGCCTCTGTATTCCCTTTATGCAATTTGTTAAACATGAATTCAGGTTCTTTTTCACACATAAGCTACAGAGAATGGTGAAATGTTATGTCTCGGAATCATTGGTTAAACCAGTGACAGATCACTAAAGGAGATTGCAAACATCTTTATATATACATATATATAATACGAATATATATTTATGAGCATATAATTTTTCTTTTGCTATATAAGCTCTACGGCAGTCTAGTTATTTTTTGAAGCCTGGCTTAGTCAGTCAGTGACAGCATCTCTCAATATCTGTACAAACGTACCAGTACTGACCCACTGATGCACACATCCACAAACTCCAGTCAAAATAAGGAAAGTTCCATGGCAAATTAAAAAATAAAAAAAGAATTTCTTAAAAATTGAGGGTAGAATTGAAGAAAAAGTAAAACAGCCTACTTTGTTTTGTTTTTTTCTTTCTTGGTTGGAAAGTATTATTATTGAAAAATAATGTATGTCGATTGAGCCACGTGCAATGCATTGGGTAGATAATTGTGTTTGTCTGTTAGAGATTTTTAAGAAAGTTAAGAGAAAAGAGAAAAAAAAATATTTTTGTTTCAAGTCCATGAGCTCCGGGACTCTAAATACGAGGGCGGAGAAAAAAAAAAAAAACCCAGTCTTTGTAAGTTTGGGGGAAATTTTTTTGAATTTTTGTTTTTTTTGTTTTTTTTTTCCTTTTTAATGTTTTATTTGTAATAATTTGTTTTTAAAATGTGGGAGGGCTGAAGGAACAATTTTACAAAACGTCAGAAAAAATATATATTACTAGACGAAACTGGTGCTTTTTATGACATAAAGTACATTCAAACTCTATTATACATAAATAATAATAAACAAAATAAGCGTTATCATAAAGCACATTTTAGGAAAAGAGCATTATTCTTCTTCTATTCCTCTTTTTGTATTTAATAAGGGGGGAGGGGTTCCTTCACTTCTAGGTTGTGACAAAAGGCATTTTTCTTCAACCTTTACCCAACTTAGAAAGAGGAGAGCTTGCAAATGTAGCACTGTAATTCCCATACCAAGAGAATAATACAGAAATGCCTGTTTCAGTGACAAGACAAATCAAGGACACTTATCTTCTAGTGGTATTAGGTAACAGTCCCAGAGTTCATTGGGTTAATTGTCTATGTTATGGAGACCTGGGTAGCACAGCCCATTTAGAGCTGTGCTGATGTGTTTAAGGATCTGTGCTGCACCCAACCCATCAGCCATCAGGACACAAACTGTGTCCTGTATGTCATCTTTCATTAGAACCCCATCAGTTGAGCCCAATGCATTTTTAAATTTAAAATTTATAGCATGCGTAATGAAAACGACCCACATTCATACCGAGACACAGACAAGATCTTCCCTGATTTGGAAGATGCATCAAAAAATGGAAGCCTGTCCAAAACGTGCCAGGTGACAGAGAAAGTAGAGCTAAAGACAGATTGCTTGGAGAGGTGGGAGATGTGTAACGTGAACTGATTTTTGGTAGATTTGTAGACTCCCATCTCAGAGCAAGCATTGAAAGAGAGAGATGTTGGATTTTGCATTTGGGAACTATGACCCCAAAAATGTACGAATTGTGTATAAAAATTTAAAAAAAAAATTGAACCCCACCCCCCCACCCTCTCTCTCAACCTCTGAGTGTAAATGAAAAATAAAAAATAAAGTTGTGTTTTGTGATGTAGTGTAGATTCCGAGCATTTAAAGGTTGTCCCTTAAAAGTGCCTTTTGTTCACAGATTCCATCTTGTAATCCAGAGCGCCCTTCTAAAATAAAAGTCCCCTCCTTCTTACTTTTCCTATATCCTTCTTCTCCTAGCTTTTCAAAGCCGTATATATAGTACTAAAGGAAATTGGTGTGATTTAGTTCTTTTTATTGTTAAATGATACAAAAAAGCAAAAAAAAAAAAAAAAAAAAAACTGTCCTTCCTCTCTTGCTTTCTTTCTTTCCTTCCTTCTGTCTTTTCTCCTCTCTTGGACACTGGAGTAGTCTGTAGCTGCGTGTCTGTCTCTGTTTCTCCCCTTCTCTGAATGGAGGGGGTTTTAAAAAAAAATGGCAAAAACTTTGTCTGAGCAGAATGCAGTTAGCTCACGTTATTCTTGTCTGTGCGCTTCACAATGTATACCATACCAATCTCTTCAGCTTCTCCATTCAACAGCTAAAGTACGTGAACAAGTTACGCCGCTGGGCTCTTGGGGGTGGCATGGGGAAGGCGTGTGAGGGTGGGAGGGGTAGTTTTCTGTGTTCGGGGTGGGGTGGGGTGGGGGGGGGGAGTTTGAGGACACATTATTTGCTTTTGAGAGGACAAATTAACATACAGCAGTACTCCTCCTTGGGCAGTGGGATGGCGGGGGCCACTAGGGTAGGATAGGACAGCTTTTTGTTTAATTTTTTTTTGGTTTGTTTTACTTAATTGGGTCCTGCTTTAATATTTTGTCATGGTAGTATGTTTTGCAATAGGAAGATATTGTACTTAAAATCTCAAATACTGAAAAATGCATATGGCACCTTTTAAGCGGTTGCACGAGACCAGCATATGTAAACAATAAATAAATAAAATAAATGAACAGTTCTGAGCACCTTATGACGGACTAGCTCCTTAAATGGCCAGGTGGGCAGGCTCAAGTATCAGTACACAAAAAGTAAAAACAAAATCAGACATCAAGGGATCTTTTCAATGCCACTTCATACATTAACATCTAAAATCACTTCTGTCTCTATTTTGTGGAGTTGGTCTGGCACCTTGAAATTCCACCTGGGAAAACAGGGACAGCTATGATGCTGGGCCTGCATGTTTCCGTTAAGATTTTGTGAGGTGGTTTATTTTTTTTCTCTCTTTTATTCTGTGAAGCCAGCAGCAGTATTATCCGTGGCAGGTGACTACCACAGTTCAGAGCTACAGTGACACATTTTGGGTGGCACACTGACCACCTCAACTCTGTGAGGTATGTCAAAAAGCCCTTTTCGTCTGAGAGCCGCACTGCCCTTGCCTAGGCCCACATGTCCAGTTTTCCATTTTGTTACTTTGTACGTTTGTTTGGTTTTTATAAAGTGTGTAGCACCAGTGCCTTCGGGCAGTGTTTAGTGGCGTGTAGCATAGACAGAGCCCCAGCTGGCCCCGCCCCTTCCCGCTCCCAGAGCAGTGTCCAGATCTCAGAAAGCGCACCCCCAGGGCTCATGGTGAAATGCATGTGTTAATTACAGTTTCTTTTCCATAATAATAAAAACAGTTTGAAAAGAGCAGCACCTTTAACTGATTAAATAAAAGGATGTTCTTGACTGTATTACCCTGCTGTTTTGTGTCTTTATTCAATTAAAAACAAAAATGCTTTTGGTGTACAACAGGCCCAAGTCACTCACATGCACAAATCACAAGAAGTCAGTGCATACACAGGTCACAAATACAAGTCTGCCACTAAGACACTTTAAGCAAACAAGTTGTTCTCTGGTACAAATTACATATGCTTCATAAGCTAGCGCATAATCATTTGTGAAAATATCCAACATGTAAGTAATAAATTTGCTTACATTGCCTTCCATCCACTAGTAGAAGTAAAATTAAACTAAACCCATACATTATTGCAAACAAATGATACTGAGTATTTTTCAATCAAATTGCATAACATTCTGCAGTCAATGTATATTAAATTCAAGTAAACCCACACAAACTAATTTCTCAATGGCCTGATAGGTTGAGTAAACTACCTAGACAGGACAGGCCAATGGTGAGAGCTATGATTAGAAGAACTGGAATATATGCAATGATGTAATGTGACAGGAAAATTAAGACAGAGAAGAAGAAGATGAAGAAGAAGAACCAGATAAAGAAGAAAGTGCAAAATGGTCTGAGTCAGACGATTGAAGTGGTATCTGAATGCTGTTCTTTCAGATGAGGTTATTGCTTGATTGACTGTTCACTGTTATGCATATGGTTGGTTGAACTAAGATTCAGCTGGAACAGATGACTTTCAGTCTGCAGTGGAATATATACAGTGGCTCGGCTGCCCTGACTCTTGCAGGGAGCTCATTCCACCACTGGGGGTCCACATTAGAGATGACCAGAAGTTACAGACGACAGTGGTCTGGCACAAGTTTGATAATAGCCTGAAGGTAAGAGGGTGCAGTTCCTTAAAATACAACCATAAAACCTTTTCCATGTGGGTAATATACAATGAAATGAAACTAAAATAACATTGGACGCATGCTATACAAGCTATACAATGCTATGCATTCAGTTTTAATAATCTAAGTTTTCTTCCAAGTTATTGACATAGTAGAGTTATTGATGCTTACTGAAATGGATAATGATGATTTGAATTACATTTTAAAACATTATTATTATTAGTAGTAGTATTGCTGTTTTTCTTGTTGTTGTTTAATCATTGATAATAATAATAATAATAACAATAATAATAATAATAATAATAAGTCACTTAATATCTTTTAATCCCCAAGTAATTATTATTTATTATTATTTCATTATTATTTGTTTATTTCATTTAACATACAAGGACGCATGGAAATCACCTGTCAAAGATCATGGAAAATGCTGTAAACCACAATTGTTATACAACACACTCCTCAAGAACTGCAGACTAAATCAGCTTCCTAAGTAGAGGTACACTTTATAGCACATACATCCATGCCAACCCTACAGCCTACTCCTCGGTATTATAGGATGACCCCTTGCCTCAGCCATGGATTTGGGTTGAATTAGTGTACCACATTTGTAACACACATTTCATGCTGTTTTGTTAAATGCACATTGTAGTACACATTAGACAACAGCTAAATGACAAAACGTAAATGTAACCTTATCCACAGCAAAATTTCCACAAATTTATTTATGTATTATTTGTTTTATAGTAAGTAGCAGACTTAAAAATAACTACAGGCTACAGTTTATTTCATCTGACATTGTGAGACAAGACATAAGATCCGTTTTGCATTTCTAAATACTCTATGCATCATCATCGCTCCGTCGACGATCACGCACTCGCATACATTTTCGCGTGCGTGAGGAATGCGCATGCGCGTGACCGGAAAGCCATAGTCATGTACGTAAGGTTACGTAGGTTAGCTCGCGTTCCCCCATCCCTGTCGGCGTCGTACAGTTTCATTTAAACGCGCCCCAAATAAGCCTGTTAGCTTGTTTTTGAACGGCCTATAATTTGACCGCGGTGGGCTTGGCCGCCCGATTGATGTAGTTAAATTAATGCTCCATGTTTGATACGCGATAGGACTGGTTACAAAACAACTGGAAACGTGAGTTGTTTGGAAACGGGTTGATATACCAATGGTACAGTCAGACAATATGGACGCGACGCACAAAAGCAGTGGTAAAACTAGCAGCAGCGAGTCCGACGGAAACAGCCCCGACTCGCGAGCAAGCCCAGAGCCTGGCCCCCGACAGACTACGGGGGGCAACGTTTTCGCCAACGACGGCAGCTTTCTGGAGATGTTCAAGAAGAAAATGGAAGAACAGAAGAGGAAAGCAGAGATGGCGCAGGGACATGGAAATAAGGACTCTGCAGAGGAGGGACAGTCGACGCAAGAGAAGAAGACTTTTAGCGTGACCAGCTTTGTAAGGGGTTTGGCAGTAATCATAAGAGTAGCTAGCTAGCTTGCGTTAGCGATAGCCAGCTGTTGATGAAAGGGACAGCTCTGTCTGTCCTACCTATCGATAGCTAGCTAGCCATTTTGGCGTTGAAAGTTGGCTAACAATTTCTCCATCAACTCCAGTATACGGCTAGCTGGCAAGCTACCTCTGACTGCTTTAATTAAAGTAGTATCCACCCGGAGAATGTTAGCCTTTCCAGTTATTGCCAAATATCTAGCTAGCAAAAGACAGCGAAGTTATAGCTACCTAGATATGTAACAGTTAGCAACACGGATTGCTAGGAACCCTCTTATAAAGCTAACTTGCTAATATCGCTAACTAGCTAGCTACATTTGAAGCCGATGGATGGCTAGCTATATTATGATTTCGCACTTCTCCAGTGGTTAAGTTATTCGTATTCAAATTTTTAATTTAGCATTCCCATAAGCCATGCTAAAATATTTTCGTTTGCTAGCTAGCTACTCTTGCAACCATTCCCCCCGTCGCGTTTACATGACTGTAACCAAGATACAAGGAGCTAATGCTATTTTTCAGAAAGCAGTTTATTTCTTGAGTTTGAAAACATTGCGTTACGTTATAACTGTAGACTGCTATACTTGTACCCCTCGGTGTACTCGCCATCATTTCCAGCTCACCTCGAGGTCTCGTATAACGGTTACAGTCTTCTGTCCCTTAACCCAGGTGGGCAAGCGGAGAGGCGGCGCCAAATTAGTCCTCAAGACAGGAGTGGTTGCCAAGAAACAGAAATTGGAAACTGAGGTAGAGTATGTTATCAGCCGATTTTAATTTTATTCGAAAAAATGGTCTGGGTTGTCTTATTAGCTTTTTTTCATGTATTGTAATTTAAATTGTGTGTAAGTACTCTCTACATACCTTTCACACAAGCTTTAATAAGACTGGAATGCATATCAGGCCTATATTTTCAGTGGTGTTGTCAGCCATAATTAATCTCCACGACTTTGTTGTGTTAATTTGTCTTGTGATGTGATATATTATACTGTCTCTGTCTGACGTAGGCTCATCATGGAGTACCATGGATGTAGTGTTGCAGAACAGATTGCTGTCAAAACAAAATTATTTTTGGTTCCGGAGTCTCGGCTGGAGAGCCACCATTAAGTTTGCATGTGCTCAGTGCCAGTAGACCATTTAAATTTACCATCAGTTCTTTCTCCTGCTCTTTCAGGTTGACCCTGGTAAAGGAGATGCTTGGAGTAAATACATGGCAGAGGTGAAAAAATACAAAGCCCATCAGTGTGGTGATGATGATAAAACCAGACCGCTGGTCAAATAGACGCTGGAGTTCCCCCCCCCCAAACAATCTCTGTCCCTGAAGGCAGTCCTCTCTGGCCCTTCATCTGCCCTCTGCTGTTGCTGGCTGAACACTGCTGGGAGCGAGCTTGGCAACTGCCCTTTCTCTCTCTCCAATCTGTCTGCCAAACAGTGCTCATTAAAACAGTGGCAAACAGACTGCCTACTACTCCTTTACACATACGTCATTGATGGGGTCCGATTATTATTTTAATTGATTTGGATAAAATTTTTATTTAGTTTACAATCCTGTTTTGGGGAAAAAATGTCATCAAATACAGAATGTATTTTTTTGTATTAAAATACTTTTTCATATGTTTGTTTTTCATTTCATAGCTCTTTGTATTTACATTACCTTGTAACATTAGTGTGAGTGTTTTTCATCAATTTGTTTTATTTTGTATCATATCTGTTGATAAAAAGATGTGTCATGTTAGCGGTCTGGAGCACCATTTTGTTACCCCAATCTAGACATGTTCACAGAGTGCTGTGCAGCTCAGGATATGTTACTGGAAGCTATGGAAACAATTCATACTCTCAAGCATGAAGCAGGTGTTTTGGAAGCTTATGACTGATTTTTTTTTTTTTTTAATAAAAAACCTGAACAGTCAAGACAGGGACACTGTAGACCTGTCTTGAACTGCTGTTTGTAAGAGAAGTTGCTTGGTTTAACTACCCTCATTCCAATAAACTGAAGGTATAGATACCCATAAATTGTATGCACCACCACTAAAAATAATAGAAAAGACAAAATGGGTTGTTGGAAAAAATGACCTGAACAATGATCACAAACAAATAAGCTTTGATGGGAGGATGTGTGTTGTTGCCAGCAGCCATACCACACAGTCGTCTTCTCCTGCTGAATTTCTGAAGTTATATGGGATTGAGCTTGTTTAGTACGGGATGGGAGACCTGGGAAAACCAGATTGCTGCAGGAAGTAGTATTGTTGGCCTTGGCGGGGGCACTCTTCCATCCTTTCCAAATAAATTCAACAGTAGTGCAGTGATAGGGATACTGTATTGCAGGAGGTGCAGTCCTTTTCACAGGTTGATAAAAAGAGGTCCTGACTCTGGTCATGGGATGTCATTGTGGCAGTGACTGCTTTTATGATGTTGCTGTAACTACATATTCAGAAAGTTGTTTAAAACCAGTCTTGCCTTAGGCTTCTGAATAAAACTGCATTGGTTTTCTTACTTTTGATAAAATTGATAAATTAACAACAAAAGCTTGCTATTTCTGTAAGCAGTGTTTGCATGTGTTGCTGAGCAGGAAACAATGCAAACGATGTTGTAAATGTTACATTTGTTGGTAGGATTCATGTAGAGTGTATTCCAAAAGCAAACGTTTATCTTTCAGAAATGTAACCTTTTTGTTTCACACAGAAATAAGAATGCGTCTTCATTTATAAAATATGTCAGTTGTAACCTCACTTTTTATTAACGTGAAAATTATTACCCAATACTTCAAATTTTTATTTCACATATGGGCAAAAAGCTTTGTGATATAGCATACAACTCTATTTAATGCACACTTCGTTTTCATAGTTGTTGATTCAGTTGAGCCGCTGACATAGAATTATGTGAATACTATTAGACAGTGACATATTCTCTTGAATCACATACATTGAAGAGGCATGTAACAGTAACTCAAGAATAATTTGGCATCCACCTTTATTGTGGCCTGTAGATTTTTCCATAAAAGCCGTGCCATTATTGCACACATCTAAAGAAAAAAGAAAAGAAAACCAATATAATAGTAACAGCAGCCAGGGAATTCTGACTTCTTTTTCCTGTTGATCATACAGCTCTTACCTGTAGACACTTCTTGGTTTGTGTGTCAAGGTCAATCTTAAGCAAAAGAAAAATGACTAATAATCACATGTATAAGAGATGATTGTATTTCACAATATTTTAACGTTTTGATGACTTCAGATGACACTTTCTTCCTTCCTCCTCTCCTGCCAATATGGAAAATATGCACTTGTGTCTCACTGTGTAGTGTTTATTGCAATAGCCAAAATGTTGTAAAAACTTCTGAAATGTCACTGCCTGTTAAAATGGAACAGGTAATTGATATGACCATAACAATAGTCATATTAATAGTCATTTCATTCAGCTGACATTTGACATGAGTCATTGTCTGCATTACCTCCTACTTGATTGAATACTTAAGTACATTATCTTTAATGTTATTTAGGTTTTTTTTTCCTTCACAGATTACAGAAAGAAGAAAAACATTGGTAGGACTGGGAAGAAACATTCGATAGTATCACAACAGAAAATACCTCAATTACAACTACAAACGAGCGAGAGGATGGGTAGAGAGGTGCAAAGGTGTGCAAATTCTGTGGATTGCACATCATTTTTGCTTTGAAAAAAGGTAATTGACGACAACAACAACACAACTCCATACGTAGCCCCAATGGCATAGAGCACAAATAGAAGGCAAAACTCCTTAGGATCATGTACATACATATATAAAGGCAAAACTGAAAAAAAACAGCAGCTTTGGAGGCTACAGATCAAACCAAGCCCTTCTACCTCACTGAAGCAAACGCAAAGAAAACATCTCAAATAAAATCAGAGACAAAATAATGGTGATTCTGATGATGAACACAAAAGAAAACTGAGATGGCATGACACTGTCTGAAATCTTCATAAGCCTGACTGCACTTTTTGGGTACCCCATTAATATTACAAATTGCATTCCACTACAAGGCTCTGTGCTTTTGAGTTGTCTTTTTGTGGAGAATCCTATAGGCCATTGCTTATTTGCACCACCCCTTTCCTCATTCACAAGAAATGCTTGGTACCAGCTGTTCTATACAGTCTTGAAAAGGGAAAGCCAGTTGTTACAAAGCAGTAACTGCAGAAATCCACCCTTTGACCAACCAGAACACAGCACAGCTTGAGATTCCTCTGTCATGTATTGCACCTTTGGACTTCTGAAGGTAGGGTGTAACAAAGATCAAAAATCAAGCACATTAACAGAACCAACGAATATACTTTTTCTCCCCCCAAGAATTATCAGTAATGTGTGTTCTCTTAAAACTTTTCCCCATGTATTCACCTGTTTCATTCATCCTTCATTGAGGACTTTGTGCAGGGAGTTTAAACCAGGTCTTTGGCCTGCAAGCAAAGACGCATCCCTTCATCCCCATCCATCCATCCATCCTCCTTCCATTCTGCCCTTTTCCACAGCCTGCCCGCCCACCCATAAATGGCTCTTGACACGCTCCATCTCAACACACATTCCCTCCCGTTCCTCAACCCCTCCCTCCAGTCGCTAGTACCTCCACCACTGGACAGCTTCACTAGTGTGTTTCACAGGGGGTGTGGTAACTCAGGGGTGGGGCTGGCTCAGTTAGTCTCATAAGAGGAGAGCAGGGCAGCATCAACTGGCTCCATGCAGGAGGGGCAGGTGAACGAGCGCATGAGCCAGGCATCAATGCAGTCCACATGATAGATGTGCAGACAGGGCAGAAACCGGATGGGGTCTCCATACTCGAAGTCCATCATGCAGATCACACACCTAATGAGGAGGGGGAGGTCAAACAACATAGAAATCAGTCACAGGACCTGGAGGCTGAAACACTGCTGTCACAAGCTGCACAAAAGCTGCTTAGATATTCTGGAACTGAAACAGAGGTAACACTTTACATTAAGGTTTCATTACATTACATTAATTCATTTGGCAGGCGCTTTTATTCAAAGCGACTTACAAGTCAGGCAGAGTACAACACAAGCAAAAGCCATGCAAGGAGTCACAATAATACAAGTCCTGAATGACTAAGTTTCAATTGTTGGCCAGACAAGGTACAAGCTAGCTGGTAGAGACACAAGTACATTAGACCATTATTATTTTATTTTTTTAATTTTAAGGAAAACAGAGTTTAGGACATAAGAAATTGCTGTAGATGGTGGTGATTCAGGTGATCAGGCGAGTGCAGAAGAGCCTGTGTCTTCAGGTTGCAGCAAATAATGAAGTATTGACTGATATGTTTATAGACAACAGATGAAAAAGTTAACAATACATAAACATGAATACTGTGCAACTGATGCCAAATATTCCAAAACTTGGTTGATGCTTTACAGCATCATAATGCATTAGAAGCTGTCATGGCAGACTAATTTGAAATTGGTGTGAACTAGTCACTAATTAGAGATAAAAGTGTGAATAGTTACTTCACTATACTGTAGGTGCACAAAGTGGATGAATTCATGATGAAGTACCAAGACTTAATACTTAACAAATGAACAAATCACACATTAGTTAGTCATTGGTAGAGATATGAATGATATCCAATACATAAGTTCATGTTAAATAATGTAACCTTAGTGTAAAGTGTTACCTATACAGACACACCTTGAACTTCAGCACTCATTTCAAATACTGATAATGAATTTGATTTTTGTACAAAGTGATGGGATTAGGCTTCATGAACTCCAGAATGAGAGGAACAAAGATGCTTTACAAGTGATTCACAGAATTTGAACCAATCATAGCAATTTGCTATGTACCTGATTGGCTCATAAAAGTCAGTGATTGATAGCATGTGACAGCCCTCCCCAGGTTCCAATTCATGAAGCCTGTCCCATCACTAACTGTAGCACCCTTAAACTCTAAGTAGAAATTTAAACAGCGCTTTTGTATCATTGGATAAGGATGCTTGGTAACCATACATGGAGAGCGTGCAGCCATGTTTCCTGGGAAAAGAAAACTGTATCCATACAACAGGCAGATTTCCAACCATTCGAGCAAGCTAAGTAAGTGTGAACCAGCAAATAGAAGAGTTGCCACTCACTCTTTGACTTTCTTGTCAGAAGGTTCTGAGCCAGGGTCAAAGATGCCACGGGGGAGGTGCTGGATGAGGCCTATCCTTTGCGCAATGCGGACCTGCTCTTCCTCTGTGAGCTGGGTAGCCAGACGGGTCTGGCTGGGCGTGGGATGGTACACGGGCACTTGGGCACGCTCCTTAACAGGTGTGTACGTAAACAGACGCAGAATGTCCCACAAACAGTTCAGACACGGACACAGCAAAGTACACACAGTCCATGACAGACACAGGGAGAAAAGAGATTGTACAAGTTTATTTTCAGAGACAGGTGTGAAAAATATCCAACAATGTCTAAAACAATCCTCAGTTTTTTGTATTTTGATTGAGACTTTTATTATTATTAGCAGTCATGTTACTATTGGCTTTATTCATGTTTGTTTCCTCTCAAAATGTCACAAACAGGTTTTTGTTTCATATCGTGTTATTGATAAATAATGGAGTCTTGAACCATGTGTTGTTGTTGGTCTTCGTATCAAGGCTATTAGCCGACATTCGGATCTTGTTATTTTTCATAGACTGTCATATGCTATTCTAATGCCCTGTAAAGTGCCCTGGATTCATTCAGTTGTTAATAATAATTAAAATAATATTAATAAAATAATAACAACAACAAAAACAACAACAACAATTATTATTATTATTATTATTATTATTATATTAGGCATCTTGATTGTGAAGACCGCAGTCTCGACTCCAACACTGTTACGTGAACTTTAAGACGTTTACATCACATAAAACCTACTTTTCAATACCCAAAGCTAGTCATATATTTCTTATTATAAGTGTTCCATTCGGAGTTTATTTTACAGTAAGTTTAGAGAATCTCACTTGGCATATCATTCCATTTTTCAATCTGAAACTGAAAACATATATGCACTTCATCTACTCAGTGAACGATGTAACGTTATTTTGCCCACAACCTTTGTTTTCTTGTCCTGACCGAGTGTTTCCTCGAGCTAACAGACGCGCTTCAGCTATTTCAAGGCTCGATCAATAAGTACCAGTGTTTGGATCAATACCTGGCGTCCCGTGGGACAGTGCTCTACAGAAACTCAGTTTGGTTCTACTCCTAACGTCACTTATCTTACAATAACCATTTTTATGAAACTACTACTATTTCCGTTTTGAAACCAGGAATATACATATAAAATATATTTCACCAGAGTACCTTTATTTAGACTTGAGATAGGAAGGTTACATGAAAAAACATAAAATGAATGTTTCTAACCCTAAATAGTATAACCAAGAAAGGCAAGAAACTGAACACTTACTTGTATGAACAACTTAGTTTAGTCTGATAGCTAGTGTGCAGCTAATTGACTAACCCTACTGAACGCACTTGCACGAGTCCTTCTGTGCTGAAGCGTCTAAATTAATAAATACATGCTAAATGTACACAAGGGTGTATCCCACAGTATTACCATCTATCAACCTCTGAAGAGTAAAACATCGGTTGAAATCCATCTAGCACTGACACAAAGCTCCAATTTGTGTATATCCATCTAACAAGCCAGCTACTAGACTGGCTTCATTTCAGTTCCATTTTGTTTTGATTTAGTGACATTCACAAGCTATATACAAAGGTATAAATACATTTAATCAGCTTGTGACCAGATGAACGGGACTTCTACAACGCAACGGTAGATACTAGCAACGATTTTGAATCCTCGGTGTAGATTTGATCCGTCCCCCCCTCTCAGGCGCACCTGGTAAGGCGGTGGTGGCTCCCCTGGTAGACTGGCTCCCTCTGACTCGTTTAGCAGCGACAAGTCATCTGCGCCCTGCGAGGATAGACAGTTCCCCATTGAACCGAACCGGCGATACGGAGGACGGTTTCGCTGACCCCCGCGATCCCTATTGCCAGATCAGACTCTTCGGATCGAACTTAATACTGGAATAAGCTGTTTTTCTTTTAGTTATACACTCCGCGGATCAACCACCTCTAACCATAAAACCACATATGTTGCAGGACGTCTGGGTTGTTATAAACCTTTTAACACTAGTATTATCTACAGAAAACGAGCAAGCGACGGGGTGTATTAATTAAAATAGGTTTAGCTAACTATCTATGACTGACACAAGTTCTTAATTTATTATATAACGTTAATGCTTTACGTGAGTCCTCTGGTCGACTCCATCTCTCCTTTCGCTATGTTTACAAACTGCTGGAACGGATGTGCGGCATCCGTGTGGTATTCTGGGAATTGTAGTTAAAAGTGACGAATGAGATCTTCCACTTTGGTTTAAGAAGGCAATGAATCGTCCATCGTCTTGAGATAAATTGCATCGTGCTCGGTTCTTTCAAGCCGCATATTCAAAGAGTGTGTATTTTTTAGGAAGGCGACCATTGTGGACATATAAATTGAATGAAAGTAGTTCTACTTAAAAACAAGGGTCGAATGTATGTTGAGCTGGAAGAGTTTTGACACCAAAGCTAGTTTCCATCAGGCAGCTGTAAGGAGTAGATATGAGAAAGATTACTGTACTCTACTGTAAATAACTTGATAGCTCTGACGAAAGTATTTTGTTTACAGGTAGCTTGACCTGCTTGAACTGATTTCTCGAAGTAGGCCTACCACTAATATGGTGATATGCACAATAACATAATATAAGTTAGGAAAATGACATTTCCTAAATTTCACCTGACATTTAGAAGTACGCACTACAGGCCTGTGCCGCAACTGCCAAGCCGGATCCACTGGCAGTACATCATTTTACTCTGGGACATCTTTTTCTGAAGGTCCATGAAATATTTTATTGGTACATCAATTTGTGACAGATCTTGAAAACTATAGCACGCTTGTTCTCCGTGTGCCTGGTTATCCGTCAGGTCATCTAAAATAATATCTTCCCACAGGTTCTCAGAAAGCCACTTGCTATAGTCTGACTTGAGCAATGTTCACCTCTAGCTTCTTTATAGATGGGTCTAGCTTTCTAGCTTTAAATATAGCTCTAGCTTTCATCTCTAATTTTCTTATATATAGATCGATACATACATACACACATACATACTGTACATACATGCAGACATGCATGTCATAATACAGTTTTATCTTTTGGTGATTATATTTATTACCTGCTTAAAATGCATTGGGACGCTTACTCTTCCGTATTATCGTAATTTTAAATGTCATTATAGAGTTTTACTACTTCGCATCAGATGAGCACCTTTTAAACCTTAACAATTTATCATTATTCATGGAAAGTATGACCTCGGCCTGACTCAATTCAAAAGTTCCGGTTATGAATAGCCAAGTTACCACCTAGCTCTACGGGAGTTCCGGTATAATAGTGTTTTAGCATTTCAGCAGATCGGGTAAAGCAAGTATCTGAGAGCAGCTGTTTTGTTATAGCATAAATCATTTGAACCGTCTTCATAAAGATAGCTGCAAGTAGCGATGAGTTCATGAAGTTACTTCCGTCCGCAACTCAGGATTATCTTGCGGTCAGCCTACATAAATTAGTGAAAAAAAAACACAAAAACATCAAAGCGCAAAAAACGGAATCGGACAGAAGACATTCGGATTGTATCATAAAGGGAAACACGAGCAATGCAAATTACTCTTACAACACGGCAAAAGCAAACTATTCAAGTCGACATAGACGCCGACCGAACGGTGAGACTACAGCTATCTGAATGAATTTAACAGCAACAACACGTATTAGAAAATGAATTAGTATCGAGGAGTTTTATTCGCCATGTGTCCCGCAAGCGAGGCGTATGCCACTCGAGAGTTTTCGAGACTCACGTTGCATTAAATTCGTTTGTATGTTTGATTAAATTCTTGTCAGGTAGCTGTGCTTGTTAACTAACTGTTTTGTTTTTAAAACCTGGCTACTTGACTCAGGCTATATATGGCGTCGCTGTCGGTAGGAAAAGCAATGAATGAACAGCTGGAACTCAAATCCAGTGCAGTAGTTTCTACTGCAGATCCTGATAACACAACAGTTGAAGAACTGTCAATGTGGTGGGGTTTTGATAAAAACAAAACAACCCAAAACTGCTTGTGTTTGTGTCTGCCATTGTTCTCACAGGTGAAAGCCCTGAAGGAAATAATTGAAGCTAAGAAAGGGAAAGGCAGCTTCCCAGTTTCACGACAGAAGCTGATCTATGAAGGCAAGATCTTACTGGATGACACACCAATTAAGGAGTACAACATTGATGAAAATAAGTTTGTTGAGGTTGTGGTGTCCAAGGGAGACTCCAGCATGATCCGTGTAAGAAAGGCTCAGTACAATCAACTTTCTATATTTTGTTTTTCCTGTTCTTTATTCACTAAAACCTGTGTGGTCTTACTGTGGAATTCAGCAGTTCATAGTGTCAGAGCATAGTAGTATACTCAGTTTAACAGCAGGATGATACTCTCCCATGCCTGTAGTTATATGTACACCAGTTATATGAATACAGGATTCAGAAGAATGTATCTATTGCTAATGTATAAATGCATGAAACTACCAAACAGTGCAAGTATTCCCTTTCCAGTGTGCTAAACCCATATATGCTTGGTTAATGCACTCGCTAGCTTTACCTGCTAGTTGGTACCTTGCCTGGCCAACTTTTGGAACTTTGTCATGCAGTACTTCTAATATTGTTGACTCTGTATGGTTTTTCGCTTGTGTTGTATTGTACCTCACTTATAAGTTGCTTTGGATAAAAGCGTCTGCCAAATGAATAAATGTAAATGAATGGTGCATGTTACTGGAAGCACAGCAGCTTGTTACCTGCTGTAGATTGGTGGTAAGAATATGACCAATATGTGAAGATTACCCTTAAATTTGGACATATCATCCCTGTTTGATTTAGGAAAAGTCCCCTTCTTCAGAATCTCACAAAACTTCAGTCCCAGAACAAGGGCAGTCGCCACCAAAACCAGCCCATGCAGCACTCCCCATTCCACCTTATGAGGCCCAGTACCTGGAGCAGTCTCCCAACGCACAGAATCACGGTGCTTCTGGGTAAAGGACTTCCTCATCAGGCACATTCTGTAAATGGACATGCATGGCTTCACCAAGGCACACACAGCTGCCACAGAATGCCTTCCCGCTTAATTATGATGCTTCCTCTCCATTTTCTGACTGCAGGCCATACCCCCTGGAGGAGGCCCAAGGGGAAGACGCATCATCAGTTCTGGGTAAGTGGTGGTGATCTGCCTTTGACAGAGAGGAACTTTTTTATTTTTATATGTCTGTCTTGGACTTCTTTTGTGTGTGTGTGTGTGTGTGTGTGTGTGTGTCGTCTTCCCTCTATTGATCAGTGAACTCTCTGTGTTGTGTTTGTTCATGCAGTGAATGGGCAACAGTATGAGTCGACATTGATTGAGATGGTGTCCATGGGGTACGAGAGGGAGAAGGTGGTGGCAGCTCTCAAGGCCAGCTTCAATAACCCAGACCGTGCTATGGAGTACCTCCTCGATGTGAGATCTCATTCAGCATCCAGCCCACTGCAGCAGACTCAACTGCCCTGCTTGTCTCCAATGCAGTCTCAGTTCCTGAGCCATGGCTGGTTAGACTGAGTTACCATGTGGTCCAGAAGTAACACAGCCTGCCCTAACATTGCAGGTCATAGGGAATTGTTAATAGAAAGGGATCCTCCGAATCTGGTATCAAAGACAGTGACTGGTTGTCGCTTGCTTTGTGGAGTCCACGCCAGTTAAATTGTACCTTTGAGAAACAACATTTATATGTTCCCAGAAAAACAGAACCTAAGGACGTGGACAGCCAAGTCCTTCTCGCCGGCTGCATCATGACTGTGTGTACAAGGCGCAAGCATACAAGGCAGTGTATCATGACATCTGAACAGCAATATAACAGCAGCGGTGTAGCATGGTGGCAACAAGCAGGACTTGTAACTCAAAGATAGTTGGATATGATTTTTAGGTGGGCAGAGAGACACAACTTACATATTGAACCTGAATCATTAAGAGTCCAGGTGTATACATGGATGACATGCAAGCTATATAAGTCACTCTGTATAAGGCCCTCTGCTAAGCAAATAATATAATGATATGTTCTATCCCATTTATTTAGGGGATCCCCACCTCACCAGTTCAGGAGACCACCCATGCCGCAGAGCGTTCTGCCAGCATAGATACCTCTGCTGAAGGTGAGACATACTCTAACTGATCTTATTTACATTTTTGCTTTCTACAGATTTACATCTACATTCTAAGTGTCAAAAGATTTAAGCATCTTTTATGTGGGTATTTTTAGAAAAATAAATAATAAAGTTCAGATTTTGGATTTTGATTAAATGTTTCTAGCTGAAAAAGAACCACTGCCCTGCCAAAACTCAAACCTGTTGAGTATGCATGAAAGCAATGAGAATTTCGCTTTAAAGAAGGAATAGAATCGCACTCCATTCGATGAGGGGAAACTTTCCTTCTCAATATGATAACAATGGAATTCTCTGACAGAAATAGATGATTTGGCCAAGTGCAATAGTTTTCTGTTTTAATGTTACCAAATTGGATCATTGCCATTATTGTTTTGTTTGCTATTCATTTGTTGTTCTTAACACTGTTTTTTTTTTTTCCTTTCGCTATCCGTATGTGCTGTTTTTTGTATTGAAGTGTTGAAGTGTTCTGTGACTGTTTCCATTGTGGAAGGTGTTCTACCAAATCCAGTTTGATTGGTGGGTCTCTGTACACATTGCTTTTTCTGTTCCTGTTTATCAGGAGAGAACCGCTTGCAGCTCCAGCACTCTCAAGCACAGTTCCAGGGCATGCAGCAGGTAATGCATTGCAATCCCTGCAATCCCTCTGCTCCCATAGCTTCTGTGGGTAGCACACATGCACCCCCCCCCCCCCCCCCCCCCCCCCCCCCCCACCCACTCATATTGAGCCCCTCCGTATTTTCTTCTCCACCTCACTTACTCAACAGTATCCAGCAGCTGGCGAGTGGGGGGGCGCGGGGGAGGGCACCACATTAAACTACAATGTCACACCCCAGGAGAAGGAAGCCATAGACAATGTGAGTTCATAATTTTGGACAAAGAGCTCTTGTATTGTGGGCAAAATATACTTTTAGCTATGATTAAGCTGTTTATTGGTTGAGAGGATTGCACAAGACTGTCTAAATTTGGGGTAGGAAATTAGATTTTTGGTTATGAAAATATTTCATTTTTATACAATCATATTTTATGACTTCAGTTATGGCTCTACTTTACTTGTATTTACTGTATACTGTTGTAGTCTTATCTGACTCAACTGAGAGTGGTGAGACGAGTAGCCCCTGCTGACATACCCACCGCCATATTGCATCCTCCCACAAAGCCAGTTTGTTCTGCTGCTGTGGGCTCTCAGTCATTGTCAAACTATCCTTGCAGTCAAAGCAAACACCTTTACCATTGTTATTGTTTCACAATAGTTACATTGATGGAAATTTTATTTTGTTTCAAGTTTTGAAGCCTTGTTTATGTTTTAAGCTTGAATGTTGATGTATCCATGTTGTAAGGTCTTCTCCTTAAAACTGTCAAATTTCTTCTCTTTCCATCTCTCCCATTCTTTCAGTTAAAGGCGATGGGTTTTCCAGAAGACCTGGTGATTCAGGCATACTTTGCTTGTGAGAAAAATGAAAATGAGGCTGCCAATTTCCTGCTTAACCAGAATGAATGAGGCCTTTGCTGTCTTCCCCTTCCCTCTACTCAGCGGAAGTACACCCGGGCGGGGTGGGGGGCAGCTTGGGGAGAGACACACACCATGAGGTGGGGGTGGGGGGGTTGAATCCTCTCCACTGAAGAAAATAATTGAATCCCCTCAAAATTCATGAGAATTAGTGGGCTCGCTGGGAGAGGAAGGGGAGGGAGCCGTTGACTACTTCACCAGTGCTTTGATGCTGCTCCCTGAGACCCTGCATTTACCTGACAATCCCTCACTTAAAAAAGATTGGGATCTGCGCAACCACAGCCAAATGGAATCAAATCTCTTCATTTAATTGCTCCACTGCTATTGATACACATCTGGCTGCGCTGAATGTGCCAAAGAGGGAATAAGAAGTGGATAGCAGCTGCTGTATGCAATGGCAAGCACATGCATAGGGCAGGCACACACCATGGGATCCAGCATAGCATACAGACCCTGTTGTCGATTGCATAGGGCCCAGTAGATGCAATTGTGAGCACGTTTGCCCCAGTGTGTATTGTTGATTCAGATTATTTCAACAAGATAAGGCTTTGAATATTTATAAAACAGTGGGAAATTATCCAAATTTAAAGTAATATTTTCCTAGTAATAAGACACAGAGATAGTTGGATATTTTTATTATTATTATTTTGAAATATCAGTGATCCATCTTTACATCAATATCTCAATTGTTACTTAAAAGTAAGGAAGATGGATGAAGGCTGCATTGCTCTTGGTTTGGGGGCATGTCTTAAGTACTGTGTCCTCATGTTATAATCTGTCATTTTTGTTTCATTTCAGCTGCAGGTAGGGTGTTTAATAGGTATGGAAAGATTCAGAAATGAGTTTTTCTATCTGTGCTCACAGCACCTCAAGCATACTAATTAGAGGCACAGTAAATGTAAATGAAAACATTGATCTTCATTGAACACCAGGGACACATATCATCTCATGATGTATTTGAATTTTTTGAATTTGATTCCAACAAGTCTTTTCAAGTTCTTTTTTTTTTTTTTTTTTTTTGCACAGTCTGGTTTTGATTAGTAGCAGTGACAAACATACCTCCCCCCCTTAACTATTATTGTTATTTTAACTTAAGAACAGAGTGAATAAAATGGGTTTTAATATAAATAGGAATAGTGGTTGATTCTTGTTGTTAATATAGAAGAAGTAGGATGCAAATTAGAGAGGTATAATTATATTGGAATGCATAGCATCAATTTTTGCTAAGCAGATGGTATATAAAACATACGAGTTTGAATTTCATAACTATGAAATGATTTATACATTTGAAAGTGGCATTTAAAGAAGATACACATTGCAATGTAGCTGCATTAGCTCTTGTATTTCTCTTTATACTTACTCTCTGTATACTTTATAAATTGCCAGTCTATGGCCCAGCTCCAAGTGGTACAAAATTTGACTGCCAGGCTGTCAATGAGCATAAATAGGAGGACGCATATCGCCCAGATTTTAGCCCACTTGCACTGGCTACCTATTGCTTTCAGGGTCAATTTTAAATTTTTAGTAATTGTTTACGAAGCTTTTCATGATGTAGCTCTGAGGTACGTAACTAAGCTTTGGTCACCTTACTAAGTAATACACCCTCTTTGTTGATCAGTACTGTTGGTCATTCTAGGCTAATGACGAGGGAGATTGTGCTTTATTGATTGTACCCTTTGGCTTTGGAACAGTCTCCTTTTTGACAGTACAAGTAGAACAGCTGTGTCTGTGTTTTCTTTTAAGACTAAACTTAAGATTCATTAAAATAAAATAGCTTTTAATATCCCTTATTTTTTATTAATTTTCTTTTATTGATTTCATATTCACTACATGCTGTATACTATACCATATTTAGTAATTGTTTTTGGTGTTATTGCTTTTATGTATTATATTAACTGCCAATTGATTGTTTAAGAACTTTGCACTATCCTGCTTGAAGTAATATTAGTTTAAATATTGATTCAGGGGCTTACCATGACAATACATTATTTTGGATGAAAATACCCTCTGCTGTGCATAAGGAAAATTATTTTGGAGTGTATACAGAGTGGTAACAACTTGCATTGTTACATGAAAGATTTTAAACAAACAATACATGCATGTTTTATTATTTAGCCTGGTTTGGTAGTACAGCTGTCTTTCAGCAAACATATTGCAGTTGATAGAGGAGATGCATGCATGTGGTATTATTAGATTACTACAACATGGAGAAGTACTGTAAATGCCAACTTTTTATAAATCAGGTGAATATGCACATAAGGATCATCAACAAGAATTGCTGAAAATGAAATTATCAGTAGGTTATTATCAATAACCATTTTTTATATCATCAGTGAAAATTAGGCTTGACATTGAATGACTTCAGATGAAACATTTTCTTGAATTTGGTTATTTTTCCAACATGAACCCAGATGTAAATATTCCTATACACCACGTATGTTTCCCTGAGATGAGGTGGGGGTCAGTGTATGAGCCCCCAATGCAGTTCAGACAACATGACCTTTCCTGAAGGATATAAAAGGTACACTTAGCTACCTATATACAAATACCAGTTTGCCAATTGAATGTACAGTGAGGAACCAATGTACTGGGAAAATAAACAATTGGTCTGAAAAAAGAGACCTGGAAAAAATAATTTTCCAGGTAGAGGAAAGACACTTTAATGCTTAAACCCGGCCACTGCACCAGCTTAATATCAAATTTTTGAGCAAGTATGATTGCGATATGTTATTTTGTCCCATACGTGTCCTGTATTTCTTTTGTGCATAAACGTAATAATACGACGAACAAGATGGTATAATCCATGAGACAGCATATGGAGCAATCCATTCATTTTAGGTCCATGAGACGCCATTTCGGCTCAAACATACCATGTTTCATTTCTGAAAAAGGGCGTGCTGCCAAATTTTCGTTGGAGCCAGTATGGTGGTGCCACGGTTCATACTGTTGGGATTTACTGCACACCCCTATACCTGAGTCTCTTTGGTATGCGCTGGTTGCCTGTCTCAAGATGGCAGCTACGGTTGAGGAAGAATTTGAAGATGCACCAGATGTTGAGCCTCTGGAACCGACATTGAAAAACATAATAGAGCAGAAATCATTGAAGTGGATTTTCGTTGGGGGGAAAGGTGGCGTTGGCAAAACGACGTGCAGGTAGGATGTTGTCAAGTGTGGGATCGTTTGATTTCTTTGTGTGGCCACATTTATCAAGTCACCGGCAACCCGAACAGATCGCACGGCAATGCCGTGTCAAAGCTAGACGCAGCTTGATAGCTAACGCTGATTATCGCAACATATCTTGACTGGACACTAATCCAAGCTATTTCGAGCAGATGGGGTTAGGTAGCTAGATTTTCATTGTTGAGCGGATAGGTAACTACTATAGCTAGATTGCCAATGGCAATGGTGTGTGCAGAGCTACGTAGCTAGCAAGCTAGCTAAATGTTAACGTGCTGATACAACTGTAGAATTATTTTTTTCCAGATAATCGAAGAATTGATTAAGAAATAAACGATACACACTTAACGTTAGATAGCTAACGGTTTATTTTAACTGTGTTAACCGGTTCTTTCTAGTTAGTTCGAAATAAATGAGTCAGCAGGGTTTTTGTTCTTGGTCCTCTTCTTGTTTTCACTATGAAGGCGGTCTGTTGAATGAATGAAGCTCTGCCTCTTTCCGTCCCTGTAGCTGCAGTTTGGCTGTTCAGCTCACGGCGGTGCGCGAGAGTGTGCTCATCATTTCTACGGATCCAGCACACAACATCTCTGATGCATTTGATCAAAAGTTCTCCAAGGTGCCCACCAAGGTCAAGGGCTATGACAACCTCTTTGCTATGGTAAGTCACCAGACTTCCCCACCTACCTACTTGATTACTACTTCCTCTGCTGTCCTCTTGACTCTCTGACTTTCACTTTGTTTTTTGTTCTGTCTCGTGTAAAAATCTTACGTAACTTGACGTGGCCTTTGTTTTTCATTTTGGCCTTTTGTTTTCTTTTGGCAATATGCTCGCTGAAAATACAGTAGATTAAAATACATCTGTGTTAATGGATCTCACATCTCATGGACATGTCATTATAACCCACTTGGCAACAGCTACCATCACATAATCACTCCTGGTAAATATTTCCAGTAAATACCCATGATATGTTTACTGTGGGTAAAGAGCAGACAGTATTTTGCTGAAACCATTAAGTATTGTGTTGTGGTGGTGTTTTGTGTGTGTGCAGGAGATCGATCCCAGTCTGGGAGTGGCAGAGCTGCCAGATGAGTTTTTTGAGGAAGACAACATGCTGAGCATGGGCAAGAAGATGATGCAGGAGGCTATGAGCGCCTTCCCAGGCATCGACGAGGCCATGAGTTACGCTGAGGTCATGAGGTCAGACACCTGGGTGCCATTTTCGTTACCTATTATTCGTCATGCTCTTGTTTATTATCTTTTTTAAAGTGTACATCCATTTCATATTTAATTGCTGAACATGAATTTCCTTTTTGAAAAAGCACATGCACATTTAAATGACAATCTATCACTTGGGAACCTGTTCCTCTCACAGTAAGGTCACTATACAATTACAGGGTTCGATTACAAGGCATTATTTTTTTGTGTAGAGGAATTTGAGACCTGCACTTACTTCAGGGTGACAGAGGGATATAGTATTTAAAGTAAAAAAACAATAAGTTGCAGGTTTGACTCCTTGGGTCAGCACTGCTGTTGTATCAGTGCGTAAGCCAAATAGTAAGGTAAATAGTCCAGCTATGTATATTGAAACATGCAAACATTTAAGCTATGTGGAAAATCATGCTGGATAAGGGCATGGAGGAATAATGTTAATAATGAAGTGTAAAACCAATTTGTCCACTAGATGGTGACCATAAACATAAATGCATAAGCGTGGTGATCAAACTGCTGCAATTGCTCAGAAGTGGCAGCATGCTCATTACTAAACTGTATTAGTAAACTCCCATTATGTACTGAACAAATGAGAACGCGTTCCGATATCCCCTCCCTCTCTTTTGCTCCCGGCAGGTTAGTGAAAGGTATGAACTTCTCCGTGGTGGTGTTTGACACTGCCCCCACTGGCCACACGCTGCGTCTGCTGAACTTCCCCACCATAGTGGAGCGAGGGCTGGGCCGGCTCATGCAGATCAAGAACCAGATCAGCCCTTTCATAACTCAGGTGAGTTGACACACCAGTACGAAGCTCTGTTCACTGCGGTCTTGTTTATTTAGCAGCAAAGACTCTGTTCACTTCAGCTGTCACAGTTCAACCTGAGAGCTCTCGCCAGGGTGCCGCAGTGCGCTTGTTTTTCCAAACAATATGAGGTGCTATATGCAAGTTAGCCAGGCGAGGTGTAGCCACTCTTCTCTCTCTCACTGCAGATGTGTAATATGCTGGGACTGGGAGACATGAACGCCGACCAGCTGGCCTCCAAGCTGGAAGAGACGCTGCCTGTCATTCGCTCCGTCAGTGAGCAATTCAAGGACCCAGTGAGTCTAGCCGCATCCCTCTGCACACACTGTGTGAGGGAGAGGGTAGATTGCACATGCATGGAAGGGGTGTGGTTCTTGGAAAAGGTTGCCCACACGCTTGGCTCAGTACAACGGAGCCTATAGAGATGGCTCTGTTTGGGCATTATTTACAGTAGCTGTAAAGTCTTACAAAGCAGAGCAAATGGAGACAATGGTATGTCAGTAAGGTTACCTTTTAGTGGCCATTGTACTTGGTAGGTGCCTGCTGCATCCAGCACATTTCAAAGGGTTCTTTGTCAACCATCAGTGCTCATCTTATTTCACATACCCTAATATTAATTTCAAGTTACAGTTGTAAGCATGTGTTGTATGGTAACTGTAGGGCAAACTACTCTTACAGAATGCTCCCAGATGTTTCAGACTGCCTTTCTGTTGTGTGACTCTAAATTTGTGTTCTTTTTCCCTCTGTTAGGAGCAGACCACCTTCATCTGTGTGTGCATTGCTGAGTTCCTGTCTCTGTATGAGACGGAACGGTTGATCCAGGAGCTGGCCAAGTGCCGCATTGATACACACAACATCATTGTTAACCAGCTGGTCTTCCCTGACTCTGACCGGCCTTGCAAGATGTGTGAGGCCCGCCACAAGATCCAGTCCAAATACCTGGATCAGGTGAGTCCCAGTGGCACTGTGTGCCTGTACTTCAGGGCTCATTGGATTGATGACCTTGTTGCAAGACACGGAGTTGATCTGTGTGTCTTGAACCGGAAAGCCTTTATCTTTTACGGTAGCAGACAAGATGTCGTTTACCAGAAGTTGAAGGCCTTGCAATTGCAAAGGTTGCTGGGTTTTTGTCCACCTTTGGGGGAATGCTGTGCATTACACCGTCTATACGTGCTCACAGAAAGTAGCAAGGCAGTAAATGTTTGTAATGTCCCTTTGTCAGATGAACACCTAATCGCTCATTGGGAGATAGGGCTCATTGGAAATGGGAGCATTAGCAATACATTTGGAATGTGGACTGTACATACCTTACTGTTTTTGTTTAGTGGAGCTTGTTCCTGTTGTCGCGCTTACTCAACCTCCCTCTTTCGTTGTTGTTGTCTCACAGATGGAGGATTTGTATGAGGATTTCCACATTGTCAAGCTGCCCCTATTGCCCCATGAGGTGCGAGGGGCGGACAAGGTCAACACCTTCTCCCAGCTGCTTTTGGAGCCCTACAACCCCCCGAACAAGTGACGTCCTCAACCCTACCTCAGTCCCTCCACTCTCACCACCCCAACCTCCGCAGAAGAGCAACATTATCCACAAAACCAAAACAGCTGCAAGTCTCACCCAGGACAGAAATGCTGGGATTCCGCACTACCCACAGTACAAGGAAACGCATGTCCACAGGGCGTGTCTCTGTTCTCTCACCTCTGTCTCCTTTTCTCTCTCAATCTGCATCTGTCATGACGAAAACAGTCTTAATTCCATCACCATCATTTCTTAAGGGCTACAAATGCCATCTGTTAAGCTCAGTTCGTTTACTGAAATTTCTCTTTACACCTGCTCTAATGTATAAAATGCCTTTTTGATTGTAAACTGCATCCAAATCTTGCCACTCAGATTTATAATTTATTAATGATAAAATGTATTTATTTATATTAAATTCAGCAAAGTATGGAAAATATGATGACTTGTCTCCAGCCCTGTGAGTGAACCCTGACTGACAACATGAGAATGAGGGTAAGGGCTATGATTGGAGACATGAGCAAAGACAGGATATGATGAGTGGAGTAAAGGGGACACCTTCCTGCTTGGATGACAGATGGGGAGAGGGAAGATGGTTGTTATTTTATTTATCCTGTGCTCCCTACTGTGTTTTTGTGACCTACTTAAGTCTGATGGTGGTTGGGTAGGGGAACTTAAGTGTTTCTGTCCTTTCTTGCAGACTGTGCCCTCTGTATTAACCTTAGTTTTGAAGCTTGTAAGTGCGACTGTATTCTCTCTTCCTGCTTTGTGTTTCTTCTTGCCATGCTTGGCTCATCTTCCTGATGGTTTCTCTGGTCTCTTGTTTTTCTGCATAAAGCCAGCAGGTCCTATTTAACACACAGATGCACACTCACACAAGAGAGCTGCTTGCTCAGTGAATGTCCTGCTCGCCTGACTTCATCAGGCTACAGTTCTGCATTGTACTGCTTTTCAGTGGAGCGAGGAGGTGATGGCTGTGCCACAAAAAACTGCCCTCAAACTCACTGCAATTGTACACATGTGGGCTGGCACAAAGGCTTTCCTTTCTATAGCAACGATTTATTGCCTTTTCAGTTATTTGATTGGTTTTGCTTCTTTTTATAGATGGCGGTAGTATGTATAAAAGGAAACGGGTTACAAAATTATTAAAACACTAACTTGCATAAGGACAGGAACAGTTGACTTATGTGTGTCAGTGGTGATTATTTCTTGGGCTGTGCATGTGGGTGCATCCTTTCCTCCTGCACAACCTTTATAAACATTTTTCAGGGAAGCGAACATAAGTCCAACGGTCTGGCGCAGGAGACGCCCCACCATGCTTCATCGCTCTGGAACGCAGGCGGCGAGACGCACAGATTCACAGCTACACACAGGAGCGCCATTGACAGTGGGGTCGGTCAGCGCAGTACACCATGGCTGCCTGATACAGATTTATAGTGACAGGTCCTGAATTAGCGGCAGTCTTTCATCCACAATTTACAACCTTAAAAACAAGCGTCCCCGCAGAGCCGGTACAGTGGATTATGTCAGATTGGGTTCTAAAGTGGAAGTTATAGGTAATAATGTCGAGAAACTTTTTTTCGCAATGCAGTCGTTGTCAGGGTGCCGATGTAGAGGGCGATCAAACAAATTTCTTGCTTCAGTAGTTTTTTCTTGGAAATGTTAATAAAAAAAAAAATCAGAAAGAATCTGACTCTGTTGCCACCAAAGTTTTTCAGTGTTCTGTGTGCAAAACGCTGATGGTGACCTGTGTGTATTTCCCGGCGGTCTGTCGCTTGTAGTTCATCAGCGATCAAAAGCGCTGCGCTGAGTTGGGGTTTAACAGTGGGAAGCTGCGCTAACGAGCTCTGAAGTTTCCCGTTTGCGGAGTTCTCCCGGGGCGTTCTGACCGCTGAACTCACCACTGAGGTTCTGGGGATTATTCCATTTATTTGTATGTGTTTAATCTTTAAGGCTGTTACAGTTAGCTGTATCCATCTGTTGATTTAATTCCTTGGTTAGTACCCACAACTTAATAAGTAGTTACATTATATATAGTGGCATATATACTAATGGCATAATTCTGTAAATAAATTCAACGGACTTTTTTCCCATGTTAATCACAAACAAATTGTTTTTCACACAACGAATAATACAAGATACATACAACTAACGATATGTTGTCGCTAATTTATAAATCCAATATGACAGCAATGTTTATGATCACTTTATCGCAAACTTAAATTTTGGCCCCTTTATACACTGGTAGAGCTCAATTAACCTAGATTAAAAAAATCTTCCCCCTCTCCCAAAAAAAGTTTATTGGAATTAACCCAGCCCACTTCTGATTGCTCAAGTCGGGACGGTTCCTCCTCCATAAAACGGAGGTACACACAAATATTGGTATCGGCGGTTTAGAAAAGGAGGTCATCATTTGGGGAATGTGGTTCAGTGGATAGTAATATATTTACGGAATTCAGAAGCGCGGCTTGGGTTTGTGAAAATAGACTCGCACTTGTAAAATAAAACTCGTCCATCGATAAACCAGTCTTACACCCTGGGCATGTAAGAACATTTCAGGAGTCGTCAATAAATAATTGCATTTCAAGTGAGTATTGCAATTTATTTAACGTATAGTTATAGAAACGGCGACATATACTTAATGTAGATATTGTACAGTAGACTACTGGACAAACTGACTAGCCTTTATTCTTTAAATTGCGTTTTGTGGACATATGGCATGGAAACCTTGCAGTATGATGCATTAATAAACAGCAGAATTGGCTGTCGTTTTCAGTATAAGAGTTCTGCAATGTTTATGCTCATATGGACACTTTCTAATATATCCAGCAGAGAAGGTTGTTAGCTGGATGTTACATTGAGTGAACACATTTCTTGCCGTCATACTCAGACTGAACTTTGCTGCATGTGGAAATGAATACATGCAATTATGCGTTTTGTTAGTTCTGAGACAGCACATTCTCTGCATTCCACGCCCTACACAAGTATCATTTTAGTAGAAATGTAAAAAGCAATCACATATCCAGGCTGTCGCCAAATCTCGTGGCCACTGTTCACTTAAGTGCCAGGGAGACGCTAAGATTCTTCGAAAAGGCAAAAATACCTGGGGCTTTTACTCCTGCCACCAAAATCTAAATCCGGATTATTGTCGTTGTGGGATTCTGTTAGACATATCCCATCATGTAACATAAAAGTTATTCTTTAAGCATTTGTGCGCTTTTCATCAGAATCTATGTAATTAAATAACATCCAACCGTAAATTGTCTCAATTATGGATGGCAGATGAACATTTCATAATTATGTCGCTTAATAGAAAAGGTTGGCGGGGAATAGTTAACACTATGAACTCTATTCTAATACGATGTCGCAGTAAACAAAAACACTGTGATTCAAAAGCAACTAACACACATTACATTTAACAGTAAAATAGTAACTGTGACCTCGAAGCGTGCATGCGGTTATTATATTAGGCTAAATAAATAACATCCTAATGATAAAATGCCATATAGATTACAAAATAACATATCATACCACAGCTATGGCCAAAATTTTCCAATTCTAACGCACTTTGGTATCAAATCTGAAGACAAATTGCAACATCCGTGAGCTACCCCCATGTCAGTGTATAACAATGTCTTTTTTCTGCCCGACAGAGACCTGCATAGCAGCAGGAACTGGTGTTACTACCCCTGTAAGGTGTCTGTGGCCATTTTAAGTGTTTCGGCACCACAGGAACTGTTCGGTACACTGAAAAGCTGTCCACAGTACATTCATCCTAAAGTAACCTGCTGACCTCCGAACCCAGGACATTTTGATATTAAAGCATCATGACGGTTACCTACACTGCAAGAGTGGCCAACGCTCGCTTCTGCGGGTTCTCGAAGTTGCTCTTGGCATGGAAGGGGAGCATATACAAGGTTTTGTACAAGGAATTCCTCGCGTTTTTTGCCATGTACGCTGCCATCAGCATCACATACAGGTGAGTGAGTTTGTATTCAAATACAAAACGTTTTGCACAGATCTGAATTACACGCAGCTTCACAGCCGGAACCAACGGAAATAGGCCTATTAATAAAACTGAACTCTGAACTTGAAAAATATTTTCCAGCAGATGTTGTTTCATCTTGTCCCACAAGTAATATAAAATAATAAAAATTCATTTTAACTTGCATTGTTGTTGCTTGTAAAAGTCACATGATTCTTCCATTCACTGATGCTAGTTGGTGTTACAAAAGTTAGAAGTTTCACTTGCATTGCATGTACCTAGAGGACTCTTCTCTAGGAGTCTTCACCAGAGAACTGTGGGAAAATGTTTGTCTGTTTATTCCAGTAAAGACCCTGTTTCACTAGTAAAAACCTCACCAGTTCACCAGTTCACCAGTTCACCTTCACCAGTAACATAGTCAGTGTGTCTTCACTTGAGAATTGTACTGTAGGTCTAACAAGACCACTACACTCTGCTCACATAAAGGCCTAATTACTGTACATAGATTTTTTCAGTGGAAAAGCTGTCCACAGAGCAACTTTGTCATTGTGATGACCATTGTTTTGATTCTCCTCACTTCAGATTCTTTCTCCTGGATGATCAGAAGAGATACTTCGAAAAACTGGCCATATACTGCAACCACTATGCCAGCCTCATCCCCATGTCCTTTGTGTTAGGTGGGCTATCTATCTTCCTATCCCCTCTATATGCCTCTGTCTCCCTGAATAGGGTATGTACGCCCTCTGAGTTGATTCGTCTTTCAGAGGCAGTAGACAGACGATAAAGGATCAAAAACGAAAGGAATATGACCATGAATAAACAGATTTGTGGATGCATGCTATCTGCCCTCCTCACCCCCACCCGTCCATCCCCTGCAGGTTTCTATGTGACGCTGGTGGTGAACCGCTGGTGGAGCCAGTACACCTGCATCCCGTTGCCTGACCGGCTGATGTGCGTGCTCTCGGGCGGCCTGCAGGGCGGCGACGAGCGTGGCCGGCTGCTGCGCCGCACCATGATGCGCTATGCCAGCCTGTCCGCCCTGCTGATCCTGCGCTCCGTCAGCACCGCGGTCTTCAAGCGCTTCCCCACCATGGACCACGTCGTGGAGGCCGGTACGTCTCAGGCCACAGAAGACACTCCTGTGGGTGAATCGACTTCCCTTTTGTCACTGGTGATCTCAGTAATACAGAAGTCCTTACATCTATATTACATATTTTATAACGCAAAAATAAAAAAACTGAAAGCAGTCTGCTGCACACTATGTCCAAATCCCACAAGCACCAGAGGTATGTTGTTTTCACCCCACCCTTGGGTGTTAACTATCCATAAAGCCAGGGCTTGTGAAGTAAAAGCACTCATCTTTGTCAGGTTTTAAATAGCAATGGTCACTAAGGAACCTGCTGCAGGCCAAGGAGGTTTAAATTGCCCATCCCTGCCCTGAAAAGTCAAAAGTCTAAAGTGCTCTTTTCCTATACTGAGTCATACAACATACTATTCCAAAGGTATTAAAGTCATGTTGAACTATAAGACACCCTGTATTACATAAATGGTGTAAAAACCAAAGACAGTACTTTGCAGGATTACAGAAGCAACTACACAGACTGTCCAGTTGCGCAGAGTTGAGAAGCTGATCTCAAATCTTACAAAAGATGTTCTTGCATAGCATTGTTAGGGTGCTTTTACATTTCACTCATATTTCATGTGTGGTCTTTGCCTTTGCTCATATCACGCAGGCTTTATGACGCGAGAGGAGCGAAAGAAGTTTGAGAGCTTGCAGTCACCTTACAACAAGTACTGGATGCCATGCGTATGGTTCACAAACCTGGCAGCTTTGGCTCGCTGTGAGGGAAGAATCAAGGATGATAACACTCTCAAGCTACTGCTGGAGGTACAGATGACAAAGAAGAAATCTGGTTCTGTTGGAGTCAAAATGCTAGAGTCAGGAAAGACTGACAGATGCAACTGTTCAGCATTAACATGAAGCACAAAGTTTGTGCAGACACCTACTCAGTTCTCTTTACATCAAGATATCAAAAATTCTTTGTGCCTATAGCAGTTTTACGTTCAAACTGGAAATGTAGTCAAAACAAACATAAGTATGCAACCACTACCATTTTTAAGAAATAGTCAATGTTTCTAATATGTTGGCATTTCTTTTATGGTGTATTTTAGTATTATATTTTGCATTATATGACAGTTAATGAGCTGCTGTGTTTTTTAAGTAGTTTTGTATGTTGTATGTATGTCAGCTCACAGACTACAAATGGAAATTTGGCCCAGTATAGAGTATGAAATGTCATTAATGTTTGTAGTTTTACAAAATTTACAAATATGTCTCAGATAAATATGATTAATGACTATACTTCTTCTTTACTTGGCCTTCACAATTTATCTGTCTCCCTCACGATGAATATCACCAATCTGTCTGTTGGCAGGAGCTCAATGCATTCAGAGGAAACTGCAGTATGCTCTTCCACTATGACATGATCAGTGTACCTCTGGTCTACACTCAGGTGAGTATTTTGTGTCACAGGTTGATGAAGCAGGTGTTCCTTAACAGCTTCTGATCACACATTCCTGATAAAGTACAGCCTCTCTGTATTTGAGTGGGTGGGGTACAGCCTGAGCAGAAACATACTGGAATCTCACCTGTTGAGAGAAGAGTCACCTTTTCTTCCTATGAACTGAAATGTTGGTCTCTTTTGGTGTAGGTGGTGACACTTGCAGTGTACAGTTTCTTCTTCGTTTGTCTGATCGGCAGACAATTCCTCGACCCCACCCAAGGTTACCCAGGGCATGACTTGGATCTCTACATTCCCATTTTTACCCTGTTGCAGTTCTTTTTCTATACCGGCTGGCTGAAGGTGAGATTGATTTCCTTTATCATGGTTTTGGATTTGCCCAGAAATGTCTCAGGTGTTAACGTCTCTCGTCTCGACGAACTGCCTCCTAGGTAGCAGAGCAACTTATTAACCCATTTGGTGAGGATGATGATGATTTTGAGACCAACTGGTTAATTGACCGAAACTTCCAGGTACTTGTTCCTCTACACTTTTCTACTAGCATGTACATATTATGCACAAGAAGTCTCTAAACTAGAGCCACACAGACTGGACTTGAAGCATTATTGATTATTGCTTCAATAATCAATAGACCTTATAGAAGGTTCAGTAAGTCATCAGCTCCAAAAACTAGAGTCAGCCACGTTGTGTGTGTATTCTGGCCACCAGGTGTCCATGATGGCTGTGGATGAGATGTACGCAGATCTGCCAGTTCTGGAAAGGGACCGTTACTGGAACGACTCAAATCCTCGCCCACCCTACACTGCTGCCACTCTCTTCGTCCTCCGCAAGCCCTCCTTCCAGGGTTCCACTTTTGACATGGCGTGAGTCTCCGCAAACACGTGAATGTATAAACCCTGACAGACATGCCCCCTCTGTTATGCTGGAGTTTTTTCTGCGAGTAGATCACTTTTGCAAAACTCAGTTATTCCACTAGCTTTAGGGCCTTTTCAGAAGATGTTGTCTGAATTTGGCCCTCACAGCGCTTTCTGTGTTTCCACAGGTAATGTGACTAATTAATCTTACTTTTTAATACAGCGTATCAATCTTCACACACGTCTTCCTTTTTACTACAGGATTCCTAAAGAGGAAATGCATTTCCAGCCCCTGGAGGACATAGCAGAGAACCTGGAGGAGTCAAGAAGTAGACACCCGAACCAGGCCCTGCTGACCCGTCTGCTGAGTGCTGCCCCCTCCCCAACCAGCCTGATGGGCGGGGCCCTGCGCCGCACCTCGGCCCAGCTCCAGAGACTGGCCCACTCACCCAGCCCGAATCCAGACTCCTCCTCCTCCACGGACGACGACAACACTGAGAATGGAGGCTCAGTGGCTTCCGGCCTGGGCCAGGACACCCAGAGCACCATTTGCAGCTGTGGAGGACTCATCGTCAGTCCTCCAGTTCTGGGGTTTGAGGAGGATGAAGACAGGGAGGGACAGACAGACAAGGAGGAAGCGAAGAACTGGCAAAGACTGACAGAGAAAGAAAAGAGGGATGAGAAGGAAGAGCAAGAAAAGAAGGGAGAGCCATCCAAAATGAAGTCCTCAGATACTCAGCCAGCTTTGCCAATACTCCCTCCACCTTTCAGGCCCAAGGATTCAGCCATATACACTGCAATACAAGCCCCTGGACTGTTCCTCCACCCTCTTCAGAGACAGACCCTGAATCAGTCCAGACCAATCTCCTCCAGTCCCCCTGTGCTCAGGATTGAAGAGCACTGCCCATCTCCACAATTCAGCTCAACCTGCTCAATTCAAGATTTTTTCTCCTTTCAGCCAATCACTGATCAATCTGAGGCCACACCCACTCTCACAAAACCATCTAATGTTAGTGGATCTGGACAGCCCTTGCTCACTGTCCCAAATTTTTGTGGTGCAAGTTCCCAAGAAAGAGAATCTCCCACAATGCCTAACTGGCCAACCCCTGCCGATCACAGTCAGCGTTTTCGAAGTATCAGCATGGGGTCAGATGTCAGTGCATTGTCTGCAAGTTTTTGTGAGACAACAGGTCCAGTTCTCTTTAACTGAGTCAAAAAGTCATTAAAATATAGCAGTAGAAAGTGAGACCAATCACCTGACTAGAAGCAGCTAGAGGAAGACTGTGGAAGATGAAACCTCAATGAAGAAACTTTAGACAGAAACAAAAATCAAAGACTAAAGGAAACAACTACTGCTTCACTATCATTCATTTCAGGCCCAGAGATGGACTAAAATGGATTAGGAGGTGGAGATACAAGACATTATGCTACTGTGGTAGAATGCAGTCACCAAAGATCTGTTTTCTGAGAGAGAACCTGGGATTCTACCTAGTTTTAATACAGTAAGTGATCAATAACAGAAAATATGTGAAAAGGTATACCTTGCAAGGTGTTGATACAGAAATGTAAAATGTTCCTGTATAATTTAAATGATATTTTATTCCTTTTTTATTCACTAGCTAGATTTGTATTACTGATTATATGTAACCACTACAATGGCATATGTTGTAGCTACCTTTTTGGGGATAAAAAACATATTTCAAGGTTTCAAGCTGAAATAAATTTTAGTCAGAATACAATCACAGACACAGAAATGACAAATTCTGATACCTAATGTCCCTGTTTTATTTGTAGTGCAAAAGACAGAACAGATGAACTGGCTTTCAACCTATTTTTGCACAAGAGTCCTCCATTTCTAATAATCCATTTTAAAATGTTAAAAAGAAATGGGAAAAAAAAAATCAGATCTACAAGATAAATGTGCACACAAATCCTACCACCCTCTTGTCTTTGACTGAAATCAATACAGAAGTATATAAACACCTCTCAAGCTTCGGTTTCTTAAGAAATAAGTACAACAGAGTTAATCTGTTCATCTGTAACACATAACAGAGACACTGTGATCAGTTAAGCAAGTGTACACTAAACATTGGTTTGGTTTTCCAGTGTAAAATAATTTAAAAATTGTTTAAAACAGCTAGTTACCAAAACTAGTGGTTGTAAATCTGAGAAACAGCTTTTCCTGTACTTGCAAACTGCCCCTGAAAGTATGGCATTAACACAAGGCAACGTGCTAACGTGCCACGTTCTGAGGTGGAACGCACACCTACAGATCCACCAGTGACCATTCAGGATGAGGACTTGGGAACACTGATTTAATCATACATTTAAAAGACATAAGAGTATATGATGAAGAAGGAAGTTGACCATGATACAGGACTCGGGATACGAGGTGCTGTTGTGACATTTCATCAAACAATGGCATGACCCAGTCCATGTCCAGACACAAACGGAAAAACAATCCAAACCACAAGTATCACAGTCCAGAAAAGATCCTAATTCCACAGCAACACAGGATTTAGAAGGTCCAAACAAAGTGAGGTATCTTTGGTAGTTTTGAAATTGTCCAAAGAATTTTAGAAAAACATACAGAATAACAATTAAAATATTAATCCATGTACAAAAGGTAAAACATGGATTTTTTTTTAAAAAAAGGTGTCTGTGTACTTGGAAAAAAATCAGAATTTAAATTATAACAACATAGCACCTTGAATTACTGTATAACTAGTTTCACAAGTACAAGTAGTGTAGTACAATACAGCAATGACATTCTCTTAAGAACATCCACCAGATTTTGATCCAGTTTTGACAATGTATAGCAATTTTTCCATTCACATTTGACTTAAACCCAAGTGGTCAGATGTAGTGTACATGAGAAAGAGAACTCGCATCATGCATTAAATATTATAGCATGTCACAATGCATACAGTGTGCAAAAGTGTTTAACTTCAAAAAACACAGTGGCCATCATACAGCACGTCTCTGCTGGAATCCAGTTGAAAGCAAGTTTTGGTTAATGCGGGGGCTATACTTAGGACTCATGCAAAGTGCCAGTCAAAAACAATCATGGTGGGACAGAGCCATGTGCCCATGTACAATACACTATATCGTGCAACACAAAATTGACAGAGGCTGTGCAAAATCCTCATCAACTGGGTGAACAAGTCAACGCAAAGGTTGAGGCTATGTAGGTCAAATGTCAGCTTCATATGCAAGTGGTGGGTTCATACTGAAAGTGCACAATTTAAAAAGACCAGGAGTCCTTCTGTGAAACCCCATCATTCTCTAGTCATGCCAACCTTCACGGTAAAGTTAGTCTTCAGAGGCACAATCTTTTTTTCCATTCCCCCACAGGAAAGTGCTGCCACTTACTATGTATTCTGTATGCTTTACTGCTGTATTCGAACCATTTCATAAAGGAAAGGAAATAAAAACGAGCAAAAAATGAAAATACAAATAAAGATGCACAATAACACCATGACAAAGGACAACTAACAGACTAGACCAGACAGCGGTGTTCTTCATTTAAGTGTCAAAGATGGGGAAGAAAAAAATAATAAGGAGAAAAAAAAACCTATGTGACATTTTGCATTTTGTTCAGCAGCATATTACATGTCACTTTAAAAAGGCAGCTACTCAAAAGCAGTTTTAAAAGTGAAACGAATGTCTACAAACACTCTTAAGTATACTAAAGCAAATAAAATGAGACTGTAATTGAACATTTTAAAAAGTGACATCTTGACACAGTGTGCTGTGTATGAATGGGTTTGTGGGTCTACAGCTGAAGCCTAATTTCATGCCAAACGCCTCAACTCTCCAACTTACAAAAATCTCTGGAATGGTGATCTCACCACCACTCAACTCCAAAGAGGAGGCAATCACTCAGATGAGGGCAAATGTACTGTAATGTTTCCACTGACTGTCCCTGAATGCAAAAAATGGGGGGTATAAATAACCAGATTTAAAACAAAGCCTCAAGAATAGGACCGCGTTTCCTCCTGTAAAGTACTTCACGTCTGACACTGTAAACCGATATGCAGGTTGTTTTCTCCTTTAAGGCGACTCCACACTCCAGCAAGCTGTGGAAAAAAAGGAAACACTCGACCCAAGTTACCTTCTTATAACGGGCCTTTCAAACACAGTAAAAAAATATTTACAGTTTAAAAAGACTGATAAAACATACACAGGAAAGACGCGAGATTCTGAGAGAACCGGGCTGTCTGTAATTTATGTGGGATATTACTGCTTATTAATTTGCTGTCTTTTTATAAACAACCCTGGCAGCTTGAGGTGAGTGTGCATGTGTGTTTGTTTTGTGTGTGTGGCCAGCACCACAGTGTCAGTTTCTGCAGAATCACTCTGCCTTTATCAGCATTGAACCTGAAGGGGGAGCCAGTACCATGTCAGGAACACTATGGAAAGAGAGATCAGTGAACACTGACTGACACAGGGTGGCTGCAGAGAGAAAGAGAGAAGTCTAAACGCATTTAGACACTGTCGTGCCGTTCCTACTCACTCTACGCTACCCTCCAACTCATCAACCAATCAATGTCTTTCTCTTGAGTCAACCGCCGTCTTATCTGGGCTGTAGTCGTGAGGCTAGGCCCTTCCTTGCGTAGGTGGACTGCCTCTGCTGGGCCAGGAAGGACTGAGCCTGGCCCGAGGGTCCCGACCGCTCGCCCACAACCTTCTGATGGAGAGCCATGCCCTGAGGGAAAGCAATCAAATGATGCTGGGCTGTGAAAACAGTTAATGCCACCCCCTGGGGTCAAAGTTCACCACACGCAGGGTGTTTCATCAGGCTGTGACTGACGCCACCCTTCTCTAGCCCACAGGCTCGGTCATGCAGGCACACTTACCATATTGTACCATGCACTAATGATGAGTTTCTCCTCCTGCTCATGTCTAGACTTGGACTTCTCGTAATCATGCTGGAGAGAGGGGAAAAAGGGAGATCAGTGAACATTGCCGTCTTCTTTTAGGATGTTAGAAGGGCCTACACAAAGCAGTGAACTCAACAGAGGGAGAGGGGAAGGCAGGTCTTACCTCCAAGTGCTGGATCTTCCGTTCTTTCTCAGTCAGCTGGTTCTTCAGTGTCAGAAGCTCAGGAGACATGGAGGGGGACTGCTGTTTGGGGTCCAGGGTCTTAATCACCTGCATGCCCAATGCACACACAACCACTCATTATCATGGTAGACACACCGAACCTTTCAGCTAATGCAGTGTATCGAAGACCTAGAACACTTTTTACTGAGCCACTGTGCAAACTGGTCAGTCATGAAACTGCAGGTGTCTACTGCATGTGGATTCAGGCGAATGAAGGCTTGGCAGGGAGACCAATGGGGCACCGCTGGCCCTGTTCACTGACCGTGCGCGCCTTCTCCACATAGCGCTTATAGCGCTCCTCCATCTGCTTCATGTCCTCGTCTTTCTTCCTCAAGATCTCCTGCAGCTCATCAATCTTCTTTGCCACTGGTGGATGTCAGCGGAAGAGAGAGGGCAGGACATAAGAAGGAGAAAGGCAATCCTGAATACAGTATAGTCGACAAACCGTGAAACATGGACAAAGCTTATAGCGTATCGGCGCTTACTGTTGCTGTCCACTCTGGGCTCCAGGTCGTCGATGAACTCCTTCTTCTTCTGCAGGTCTGAGTGGGCTTCGTGCAGCTTCTCCCTGGGAAGAAAAGGGTCAGGATTTATATCTGGAGATCGCCTGACACCCCTAGGAATCGACCAGTATCATTCCCAGCCAATGTGAGAGAAGTAATTAACAGAATCAAATACTCACAGATGCTCTTCTAGTTTCTTCTTCAGCAGGGATGACTGCAGGGGCAGACAAAGGAAGTGTGAGGCAGACACTGAGGCACGTGGACATGCAGCAAATATGACAGTAATCAAAGCGGACTGTGAAATCAAACGAGCATGCAGGCAGTGTTGGAACCATACTTACGATAGCCTGCATGTATCAGATGGTGATCAATCGGAAGAAGCAAGGGAGACAGAGACAGCAGGCATTAATGCTCATTTCCACAGCACACCGGTTAAGACTTCCCACGCAGGGAAGCCAATCACAAACCACAGCCACATGCATCCCTGAGAAGTCATGTGAGAAGGGGGGTTTACACCACAGCCCACAGGGCCGCGGGGGTGGGGTTTCTGCAGCTTCTAAAAGGTGCCTTTCAACTGATCAGCTGATTCAGAGAAGCCCCCTCCGGCCCTGCAGGCTTGCATTATACGCCTGCGCAGATTCTGATGAACATCAATCGTTTTAATTTATCATCCGTGATCCTGATTTGGGATGAGAATCATTAACCTTGCCATTTTGAAAGAGTTATTAAAGAGTTAGTCAGTAGGATTTGAAATGGTTGAGACAGTGTTGCACTGATTTTCTTTTCTTGGGCCCCCGTCACAAGGTCGAGTGACGACCCCCCCGGAGGCTCTATGGGGGTCAGCAGGCCGCACACTCGACACTCACATCCTCAGCTTTGCTGCCCTGTTCCTGTAAGGCCTTCTGTAGCTCCTCCACCTGAGCACGCAGCTCTGAGATCTGCTGCTGGTTCAGCCTGGAGACAGAGGACACACGGAGAGAATGTTCACGTGTGTGAAAATGAGGGTGGAAGGGGAAAACGGGCCTCTGAGGGGATCCTTACACTCTAAGGATACAGCTCTAGAGAGAGCCACACCTGGATGGCTTTCCAAATTTTTTGGTTTGCAGCACAAATTCACATCTGAATATCAATTAGTGTTTAATTTTCTGAACTGAATTTAATCTAGTTTCCACATTATTTGAGTCAAACACTGATAGCGTTAAATAAATTTTGCCATTTTAATCAATTTCATTATGGTTTTCCTTAATGATCCTCAACAACCTACTTTTTGTTCAGTGACTGAATGCAGCTACTGTAAAGTCCAAATTATGCTGGCAAAAGAAATATTTGCAATTTCCCTCTGAGGAAGTCATTTTAACAACTCGTTTTGAAAACTTGAGAATTGTCCAATTCATCGATGCATCTCAGCATTTACAGACAATTCATTTGAACACTATTATTTCAACTGTTTTAAATTCTTAATCATGTGTATGTTGTATAGCCTCACTGAAGGCATTGCTCAGTCCTTTCAGCATTTTGAATACAGTTCATATAAAAATGTAAATGTATTACCTGTCTGAGCCACAATTTTTTAAACTGCTTCACCTACATTACCATTTGTGATACAATACCATCTAGTTCTACCTGGGTGCCCCAAAAATTCCAAATCGCTCACCACTGTCACGTACTGTTTCAGTCCCAGAATGCATCCCACAATACAAGCTCCAACTGCTACCTCAGACCCACTGGTACATTGTCCTCCCACACATATACACATGCAAGCATACAACACATGTAGTGTCAGTATAATCTGGCACTCTGCTGTCCAGTCCAGCCCACACAAACACCACTCTCTCAACTAGTACAAGCTGCATACTCAGAGACACGGACGCCTGTCCAACACGCGTACATCACAGCGCGCACACACACACACACTTTGGCGTGATACACACAGCCAATGCTCAACAATGGCACCGTCCTCTCTGTGCCAGGAGTCCAAATCATGCGTTCAGATGCGGACATGCGCGCACACACGCACCTGTTCTGGGTCTCCAGAACGTTGTGGCTACGCTGGGACTCCTCCAGCTGGCTCTGCAGCTGCACCAGCTGCTGCCTGTAGCTCTCCTCCTGCACACAAAGCATCCTGTTCTCACTCTGCAGACGCACCATCGTCTCCCTGGGAGACGGCGCCGAGGGAACGGTTGCCGTGACAGGGAATAAAGAACAGAGGGGGCCAACAGGTAAATACACGGAGAAGTGAATTTAATTCATGGACTTCCATTCCAATTCTCACAGTATTTGGTACTCCCTAGATTCAGCATTTTAATGGTTAAGGCAACAATCTGATTTAAAGACATAAATAAATAGAGCAAGCTGTCCAGAGACAATCAGACTAGTCATACTGCTTGAGTACTTTCAGTTCCACACCAGATACCCAGTGCCAGTTATAATTAGTGGTAAAACAATGAATAGTTACACATAATTGCACTATAATCACACTCTGTACCCCGAGACTCACTTGAACTCTGTGGGCATGATTTCAGAGGCCAGGTTTCCCACTGTGCCAGAATCGTCATCACACAGACCTCCTACAGGGGGAGATATAGAGCATGACACCTCAGTCAGAGGGGGCCCACACAGACAATGCAACATATGCATTCAATTTCATCCCTTTACACACATAGACCATTGTGTATTCAGATTTATTTTGTTACGGAAGGCCACACAGGGAAACAGGAAATCACTGAAATACCCTCATATCCCCTCATTGGAGGAGACTCTTATCCAAGCCAATGGGCTCACCTGCTTGGCTGAGGCACTTCTGGTGTACCTGGGCACAGCGGAGCTCCTCGTTGGTTTCTCGCAGTGTGTCCCTCTCAGAGATCAGGCGCTGCCGATGCATCACACACACGTCACCATTTCAGCCCAAACTCCCAGACTCAACCAACAGCGGCCATTCAAAGACTGTAGCAGTACTGTCCTTTCCTCAGTTCTTCAGTTCTATCGCTATGACAGGCTGGCACACATAGTAATCTCTGTATGCGAGTCGATGGTGCCATGATAAGACAGCACAATCCCAGATACATCAAGATCTATGCTCATGGTAAGATGGGTCTTAACAGCTCCTAGCTGGTCCAGGCAGGCTGATATGAGGGCCCTGCTGCCTGACAGTTGCATAGATACAGAGATACATCTGGATTCAGGAATCCCGAAACATTTTAATGTAATTAAATCTAAGACCACACCCTGCAAATAGAATTTTATTTAACTTTCAAGTCTAGTTCAAATTCAGCTTTGCACCATTTTTATTGTAATATAACATATGGAACTGTTTTAATCCTCCCAATACCAACGTTGTGAATATGGCAACAGACCCCCCCGGCTCTTTCTTTCTCTCTCCCTCTCTCTCTCTCTCTCACCTCCTTTTCCTTCAGAAGGGCCTCATACTTGTCGTGGAGATTCTTGTACTCAAACTGCCACTTCTCTGCCTTCATCGCCTCTGACGAGTGTTTGGTGTGGAGCTCATGGACCTGCAGGGCAGAGAGCAGACAGGGGAACAGAACAACACATTCAGATGCTGTCAGCTGACACGGACCGCAGTCTCCATCTGACCCATTTCAGACTGTCTCCTATCTGCCTCCACACATTTACTCACTCACATCCGCTGCTCCTGAGTCTAGCACAGACGTGGATCCTCAGTCTCTTCACTGCACCTTACATCATATCTCACTCCTCAGCGGTCTCTCTAACCCCCTTCCGCAAACTACTGAAACTTGTTGTGCCATGGTTGGTCATGCAAAACGTCTAATATTGCTCCATATATGGCTTTTGCTTCTGTTGTACTCTGCCTCACTTGTAAGTCGCTTTGGATAAAATCGTCGGCCGAATGAATAAACGTTAATGTAACGTAAATGTAACCTGTCTCTTGTAGGTGTCCAGCTGTGTGCGGACGGCGTTGGCGCGCCGCAGCTCCTCCTCCAGCTCGCAGGTGCGCTGCATGTAGACGGTGTTCCGCTCCTCCAGCAGCCGCACCTGCCTGCGCAGGTCTCCCAGGTCCTCCAGCTTGCGCTTGTAGTTCTCCACCAGTGCCTCCAGCCGGCTCACCCGGTCCGAGGAGTGCCTGGATGGGGGGAGCACGACAAGAGGGGTGGATTAAAAGGGCCAGGGAGGCTCGGGAGGACCCGCAACACGCCGTTTGCACTTCAAGGCCCCGGGGACAATCTCACGGCACGGAGAGATTACAGAATGACAAACCAACAACGCGTCAATAGCGCGCCGGTCCCCCTCCCTCTCGGCCGCGCCCCTTACGCACCGCAGGATGTCCATCTCGTCCTTGAGCGTCTGCGCCTCCTGGGCCAGGCTGGTCAGCTCCTCGTTGCGCTGCTGCAGCTCAGAGACCTCGCGCTCCAGTATCTCCGCACGCACACGCATGTCGTCCTTGGCATTCTCTAGCCTACGGACAAGAGGTTTGCAGATGCTGGCTCACAAGCTCTGTGTAGCACAGACTGTTGAGCTGTCACATGCTCTGTGCAGTAGACACAGTAATAGACTACTGCAGAGCTGCGAGCTGTGTACAGCACTGAACGGTTTGTGCGGTACAGGGTGTAGTGTTCTGTATGCCATGTGTGTCGTACAGGGTGTAGTATTCAGTACACCATGTGTATAGTACAGGGTGTAGTATTCTGTATGCCGTGTGTGTCATACAGGGTGTAGTATTCAATACACCATGTGTATAGTACAGGGTGTAGTATTCTGTACGCCGTGTGTGTCATACAGGGTGTAGTATTCAGTACTCCATGTGTATAGTACAGGGTGTAGTGTTCTGTATGCCGTGTGTGTCGTACAGGGTGTAGTATTCAGTACACCGTGTGTGTTGTACAGGCTCTGACATTCTGTATGTCATGTGTGTCGCACAGGGGGTAGTATTCTGAATGCTGTGTGTGTATTACAGGCTGTGATATTCTGTATGTCGTATATGTGGTACGTGCTGTGGTATTCTGCATGTTCTCTGTGCAGTACAGGTGTGCTGTCCAGAGCCGCACCTGAAGTTCTCCTCCTGCAGCTGCTCCATCTGGCTCTGCAGCAACAGGAGCTTCTTTCCGGTGATGGTGGAGGAGGCGTCCAGCGGGTCGCAGCGGCTCAGCCTCTCCTTCAGGGTGCGCACCTCCGTCTGGAGCGCCGTCTTCTCCTCCATGATCGCGGACACCTGAGGGGCCAGACGGACACAGCACCGGGTGCAGTCAGGAACACAGCAAGCAGAAACGGAGAGGAAGACACACGGACGAGTGGCAATGGACAGGGAGAGAGACACAACTGGAACATAATGGAGAGAGAGAGAGAGAGAGAGAGAGAGAGGGAGAGAAGTGGACAAAGAGACGTAGAAAACATGCCTTTCTGAGGCCTATAAACAAAAGGAATTGAAAAGTATGTCAGCTGCAGTTTGTCGTGGCTGGCATCCACTGTCTGAATATCGCTGTTGTGTTAGAGCAGGCAGAGGTCACACGCAGACTGACCCTTTTGTTGAAGCAATTAGTAGAGACGATGAGACTGGGACAAATTCCACCTCAGTCAGCAACAATGCACACGTGACAGATGACATCATGCTCAAAAAGTTACAGATTTACCAAAGTCATATCTGAAAGTTCTGTTTGGGAGGCTTAACATGGCCGGAATGAGAGCAGCCTTAACCTTATTTAACAGACTCTCCCACCCATGTACGGAGCCAACATGCTTTGCTTTTCACCTGATCTTTGAATGAACTTTATTGAAAAGAAGGTACAGAGATGACTATGCCAATAAAGGTCAGAGAGAGGACAGAGGAAGGCATGGGTTTCACATGCAAGGATGCTCAGTTTGTGTGTCAACGGCTGCTCTATGTGCGGGATTAGGCAAGCTGGCGTTCAACTGTATTGAGAGCATTACTTACCTGCCGGACATTATTGCAGCCTGAAACCTCCACAGCCCTACACTGAACAACTTCACAGGACAAACGGTTTGCTTTAGCATCACACAAGTCACAAACCAAAGGAGCTCAAATCTGACAAACGCAAACTGGTACCGAAACAAAAAAAGATCAAGACCAAGGTCATTTTTCCAACAATTACATGATGAAAATCAAACATATGCATGTGTTGGAAATGTATATGGGAACAAACAGTTCCCCATATGCAGTGATATTCGGCAAGGTTAGCAGGGAAGGCAGTAGCATCGGACTCAGGCACACTGATCAGCTGATTGATTGGCCGATCAGAGTTCAGGGTTGCAGGTCCACACGCTGAGCATGCACCAACCCCTCTGACCTCGCGATCACCTCTCGCTTCTCACCTGGTGCTCCAGCTCACGGCAGCGTCCGCTCAAGTCCTCCTTCTCCTCCGCCTCTTCACTGAGGAAATAGTATTTCCGAGACTGGCGGGAGAGGCAGAGAGACACATGAGATGGAGCATTAGACAGGGAGAGAGAGATCCAGAGGTGGATGAATGGGTGAAGAGAGAAAGAGGAAGCAGGGATCAAACACCACAGGTGACATCATAACACGATACAACAGTCTACTCAACAAATGCAAAGAGCTATAGCCATGTCCATACTCAGCGCTTTCCACTCAACTGCACAGAAAGATGAGGATCCTATTCCAGGCTCACCTGATAGTCAAAGTCTCCATAACTCTCAGGGCTTCCTGGTTCTGTAGTCTCTTTAGTCAGAAGCTAAAACACAACAGTAGAAATAAACATTATAACATCTAAAGGCCAATAAAACACTGAACATTTCCTTTCTTGCTTGACCCTTAATAACACTTTTCAGATTTTGTAATGTTTCATCAACAACAACAAAAAATCCCATGCCAAGTCCTCTTAATTCCTTTGCGCATACTTCAACAAACCCGCATGACGAGCTCAGAGGGCTCCTCAGAAACGACAGCGTGATCTGCGGCCGATTATGCAGAAGATTCTCACCTCTTGAATGGCAGTCATGACAACGTGCTGGACAGACTCCTCCAGGGTCATAATCTGCTGGATGTGCTCTGCGGGACAAGGACAGCCGTGACACAACCTGCGTCCCCAACCGCACACCGTCGCACCCTCCCCTGGCCCACAGCACACGCAGCGCCGATGACGACCTCTTTAGTTCCACTAACTCCCCCCAACAAAGGGGTACTGTTTTGTTTTGAGATACAACAAAGCTGAGGTTGGCTTTACTGCCAACGTCCAGGACCTTTACTATGCACTGATGTCGTTTCCTGCTGACCGCTGCGAATTCAGCAGAGAGCCACCCGCCACAGGATTTGTAGGTAGGCACAGCAAGCAGCCCCCGCTATCCCATCTCACCTTGCTTCTTCTCACAGCTGACCGCGCAGCCCAGCACCAGCTGCACCAGTTTGCCGAGCTCCGCCACATCTCCCATCTCCCCAATCAGGCTGACGTCTGGCAGGTGCTCATCTGACACCTGGTGGCCCAACACCTGCACAGACAACAGAGAGGGGACAGCTAAGATGCCAGCTAAAAGCATTCAGCAGGACCCTTACGTGAGCACACATTAAACATTTTTCTGTGGTAACGGCTGCTCCAGAGGAGCTCCATGCAGCCAGAGACATGAAGGGAGAATTGTCGAGAAACACTACTCACATCATGGTAATACTCCAGCATACTCTGAAGAATCTTCTTCAAGTTGCTCACCTGGAGAGACATTGACTAAAGATTTACCATCTGAAATGCTCTTAAATGAAATTTTGACTAAACAAGAGAAAGTCCCAAGCGACAAGGCCTTGTCCGTTTGCTATGTGGCTGTTCATCTCCTCCTTGTACCTTCAGTCGCCAGTTGGCCCCACTCTCCTCCTTGATTCTGCCCAGCCATGTCTCATTGAACCAGGAGGAGTCTCTAGAGGGCAAGAATGAGACAGTAAAGAGAACAATTTGTGAGTAATTACTCTCCACACTGAATCCAGTGACTGCCACTGTCCGTCCGTCCGTCCCCCCCACCCCGTCCCCCGCCCCCCCCCTTGAAATGACAGCAATGTCCACTGGAGGGTGACAAACACAAAGCCATCACACAGAGGTAAGGCTGCAATTAGTCTGCTCTCTGGAAATGAGAGCAGTTTACAGACAGCATTATTAGGTTACAACAGCCTTCACAAAACACTCTTTTTACGATGCTGATGAACTGGTGCTTCCCGAGCGAATACCCCTCTAACATAACAGTTTTTCCTCTAACTACCAAAAGAAACCTATAAAGCTTTCACTGTGTACAAGCTCATCCATTTCAATAAAATCTGCAGCTCACTAAGTGGACTGCTTAAAAGTTACAGGGATCTGGTTTGTGTCTGAAAAAATACAAAGGGGGGGGGGGGGGGGGGGGTCAAAGCCTGCAAAAGATCTGCGTGTATGGAGACAACGGCATACCTACATATTCAAATAAATTCTTCACATACAATGATACAATATGCAAATGAAATTCATATGCGTGCATTCAACTGCCTGTGTACCAAACCTTCGACACAATGACTTGTAGTAAAACAGTAGTAAAAAAAAGCATAAATATGTGCAAGTATTCACTTCTACATAAGTGGATGAAGATGTGCATAGTGTTTTGCTCATAAACTTATTTTTTCATGTAAACTGGGCATGCCTGAGCTGTATTTTACAAAGTGCACTTTCAGCAGTACGTGAGAGGAAACCTCTTCAAAACTGGAGAAGGGGCTGTTTACAAGGAATTACTGCTAATTTGGCCAAATGACTGCAACATGACTGGAGATGAGCGGCACAGCCCAAGGACACCATGACTTCAATTTCTATCATCTAAGACACACTGACGACAAGGCATTTTAGTTTTTGTTGCCATTTTCAAAGAATGCGCAAAGCAGAGGCCTGGAGGATAATCTCTTGCAGGCTGGAAGATGCCCCCAAGGTTTCTGTGTTCCCTTTACATTAGCAAGACCTCGGAGGAAAAAAAACTGATGACTAGACATCTGGATCCAGATAATGAACTCCATTACAAAACTAAAACCTCTTTGGGCCACAGCTACAGGAGCTTTAAATGCTTCAATGCTTTCAGATAACAAAGGACTAAGACATAGGTGAAATCCATCATGTTGACAAGAGGTCTGGACTGTCCAGTAAGATCTCTGGTGTTCAGAATTGAATTACCTAATCCTAACTGAAGATTTTGGAGAAAAAAAAATGGAGCCTTTTATTCAGACTTCATTTGCTGTTCTATGGGCCTCTCAATCTACACTTGACCATTCCATCTCTCTACATTCCACTACACTCCAGCACTCCTAAATCGCATGCGCACTCCCCGTTTGATTCATCATGTTTATATCAGCCCCCCAGACTCTAGGCTTACATTTTATGCAGCACATGGGCGATGGCCACTCCACTGGTCAGGTCCTGCTTGCTGGTGCAGGAAGGCACCTGAAACGTCTTCAGCTGAGAGGTCAACAGGGAGAAGAGCGCAGAGAAGGAAGGACAGCAGAGAATTTGATTAAGAACGTGAGAACAGTAAAAAGCATTACTGTAAAGTCAGTTGAGCGGTGATGTATGCACGGACGGACAAGCAATGGGTGACCACATGTGACGTTAGATGCAAAATTTAATTCAATCATCTCAGATACATCCCGCAATCGAACTACTTAGCTAACTACTTATAGTAACGTGCTCCTCCTCACTAAAAAAGCAACTTAGAAAAATAAATAGCCATCATCGCTGGTTTAGCCAGACAAAAGCCAAAATATATGTTTTTCCTACTTTGTTCTGTTAGCTACTACCTACCTACATGAAAAAGACACCAAACCATCTTAACATTGTTGTCTTCCCAAGCAACGTAGCAACAAAACACATTTATAAATAGCTTAGAAGCTATTGATAGCCAGCTACTTGAATTAGTTCCACACTAACGTTAGCAAGATCATGGTTGCATGTTGGAAGTGGGGAAAAAGCTAGCTAATCTTATGAGGTGGAAATGAGTTAAAATTACAAAACTTTCGCTAGTAAAGCAAGCTACTCCATGAGGGGAACTCCTGAATTCAAGTTTTGTCAACGTCGTCTCAGAACACAAAGTTTAGCGTTGCTTCTCGTTGGTTCAACTGTCAGAAATACGCTAACGTTAATCCACTGGCATTGCCACCTGTTCCTAAAATCTTGTGTAGCAGTGTAGCGAAAACGGCCGGAAGGGCCGTTTCTATTCCGCATAGTTGCACTGGTATTTCATAGAAGATTAAACTTACCCAGCTTAGCAATGAGTCGCATAGCTCTGCTTTATCAAGACTCATTGTGATTCGTCTCTGCGAAATATACTGCTAGCTACTATGCTAGCCAGCTACTTTGGTTGCGAGTTTGTTTTCCGTGCTAACTAGCTCAGACCAAGAAGAATGGCCTCCCCTTGCGTAATTTAATGCCGCGTACTTGTGCTAAAGCCCGCAGGACAAGGTGAGCGCTGGAGAGTTTTGGGCATGATTTGTGGCTCTTGATTGGATCTTATCACCATGGTCCTCTTGACCTCGTTTTGTGGTTAGATCGCAGTACCACAGTCGAAATCTCGCGTTTTTCCTTCGTCAGTAAACAAACTGCGGCCTTTGTACAATGGGAGTCACTATAGCAACGGATTGGAAGAAGGTGGCTATCTCATCGCCTGTGTAAAATTCAAATGGTCAAATTAGTGAGAAGACGCTTGCTTTCCCGCTATATAAATCCGTGACAATTTAGTCGTCGACGTCAGAATACTAATGAAGGTTTATGTTTTGTTTGTTATTGAACATTCTGTTGTATGCGTTGTATACCGCTAAATGTATAGCAATTCAGTACAATTATTTAATTAACTGTCATGTCTGTTAAATTCATGACTAATGTATTTCATTAAGCAATAACTAAGTAAGAGTTTTACCAATGGCTATAAAATATTATAATATCCAAAATATTTTTGAAAGCTGCAACGTTACATTTTACTTCCTGCATCCTAGGTAAACGTACACATAATTCCAGTATACGTGTAGACGTTCTGCCAGCACTGTATTCTGCCAATACATGGAAGTGATCATTGAAACAGGTTTCATGAAATATTCTGGGGGCATCAAGGAATAACATGACAAATTCTGAAGCTGTACATTACCATACAATTCAAAAATGGGTGTTTTGTGTGGTTAATAGACCTTATGGTCAATTTGAAGTCGAGGGTATATCTTTTTATGTGCGGCATTTATTGAAAACAAAATTAGACCCACCACAGAACAAAAGTCTCTGTTTAAATTGCACATTGTTACAATATTTATCATTTAAATGACTATGGCAGGGATGGCCAAAGTGACCCAGAGAATTTACTGATGTCATTGTCAAAGGCCAACTGTTGAAATGTTTAAAAGCTTTTAGTACCTGATACATTACTTACACTGAAAACTTTGGACGAAACTGTGGACTGTTCTTATATGTCATAAATGTATTGATGTGCGTGTGAAATTTCTTTTATTTTACACTTGAACAGGAAGTGACGCAATGAATACTTTGTCAAACAATGCAGTTCTGCTGGTTTTGTACTTCTGGTGAGATGACATGGATAACCTGAATGTCCTTGCTCAAGGAAGACCTCATGTTTGTCTACACAATAGCATTTTAATAGCAATAGCAGTGTAATAGCATTTTATGCAATTTACAGAACCTAGCAATAACATTTTCAAGAACAGTATTAAGCCATTTGGGAATGGATTTTTTTTTCTTTCACGCTCACTTCAGGGGCTAACAGATGAAGCTCAGAGCTACTTGAAGCCCAAGCCATGTCTAAAAGGAAAAGCCGTATCTAAAAGGAAAAACTTTTAATGGTTGAGTTTGAACCAAGATGTTATGTTTATAGTTTATAAACCAATAGTCTCCTCATTTGTGTGTTACATTGACATGACATATGTTGTTAATATGGTTTATTCCTGTTTGACACATGTTATGTTGGTCAGGGATCATTTCTTGTTAGGGAGTTATGAAATCTGACAGCTGTTTGAAATTAGTTGGGAAACATACAATGAGAACAATGTCAAATGGTGACGTTGAGAACCAGGTTTTATTTGTAGGCTGTAGCAGACACAAATATGATGCCTTTAACGAATCTTCATTGCCTCTCCTTCTGCTAACAGGGTTATGCAACACTTTTAAGAGTTAAAGATGTGGAAAGGCAAGAGCAAAGGTCAGCAATGACTTTCATGACTGTGTTGCAATGTTTTGTTCTAAACCTAATTCATAGAAAACTTAGAAGGAAAACTTAATGAAAGTCATGAAATGATTGAAGGACCACCCTGTGTCCTGGATGACTTGTGCCATGTGGGTACCAAGTGGCACAGAAACCTGTTTTACAGAGAGAGGGAACTATTTCCTGGAACAATTTTTGACTATTTTTCGCATCCTGTCAATTGCTTATCACAGCCTTTTACAATTGTTTAACACAGGTTTTGAAACTATATGCTCAAGTTTCAAAACACTTAACTCAGAACTCCAAACTGCCTTGCCAGTGTTTCAAAACTCTAGATGCATTTGAATTGACACCACACAAAACACAAAATGAAAAATCACTTGTGGTCATATCCAAATCAATTTTTCACTCTCAAAATACATTTTAAGTGTTAATTTTTTTTCCAAAATATTTTCTTGTAATTGCTTATATCTAAAATAACTAATCATTATTGATATCTGATTTGATAACTGTATAAAATACAGTGTGAACAGTGATACCATGTGCCACCATGTACCAAGCTGCAGAGCAAATCAATGAGTGTAAGTGTGGTAGAGGTCAAAGGGCAGGACAAGGCCATGGTCAAAGATGAGGGTGGTTGGGCAACAAGGGGGATGACAACAAGGGGTATAGGGACAACCACCAAGACAAGTGGTTGTGTCAAAAGAGATCCATACAAATAATAACTGAGCACATGATAAAGATTGGTCTGTCAATGAGAGCTGCAGGGATGATTGTCCAACCCAACCTGAACCTGAAAAGGTCAACTGTTGCCTCAGTCAGTTCAAGCTTATCGGTACACATCCAGACTTAAATATAGAGAACATTCACACTATTCAAGTACAGTATCTATAAATGCAGGGTGCATATACATACTGTAACTGAAACAAGTATGTGAATGTTAGCTGTTCTGTCTGAAGAATCAAAAGGAGCCCAGATAATAGGGTCCCTGGTCATATATTGTCCAATTACCAAAGAACACGGAACATGCTTGATCTAGCACTCATGAACACACCCTCAGATTTAGCATGGATGTAACTAAAGAATAATCTCATACCAATCCCTTGCACTAAGATATTTGCAATTATCTCACATTGTTTTATCATATATGGAATGAACTTGCTTTTAGCTACTGTGATTTAAAAAATCTGTTTATCACATGATGGTGCAGCAGTCCAACTCTACAAAGTCATTTTCATTGATGTGGCCAGCACACATCATAAATTACTTTGTGATACTGGGCGATGATGTGGTGCGTTGTTGACAATGTCTGGGGGTCTGCAAAATCCGTTCATCTTCTCAATTTCCTAAACCATCTGTTGAATATCAGGGTGATGAAGTGGTCTGTGTCATTGGGTTAATTTTAGCTTTCACTGTGTTGTAGTGGTGCAAAAGTGGTTTTTGGCACCTGTGAGTTTTTTTCTGCTTGGAGGTGGAAAGCGTATGGTAGAAAAAGTATATGGTAGTCACCCTCGTGAGCATGTCACCCTTCTTCAGGTGATAGATAATGCATACAGCAGCATCACCAAAGACCAATGTGAAGCATAGACCTATTATGCCACGGTTTGCCCTAGGTCATAGATAAAATGGAATATCTATTACACAGGAAAGACTTGATGCAATCGACTGCTCTCTGCAAACATAGCCATACTTTTTTCTGTAATGTGTTCATTTTTTATGTTTTTTTTTTGAGTGTTCGTTATTCTTTATTTTGACAATTTGCCAAGAAATTCTTTTTACAACAAACAGATGATGCTATTATGTTTTGTTTCAATGCATAAAACAAATATTTTAATGATTTTTCAATAAAATTTGGTTTGGGTCTAAAGAAGTTTTGTAATACTAATTTATTGAGAAGAAAACTGAGTTTAAGGCTTTGTACATCTGACATGCATTTGGCATTTGGCATTTGGATTTAATTGCTCTGTGTTTCGTGCTAAATGTTTGGGAGATTATGTCGATAGTTTCTTAAAATTGATCAAAACTGCACTCACTTTGTCTCCTGAATGGGGAGGGGAGGAGTGTAGTAGTTGTAGTAATGATATGCGTAAGCTGTTTTCGGTCTAGTTTTTCATCTTTCCTCGAAAGGTGGGTGTGCATATCAGCCAATCTGATTTCTGAAGCTCCTCAGTTCCACAGAAGTTCATTCCTTATTTTTGTTAGTACTCTCAGCCGCAACTGCGACCACAAGCATGTAACCACTGCAGCCAGCTTCCTGCTCGGAAACTTGGGGGCCTGAGACCCACACTATCGTGAGAGACAGATGGAGAGATAGAGGTGAGGGCAGATGGAGTGATAAAGGTTGGATGAGTAGAAACCGATACTGAGCAGGTTTACAAAGCCTCTGACGTCCATGTTGCGCCCAGCAGCAATTGTTCGCAGAAGCAGTAGACAGCAAATACAATGCCACCCACAGATGACCAAGACTGACATTGTGGTTTTAATTCCTGTCAGTGTGAAACGGAGTGGAAGCCATCGGATGTAAAACCTGCCTCCCACAGATTCATAGTGCTTTGCAATCAATTTCATCAGTACTGTTGTGCTGCTGCTGGGAACGAATAACTGAGGTTTTGAATATCTTCAGTGTGTATGGCCTTCATTAATATTATCACTATCAAATCAAAATATAATTTTGTGATAATATGGTTACTGTTAGCAATTTTGGTAATAGGAGAAGGAGGAGCAGTAGAAGTAGTAGGATGAAGTAGAGTGGAGTGATCCTAAGGGAAATTGGAATAACTTATCAATTCAAGAGATGCAGAAAGGTCAAGAGATAGGGATGAATAAATAGCAGGTCAGATTAAATAGCAGGTCAGATATAGAAAAGTTAAGTTAATGTTAAGAGGAAATCACTTAGGATAGGTCAAATAGACATGATGAAATCAGAGAGGAAACTGGAAATCAGTCTTGTTGTAATGCTTAATTTTTACCCTTGAAAAAAAGTCATCGTGAGCAACAGGAAATGCAGGGCAACATGATTTCACAGGAAGTGGGGGGGGGGGGGGGGGGGTTGTGTGCAGCCTTTCAGATTTAGTAATGAGGGCTAAAGTCAATTCAGAGAACCAGTGCAGAGTATAACTGACTGACTATTTGTATTAAAGAACTTTGCAATTATTGATTTTGCATTCATTTTCCTTCCTGAGAATCAGTTTTCATCCCAGCTTGTTATCATCAAAAGCACTATTATCAAATTCAGTCCTGAACCCCTTGATCAGAACAACCGCCTTTTCCTTCAACTCTACAACCACCTCCTCACTTTAGTAATAAACCCAATAAGGTTATGCCACTGTGATCTGTCTGTGTTATCTCGAGATACAAAGACATCTGAGAAATTCTGTGAATGACACGTTGGACTGTTACGAGTTTCATTCACATTATCTTGCTCAATAACATTACAACATTTATAAAGAGTTTCCCAGCACGTTTAAATGAATTAGAACTTTTAGGCATGCACAACGTTGCCGGAAAGTGTCTGAGTTTCTGAAAATACAGAGAAACACCAACAGCAAAAGTGTGACAAACAACACTAATAACAATCTAGGAAATGACAGTAACAGACACCATCATAATCATTTAGAGAGATGAAAAATGCAGCCGTGAAGCTTTTGACATACTGTTGAAGAATTATGAATATTTCTTTCTTTGCTTTCCCTGAACTACATAATCCCAGACCACCACAATCGCAGTAACATTCTACAAAGCAATTTCACATATGAACACTAGGTGGCACAATGGAACAAAAGATTAGTTCAGTGCATACTCCATTACCATTTAAAACATCAGAAATGATGAAAACCAAACATTATATAATTCTAATCTAAATGGTTGAGTGATTGAAATTATCTTCTTCTGCACCTTCATCTACTTTGTGTTTGAACTATTAAAGGAACTGACAAGTCCTCTCACATTTGAGCATACATCTAACCAGACTAGCGAAAACACTCTGGAATACAATTATACTTTTTATCATTATAATAACTCTAAGTACTATCAATTGACAGCTTGTAAATATTACAATGTAACCCCTAAAAATAGTTTATGTTGGAAATAAAGCACTATGATTTCACAAGTTTTTTTTTTTTTTAATTTTTTAAATAACCCCATACTAAGAAAATATTATATACATCACTAGAATTGTGATTATGTTGACAGCTTGATTATGTAGGGCACATTTATATATAAGTCGCTATTCTGAATTCATACTCATTCTGAATTCATGTAATTTCAGTATAATTCAGATGTCATTTGAAATGATACTGGTACATGTTGCTTCAAATTAGTGCCCCATAAGCAATATAGTAATGGAAGACAACAGCCTTTTAAACATTTTTTCATGAGAACCTCAGACTTATGCTGCCACCAAAAAAGTCTGTCACACCCCCATCACTGACCTCTGCCAGCAAAAGAAACGCGACGAAAAGCATAATGTGCGTTACTTCTGAAAGTGCTTACACACTAGAGCGCACACCTTCTTCATTTTTACCTCTCTCTTTCACTCTCTGTTCTCTCCACACTGCAGAGCTCACGCTATATCTTACAGCATCTCTACAAGTTTCCTGTTCGCGCACCTTTCTGGCCTATCTTTCTCTCTGTCTGTCTACCTACTCCACCCCACACCTGTATGTCCTGACGTCTGTGTCACTTCCTGTCTCTTCCACCCCTGCCCTAGCCTCGACATTACCCAGTTACCTTGGACCTGTCTATCAGGTTTCTGTGTGTGTGGGTGTGTGTATGTATGCACATATTTGTACTTCTGTGTATGTCTACTGTTTATATAAGACTGCCAACATCCTTACAGAGACTACCTGTCTACACTTTATTTCTTTATTTTCCTGTGCATCAATGTGTCAGTTATTGCCTGGCTATCTTCTAAACAGTCCGGCCAATCAATGTACAGCCAGTCAATCAGTCGATGTAACCACAAAGCCCATGCCCATTAATACAGTACATCTTGGTGTTCAAGTGCACCTTAAAAATGCAGTATCGACCACTGTTCTGGCATGGTCTGTTGGTCTACATACAGTCCCTACTTAGCCCCATGACTGGCCCTCTGTTCCATATTCATTCAGAGCTCCTCTGCTCCATCCCCACTTCTGGATCTAATTAGGATCAGAGTGACGGTGGCTGTGGGTGTGAGAAGGGCGAGAGTGAAGTGGTCGCTGCTCAAGAAAACCTAGCATCAGTGTGTTTGATTTGGCAGGAAGCGGAGAACGAGAGCTGCCTTAGTCATGCATAGAGGGAAGGGTCCGCTGACTAATGCTGCATGTCGGCGTTTGTGTGTGTGTGTGTGTGTGTGTGTTCGTGCGTGTGTGCGCGTGGGTGGATGTGTGGGCGGGAGGTTAGGGTTGGCACGGAGAGTGGGGTGACTGTTTTTAAAATGCCCCCGGCTGAGTTACGCTTTTCTCCTTTTCTTGCTTTTTTTGTTCCACAGATGTGTTTCCTTCCTGAAAACAAAAAGAGACACTTCTCCTCTATGCCTCCTCTCCTCCCTGGAGCACAGGTTTTTTGGAGAGTAGAGAGGATACTTTTCCGGTAACAGTTCTCTTAACTAGAAACAGTTAAGTTGTGCTCCTAAAAGACTGTATTGCACCTTTCAATCACAAACACTTGAACACTGATACACTTGGATGCACTTACTAATAAGAGAGAAACAATGCTGATGATCCCAAAGACGAGGTTGCTTTGCCTTTAAAGAAGAATCAAAGCTATGTGCCTCTGTGTTCTGGCACAAGGCGTTGGAATCTGATGGAATATTGCCAATGGTTCTCTCACCCGTGGCTCTGTACCAGGTGTTTAAAGTACAACAAAACAAACATCAGAGAGAGCGAGAGAGGGAGAGAGAGAGAGAGAGAGAGAGAGAGAGAGAGAGAGAGAATGAGGATACCTAAGTTTAGTGAAACAGTGGAATGGAAAGCAAAACATACAAAGCATTTCCTATACCCTTAGCATTGCAGGCACAAGATACACAAAGAGAATTTTACTGAAAAATAGGATCTGGCCTAAAGGGTGACATTTCTGCACTTCTATGTTAGGAAAACAACCATGGCTATTCAAAATTTGCTGTAAGTCTGCTTAGACTTTGGGCCAATGCTAATGCAAGTAGTAGTCTGCATTGAGGAGGACTCCATATTGTGCCTGCTGAGGAGAGTCCAGAGAATCTCACTCCCCACAGCACTGAATACCATTGCTACCTGTGAGCTCAGAGGAGCTTCCTTTAACACGCTGATTCTCAATCCTGCTCCTGGGGCCCCTGTGCTCCACACGTTTTCCATCTTTCCCTGCTCTGCCTACCTGACTGAACTCATCAGTGGCACTTTTGATTAGCTGAGCACACCCGATTTAATCAAGAGCATGTTAATCAGATGTGTTTGGAGCAAGGATAGATAGAAGATATGCAGGAGAGGGGGCCTCCAGGAGCGGGTTTGAGAAACACTGCTTTAACATGTCCCTGACATCTCCCCACACCCCTGCTCCGTGTCCCCGGGTGGACGGCTGATCCGAGCTGACAGCAGCAGCTGCCCACCGTCCCGTCTCCGGCCCTGGCACTTTGAGTGGCACAGTCGCCACCATGGGCGCAAAAGGGACACGGGATGACCTCACCTCTGGGTACAAGGACGGGTTCTCAAGTCTGGCAAAACGACCTTCTTAAAACTATTTTTAGTCCATCTCTCAACCATTCTGAAAAACCTTTAATCACAGTGTACCTTTGATATTTCATAGAGTTTAGTCATATCTTGCCAAAGTGTGGCAGCTAATTACCAAATTCTGTGAATTAATTTGAATGCCTATCTGCAATGCATGATCAAGGACCACATCATTCCTCTTCATTGGAAGTACTGTGACTTTTTTCTGTAACTTCATCAAAAACAAGCTCAAGAACTGCAAGGTTGCAGGTGTGATGTCAGAAATTGATAATACATTCTTAGTATGACAAATGCAAGTTTAACAAGTGCACATTTGGAGATGATTTGCCATTTTAAAACATTTTAAAACAAAGTATCCTACCATGCAAGCAATGCAAACTTAGTGTTGTATCTATATGAGTCAAATCAATTAATTTACCACTTGTTTTCAATAAGTGACTATATGAGTCAAATCAGTGAATCAGCCACTTATTTTCACTGATGAACTGTCACAGATACAGTTCATAATTTTTCTCTCAATATCTACCTAATTACAAAAATAAATGTTGATAAAACACGACAGCCACCCCTCAGTATAATACAAGTGAAAAATGGAACAGAATGGAATAATAATCTCTTGCATACCAAGGTGTGTGCATGGAAGAGTGAAGTGGTACTTATTACAGAAATACATTGTCTTACCTCAGTCTTACAGGATTAAAATTGATCCGCTTTAGTGTCATTTTATTAAGAAGAAAGAGAGATATGAATCTGAGCAGGGGTTAAATTATCTCTGTGTACTACAGGTTTCTGCAGTTGTTTTGACCCACTATTCAAAATGCTTCATTAAAATGCAAAACTCTTAACACAAAGAGACAAACTGCTGAGAGCCTGTAACCAATGCAAAAAGCAAGTGCTGGGTTCAGATGAGATACATATGTTATGCAAACCAAAATAAAAGTACCAAATAATAAAATAATAAATGAAACCAAAATAAAATGACAGGATCGTGATGACATACACTTATCTGACACTGAAACTAGCAGTATAAATCTGGGTTAAATAAATCATTTTGCAAAAGAAAAAATAATTGAATTGAGTTATTATAAACAAAGGGATGAAAGTAACACAATCCAATCAATGAGCTGACATTTGCACAAAATGAATGCTGCTTTTTCTACATATAGGAACTCTTGGTGATCAGCATCATGTAACCCCATCCCTCTCCGAAACAGTAAATAGAGTATAAGATGCATGTTACTTGGTTTCGCAAAACAATACGCCTGTTTTGTACTGTACATAATAACTGACATGCCTTACTGTAAGTATATTCACACACGACACAATTCATACCCATAAACCACCTCAGTGTTCATAACAGTACTGTAGTACTTGCAGAATTGCTGTGCACTGATAGTTGAACATAGTCATGTCACAAGGCCTTCATTCTTTCTTCATTTCTTTGAAAAGGTATCGGGCAGATCTGCATGGCAGATGCTTGTTGCCATTTCAAAATTGTAGGTGCTGCTAGCATCAACCCCTTGGAACATGCTGTCATTTGCAATGATGTTTTGCTGGATGTCCTTTATGTTAATGTCATTCCCTGCAAGCATCATGTTCACAACAGCCACCTCCTGCACAGTGTGAATTCTGCCTTACACACCACCAGCTTCTTTCCTTTCATTTCTGAAATAAAGAATAGAAGAGCAATACAGTGAAGGTAACTTCACTGCAGCACTAGAATACTACTACTACAAATATTTCGTTTGTGATGGTTCTACTCATTTGCTGTTAACCTGAAGCAGGAACAGATCCACAGCCATGGCATAATTTTAAAACTGAGTGAGTAGTCTGCGTAACTAGTAATCAACATTTGAACACTGTCTTTAAATGAGACGGTAGTATTTGGAGAATTGAGCAGGAGATTTTGTGTCTTGAAGTTAGAATTTTTCAACTCAGTTTGCTCTTCAAAGTTTTACATTTAAAAAAGTGTTTTGAATAATGTGTCCAAGTAATTGTAAAAAAAAAAAAAGCATATCTGAACTGTTGACCTCCAACTGAGGTTACAATAAAAATAGCCCAGCCCACAGATAAGACTTAAACAATAGATCTTCTCCACCCTTACACCCCACCTCTTCAGAATACTGGGCCAGCATATTCCTAGCTTCGTGATAATTGAAGGTGTTGCCTCTAGATTAAGGTCCACGCCACAGATCACGTAATACAAGATATTCAAGTGGCTTTGAGGGATGGGTCGGGCCACCTGGCTGTGCCTTTCGATGGCCACGTATCCATTTTTGGGATCCTGAGCCAGGAGAAACTAGAACCTGCTTCCAATTCTAGTCAGTCAGATGGAAGGATTTTTAGGCAGTGACTTTCTTTAACAAGATGGAATAAAATCTGCCAGTGCAGAAGGCAGGAGCATAAATAGTCTTGCTTGTCATTATTCTTGGGGAGATGTCTAACCTAGGTTGCCACCAGAATGAAGCAATTATGTTTATTGTTCTGAGATAATTACTTTCCAGTGTCATAAAACAGTGGTCTGCTGGGAAGTTCACCATGATCATTACTCAGTGTGGACTGCTCTCTATGTGGCCTCACTGTGAGTGTTCCTCTGCTCAACAAATGAAAGGAATAAATGCTTTTGCTTCTCTGGCAAAACGCACTAGCGGCTGAGCAGCTATTTCCTTTTCTTTTCTGGTAACACTCATTTCCCACTATAGCAAATGAAGCCAATTTAAAAAATGGTCAGTGGGCTAGACAGTGTTGGCAAACAATGATGAACGTTTCAGCAAACAGCTATTTTAAGATATATTTGAGCTGTCTAAAGTGATGATCGATCAAATCAGGCCTTGTTTTTTTTCTCAATAGGTTGTCTTTCAAAAGAAAATTAATATCTTTTACTCTCTCCTGTTTGCCCCTGCTTGGTGGCAGGTATGACACCTCCACCACCTGACCAGGTTCCTGTTTGCTAGTGTAGCACCAGCATCATTAAAGGACCAAAATACCACAGTTTCACATCACCCGGCTTGTGTTAGATCTGACAGAAAGAAAAGTGCATGGAACCTCACATCCAAAATAAGCAGGGCACAAAGAGAAATGACACATAGCCTGTTTCTGTGCGTATGTGTGTGTGCATATATGTGAGTATTTGTATGTGTATGTGTGCTTCTGTTTGTATGTGTGTGTGTGTGTGTGTGTGTGTGAGCGAGAGAGAGAGAGAGAGAGAGAGAGACAGCACATGTGGGTATGTTTGTATGTGTGTGTAGACCTGTGTATGTGCCAGTGTTCCAGTGGACTTGCCTCAGCCTTGCGCAATATTTCCATGTTTGACCTCATTCTGCACAAACACCCAGATCTCCCCCTTTTCGCAGACACCTGCAGATCTACCAAGGCTGACTTACAGCTCTCCTCAAAGACCTTAATTACACAGTGGGTCCGGAGGCTGTGGAGCTGTGCTGTCAACAAGTATGGACTGGAGAAGCCACAGCCTTCACGAAAGTGGCCCTGGACCTGACTCAGCAGTCTCTCAATGTTTACCAGACCCGTCCACTGCAATCATTATTACCGTATCTCCCCTAACCGTAATATTACCCAGACACCGAAATGTTAACTCCCTCATTGCTGGAATGCTGATCCTCCATCATTAGCCTCTAACACAGTCTCATTCAGGCCTGATTGCGTTTAATGGACATATGAACACGCAATGTACCTCTCAGTGCAGGATTTAACACTGGAACCAAGCTTTCCAGTGGAAGTTGATCTTTTGTGTTCCACGTAACATTGCAGTTCTGTTCCAAAATTGCTATGGGTTATTGAAATTAGCCTGATAAAATCTCAGTGATAATGCCACACCTAAAGAAGTTCCATATACGCTGCTGTTCCCAATGTGTGCAGGGAGCAGGTATTAGGGGGTAACGCAGGTTGTGTCGACAGCATCAATGAATTAATCTAAGGCACGTGTCTCGCTTTCTACTCTCCCATGATTATCTCTGTCCCAGTCAGACTCCCTCTCTGTCCAGACCCTTAATATTCTCTGTCTATCTTGCTCTCACTCTTCCTGTCTGGCGTGTTTCCCCTGCAGCCCCCTCTTGCTCCTTATCTTGCTAAGGGATCCAGCTGTTTTGACTGTAATCCAGATTTGATGATAAAACAGTTCCACACCTGTTGCTTTCACAGCAGGCTGTGGTGGCAATTAGGTGTCTCGGTCTGTTGCTCTGGGTTGTCCCTGGCTGGGAAATGGTCTGAGTTGATAGCGACTGAGCGACTTGATGAAAGTGAAAAAAAATGGAAGTGAAAACATGATTGACACACTTAGAAAATGGCACACAGACAGGCTGACTCATTGATTGACAGGCACGTTGAAAATCACGCCCCCTTACTCCGGCCCTGAGTTACATACAGCCCTGTGTTCCCCATTGCAGTGAAATGCCCCATCTGTCCTCTCATAGGACACACACACACAAGCACAGAACCTAATACATGCAATCACGTCCTCTCATAGGACACACACCTACACATGCACACAAGTACAGAACCCAACACATGCAATCATGTCCTCTCAAAGGACACACACACACACACACACCTAATACATGCAATCATGCACAAATGCAACCCATGCACACAAGCACACAGATTGCCACACAAATGCCCACACCCTCTCACACACATTTACTTACATTTACATTTTTTAATTTGGCAGACGCTTTTATCCAAAGCAACTTACAAGTGAGGCAGAGTACAACACAAGCAAAAAGCCATACAAGGAGTCAACAGTATTAGAAGCGCTGCGCGACTAAGTATCAATAGGTGGTCAGACAAGGTAGAAGCTAGCTGGTAAAGATATGAGTGCATTAAACCATTAGGTATGAATTTCTTTAAAGGAAAACAAAGGTTGAGACATAAGAAATTACTTTAAGTGGTAGTGTTTTAAGTGATCGGATGAGCGCGGAAGAGCTGTGTCGTCACACATACACAAAAATTCAGTAGCACAAGCATGCGCGCACGCACACACATACAAACCCCTCCATAAACACATACATAAACACAGCCAAGTGAGTACTACTATTACAGCATGGGTGAATGACACATAACAGCAGTGTTGACACATTTGATCCTCGTCCAGACTCGAGTTTTTAAGGCACTTCACTCATAACCTTATAAAACAGATTCTAAAGGCAGCAGATGTCTGGAGGGCAGCTGAGTTGGTCTTGTTTGTTTACGCCGTTGCTAGACACCCAATGGATATTCATGAAGATAAACCCGCAGACCCTAAGGTCCATTCCAGAAACAAAAGCTCATCTGAAACACTTCAAATACTACCAAAAGATACTCTAAAAGATAAAAGCATCCCTGAGCAGATTTCTTTTTCAGATTTTCCCACCATTTTATTATTGTAAAATAGAGGGAGAAAATACCAATCGAAACTGCAATGAATACTTGTGCACAGATGATCACTGTAAAACTGGGCACAAATAGATGAGAAAAGGCTTTTCTGGATTCTAGGTAACAACGCCATAATCACAGTAAGGTGAAAATATTATAGCTGTAACCTGCTGAGAAGTAGGCTGTAGAGAAGTTCCTAGGGGGGTGGCCACTGTGATGATGACCTCGGAGAACTCCAGACTAGTTCAGCCAGAATTCTCCCCCCCTCCAGGGAAAAGAACTCCAGACATGGGCGGCTCCACTCCCCACCCCTGTCCCACAATGCCCCAGCCCGCCCGGCTGCTCTATGCCTGCGTTGTTGTCTGGGAGCTGGCATGCAGGTGGGTTACCTGGCAGCTGAGTCGTGGCCTTCCAGCACACCTGGTAGACTGACACAGACAACCACGGAGGAGAAAAACACCAGAGAGAGTCATGGGCAGCCAACCACAACAGCATTCCACTGTCTGGGTCTTACTGAGCTCCGCTCAGGAACCGTGAGAACTTAAGCACACACACACACACACACACACACACACACACACTCAAGCACACATGCAGTCACACATGCAGTCACACACACATACACCCAAACTCCACACTGACTGTATATACAAACACTATACACATTGCCCTCGCTGGATTCTCACCTCATCTTGAAAGAGCAATCACAAGCATAAACAAAGGGAAAAAAAAGATCACGTCTGAGTTACTGTTGGTGGTTACCCAGCACAGAGCTATTACACATTTCCACTGTTTTCCCCATTTATTTTCTCCCTTGATCCTTAATATATAGTTTCTATTTGGTGCCTTCCCCCAGGCTAGTCTAAAACAGGATGGAAACTATTTTAAAGCTCCACCATGTTCCTTTGGGTTGTTCATGTTGTGCTGTTTTTCCCCTGGGAGCAAGGCCTGACCTGATCTGATCTGCCCTCAGCACACTCTTTATCTGACTCAAACAGATACCTCTGGATGGAAATCCCCATCAAATGGCCAGAAAGAAGTGGAGAAAACAGGCCTCAAGTTTCCGAATGCACTGTCTGGTCTGAGGGTTTACCTCGCTTAACTGATGAGGGCTTGCCCTGGGAGTGGGTGAATGAGAATATCTGCAGCCAGGCCAGAGGAAAACCTCAAATTCATGCAGACATTTTAAACTCACTATAGCCAAGGTGAACAGATGCTGGGCAAGACATGTTTGAAGAAGCAGTAAAATGAGGTTGTCTATCGCTTCAGTAGCCCTGGTACTCAAAAAGATCACTGCCTTTGATTCCTGTTTTGGAACATAACGTAAACGTCACTGCACTCAACTCATACGTCGTGGATCTGAAATAAATGCACTGCATTTCAGACCAAATCTACAACGCTACAGCTGGTCATGGTCCTTGTCCTTCATGTTCCTGAACCTGTGAGATTATCTGCCACCATTGGCCTTAGACTCAGTCTGTGGGCCTGGGGACAGACTCTGTGGTAAAGGATGAAAAATAGCTGGAATAGCTGGGTGGAGATGGACAGACACTGAGCGCCAGCTCCTGCAGACAATACATCAGTAATTTACCTGTATTAGTTGAGTAAAGTATTTAATGAAAAAGTAATCATTACCTAATGAAAGTTCGTATTCTCTGTACAATGCATTTGTTCAGAATTTGCATTGAAAAATTATATTGGTAACCATTCCCATGGAGCACATCATATGTCTACAGTTACAAAATGCTGCAAACGTCCTCTTCCTCTTCAACGAATGCTTAGCCCCGATGAAGGCAAAAAATGTGGGGAATGTGACATTTCCTGTTTCGGTGCCAAATAAAAGCAACCCTGTCTGCACACAGGGTGCCGTGCCTGTCACCGCTTCGCTAACTCAGTAGACTGCAAGCGATAATTATAGGACTACCTGCTCCTGGGAAGATCACAGAGCCGCAGTCAAAAATTAACCCCTTTCCCCATGACCTCGCTCTCATCCGAAGGAAAAGAACAAAGAGAGGGGGGGGGGGGGGGGGAAAAAGCACTCTTGAGTTCCCATAAAAGCCCGTAGGAGGGGTTTGGGAAGCTGAGTGAGTCAGCGCTGCGGCACCTTCCAACGCCGCTGCCCTTGTCTCAGTTGGCTGATTCTGAATGCATCCTGACCGCACTTACTGGCTCCCCTATCACAGTCAGCCGTCTCCAATCACAATCAAACCCACCGCCTCACTCGCAGCTGCAAACCTGGACACCACTCCAGCTGCAATCATCTAGACCACCAGGCCCTTTTTTTTTTTTTGAAGTGTACGCAGCCTCCCTTTGGAAACCATAGTGGAAACTAACTGCAAACTTGTGACAAGCTGTTTGATGACTGTATCCAACACTTGGAAAATTGCACTCAAAGGGGGGGGGCTTCAGAGGTCCTCAGTGGTGCTTTGTGATACGTTGTCAAGTATACAGTTTTTAAAGGAGGATAAGCTTCTGGAGCTACTACCACCTAGTCTAACTCTCCGACTCATGGGAAAAAGTTAATGTTGAGATAAATCAAAAGATTAACAAACAGTTCATTGTGAAACCTAAAATGTGCCAGGTTTCAAGGGTATTTGGAAGATGCAGTGCTCATGAGAAAAGTGTTATATGCATTAAAGGTTTGATTTAAATATTAAATCATTAAGATGGTTTATGTAATTGATTTCCAGAAATGAGATTACTCACTTCACTGACATAAATCTTTGAGAACTAAACAGAGCATTGTTTCAATTTATGAGCTGCATAGCACAGCGGTTGAATAAAAGGATCCACAAAATTTTGCCAGTGTAGGTTATGATATTTCACTACCAATTGAATGGAGGCTATGTGACTGCATTTGTATGTTTGCCTGTCTTTCTGTCTGATTGTCTGCGGACAGGGTGACTGAAAGTTGGATAGAGAGTGTGTTTGTGTGAAAGTTAGTTATACATTTGCTAATGGACAGGGAAGAAGTTATTTGATTTTATGGGTGGTTTGACATGGGTGGTTCGTAGCAGCAGAAATATGCATTCCATCACTATCAGTCTTTTAGTTTATTGTGTCTTTAAACATTTTTCAGCAGTTTAACATTTTTTCCTGAAATCAGTGTAAAATTATAGGAACAAACAACTTTTTCCCACCCCTTTGCTCTGCATGTTCAGGATTGAAGGAACAGGGCTGGAACAGTCTGTATGGAAAGTTCAGGGAGTTCCGCCTGTGTGCCTAAATGAAAAAAAGTAGTTCATCTTTTATCTCTTGTTTAGGCATTTTCCTACCACAAACATCTTAATTTAAAAAAATTGTAAGCCTTGATATATCATTCTTGAAGAATGCGATGAAATGGCATTCATTTGGGGCATCTAATTATACCAGTCACTTCTTAGCTATGTCAAAATAACCATTTGGATGCAATAAAAAGTGTAATAACAGAGTACGAGTCAAAGAAAGTTAAATTATTTTGTTTGTAAAGAGCTAATTAACCAATTACAACATGGTTTAATGTAAAAAGCTAGCCTAATTAAAGTTAAAACTAAACATGAGAAATCTACCGACACAGTCAGTCAACTTGTCAAACCTAAGCTACATTATAACATCCATTACAAAAATATTGGGATATATCTTTTTTTCAGGTATCTCAACACAACAAAGTTGGCACATCCTTGCTGTTTTCCAGGTGCCAGCGTGTGACTGTTTTGATGTTCTGTGCAGTTAGCTTTGACGCAGGACAGCTGTGAGGAGAAGGCAATATACGTACTATACTGTCAGCTTAAGCCCCACTCATTGCCTGTTGATGTCCTTTGCGGTTTTCTCCTCACCATTCACAAACAGATACTGCATTCACAAGCAGACATTGCATTCAAAACAATCACAGCCATAACTCTTCCCATCCAGGCAGCCACAGTTCTCCTCATACAGCTGGACCTGCAAATGCACCAGTCTCTCCCTGCCTCTCATTACACACACACACACACACACACACACACACACACACACACACACACACACACACACATACACACACACACACAAACACACACTTCAGGGAAATAATACAGGATACCAGTAAAGAACCTAAGGTTTGGGTAGTCCTCTGAGAATGTGGTCTCTGGTATAAACAGACCCACATATTTCAGTGCTCTATAACTACAAAGACTGCCTCATAAAATTTCTTCTGTATGATTTATGAAGAATAAACTCCATTAGTTGTGCAAACCCCCGGAGGGTGGTTTTCCTGGCCCACACTCTCCCTGGACCTGACTCACTGTGGCACTGAAGAGCTCCACTTCCGCCTTGGACACAGCTCTGACAAACCACGGGATGGAAGTTTATGGAGCTGTTTATTCAATCTGGAATCCACCAGGGGATGGCAGCTGGTGCAGACAGAGGCTGATTCAGAAAGTGGGCCGCACGTGACTGTGGTTATGCTTTCAGTATCAATGTGTGCCTAATTAATACAAATGTGTGCGCTTCACAGCATGATGGAAGGAAGAATGTAACCCTGGTCTTATTTGCTGTGTTATTTTCTTTCTTCCTCTCTCTCTCTCTCTCCCTCTCTCTCTCTCTTTCTCCATCTCTCTCTCTCTCTCTCACTCTGTCTCTCTCTTTCGCTCTCTCTCTCCCTCCCCTCTAGTTTCTCCATTAATCTGCTGTGCTGCTCTGAGATTTCCTCCTGCTCTCCTTCCCACCCCTCCCTCCCTCCCTCCCTCCCACACCTCTCTGTATCTCACGGGAGAGCGCGGAGGACGCGGTCCTGCAGCTGGCTGGGGGGTGAAATACGGAGTCAGAGACAGACAGACAGACAGACGAACGCACAGACGCATTCCCCAGCAGTGACGGGGCTCTCACACAGGTCTGATCAACTTCCAGAGGCCCCCGAGCACACAGGATGAACGGAGCACCCCAGCCGTGACCGGGGCCTTCCCATGACTCATCCCGACTCACCCTGTCTCCGCGCACAGCACCCGCATGCCCTTCTCCTTTTATCGTGACAGCGGCTCCCTGGCACTGACCGGCGAGTTCAAAACAGGACCGGCTGAGAGCATGTTTACAGCACAGAGAATACTGACAGTGTAAGTAAAACAACTCACTCTCTCCCCTCTTTGATGTCGGCCCCCACCTGGGAATTTTCAGCTCGGTTCAGACTTCCACCCACACACCCCCACACCCAGCCCATCCCCCCCCCCCCCGTGCTGCAGCAGGCTAGCCAGGTCTAGCTTTCACTGCCAGTGCTGAACCCAAGTGCCAGGAGGGGTAATCTCACTTATCACTTTATCTCTTTCTCCTTTTTTAAGGGGTGGGGACGGGCAGCAGAAAGGGCTGAGGTAATGTCCCCTGTGTTATTTTATTTGTGTGCTTTTTTTATGTTACCAATATTTATGAAGTAGAAATAGCCATATGACCTTTACTTTTAATATGGAGGATTTCATGAAAAAAAAAAAAAACCCTCTCCCCCAACCTCCGCCCCCCCCCAAAAAAAGTTCAGTCCACATAGTAAGAGCCCCAGTGACTCTTTTTACCAGATATCTGTAGTATCTCTGTCGTAAATCATTTACACCACCGACAGTGCTCCATTACTGTACCCACTGCCACGTGGGATCCCACTTTTTCACTATTAATCCCACTTTTTCACTATTATCCTTAAAACGAAACCCTTCAGCTAATACGAAATTAAAATGATTCTCCTCACTTTGTCAGAACAGAGATATTTTTGGCCAAGACTTAATATGCTTCAAGGAAGTAACCATTCTCTAATTTAGCCCATTTTAAAGGACTTTAAGAAGACTAGTTTGTGGCATAAGAAGAAGACTGGCACAAGAAGTCATATCAGGACAAAATCTAGAGACAAGATTCGAATTAAGAGGAACAGAAAAAAAAGACAGTTCATCTTTCAGGTGCATATGTTTGGTTCACCTCTGGGTAACAACCAAGCAAGCATCAAAGGTTAAGTAGAACGGCTCTGGAGCTCTGGAGTCATAATGTTGACCCATTTACTGATCACAGCGCACAACAAGACAGCTGAATTTGCCTTCCCCTGCTGGGCTCCCAAGATAATATCATCCCACAGTGGAGTTTTATCCTCCTACAGAATGTGAATTAAAAGAATGCCTTATCTTCCAAACTTGGACTGCGTATAGTCATAATGCTTTGTGGTTTGGGAAGTTAAGAAATTTGTTGGTTTCATTGACGTAGAAAATGAAGATGATGACTCCAGTTTCCTACAAATCTTGGCTTCTGGTTGTGTGTGTGTGTGTGTGTATGTGAGAGAGAGAGAGAGAGAGTGTTATGCAACATCTGAACTATCATGGTATACATGCAGTACCATTCACAAAATATCTAAATGTCATTCAAAAATTAGCAAAAAAGTTTTTATTTTTGATGGAATTATTTTCCCCACAACAAGCACTTCTCCATTTTGTCTTTCCCATGTAAATGCATTACATTCCGTGGGGAATTCCACCCAAAGACAAAAACCAATATGTTGCTTCTTACCTTAACGGCTTGTGTACAGTATTGCAATTAAGCTTTATTTTTTTATAGTAACCAGCCATCTTCTGCAAATTTCAATAACGGTGCAAGGAAAATTAGACATAAAGAAAATAATTCTTCATTGCTTATTATTACTAAAACCAGGAGCCACACATTAAGACAATACTAGCAGCAACAAACAAACAAACTATATTCACACAAAAATAGGATGTGAATGTACTGTTGCCAGCTAGCAGCAATTTAACACTATAACCTTTCAGCGCAGGAAAATTCTGTAGCCGCATAGGCTCACTGCACCAATGGGAATTTGAGGAGGATAGTTATAATAACCACACTTCATTCCCACCTTCATTTTTTTTTGCTTTGACACTATTCAAAAAAGAACTTAGATGCTGAATTACTAAAATACTGTCATGGATGAATTAGTATGTATATGTTATACAATAGTTACTACAGTAGTCATCAGAGGCATGCATAATTTTACTGGATTAACACTGTCAAGGAAGTGCAAAACATGACTTCACCACAATAATGTGAGGGTGTGCCTCTGAGTGATGCAGAGATCTTGAATGACCTGCTTTGGTTTTAGACTAGTGCATAGGATTTGTCAGACGAGGGGACTTACATCAACTGTTATCAAAGTAAGAAAACGTAACTGTTTTGTGTTTTGGGGTGTAGTTCCCCTTTGATGTAAAAGAGCCGTATACAATGACTGGTCAACCAAATGAAGTCAGAAGGAAAAAAAATGAGACTGATGTGATTGATTGATTTTCATCTTCATCTTGGTAGAAAAAAAGGAGGGAAAGTTTGTCATCGTACAAAAATTCCATCTGCCTGTCAAAATCATTCATGCTCTATTTAACTGATGTCTTAACTGATGATGATGATACGTGTGTCTGAGTCAATCATTTCATGTTCTATAGACCTGTAACACTAGAATGTAAGCATATCTCACAGATTGAAAATCTGAAGTATTGCAGTGGGATGAAATGCAATGGAAACGCAGATATTAGTGTATCATGAAAAAAAAGACAAAAAGCTTCAGTCAAGAAGAAAGGAAGATGATGCAGAGGGACCACAGATGAAGAGACAGACCACAATGAAGAAGAAAAGAGAAAAATAGTTTGAGGTATGAAGGTCCTACCCTGACAGCCACACACATACAGGTACACAGACACAGATGTGCACCCATGCAAACACGAACATAAATACAAATACACATATATACACATACACATATATGTGCAAATGTAAACACACACACACACACACACATTCTTTCCTTGACAAAATCTAATTTGGAGGGAAGAGACAGAAGAACGCCCTTCTGCAGTGACCCCCTTTTTCTCTCTGCTGTCAATACTTTTCATTATTTCTCACATGCCGCTTCAGACCTGCTCCGCTTGTTTCCCTGGCAACAGCTATTTCTTCCAAATTTTCCTCCAACTGGAAAATTGAATTTCACATACATATATGCAGATGAGAAGCAGTGTGACTGGGTTGTGGCAGCTCAGAGGTAGTGTTGATGATGGTATATGTTTCACTCCAAAGCAATAATCAGAATTACACACAGGACTGAACTAAAGGCTCCAGACGTTTGTGTACCTGGGCATGCTGATGTATATGGTTCTATGGTATTTCAATCATTTTTCAATATGTGAATCTCTGTAGGTGTTCTTTTCATCTCCAAACTCACTGAACAGTGAGTCTGAAAGTGCAGCTAAGCTTATATAAGAAAGAAACAACCTCAGAGTGAAAGTCTGAATCAACAGGGGTAAATTCAGTTCCTGGAGGGCCTGGTGCATGCTGCTTTTTGAATTAGCTTTACTTCATTAGCTTTATGCATTTTCACTCGCATGCATCTCAAAATAAACTGTACCAAAATATTTCTTTAAGTATAAGGCACAAGGGTTATCCTGACACAGGCTGAATCATTTCTTTAAAATATGAAGAAAAGAATTAAACTGATAATGACTGGGTATAAATGGCCACACAGCTCCTCAGGAATGGATCTGACGCCCCTGGAGAAAAAAAGTGCCTACAGTCCTATATAGACAAAACAACAAGGAGATGCTTCTTGCAAGCTAAATGGAAAAGAAACACATAATAGGATATCGTTGACACAATACTGTCAATCCAAAATCCTCATAAGTTGAAGTAAAAGGAGTATAGGACTGTGGGAAAGGATCTCAGCCTCATTTTTCTCATTTTTCTCTCTCTCTCTCATTCTCTCTCATTCTCTCATTTTTTAGTTCCTTTCATGTGAGAATAAAAAAAGATAAAGGAACGAGAGAGAGAGCAAAAGGGAGACTTCAAAATCAGAGATACATGGTAAGGTTTTCCAAAGATGCACAGAGACAGCCCTGGGCATGGTTAGACTTTTAAAAGGTCCAACTGTGTGGCCTGGATGAAAGGGTCTTTTTTAACCAGTGCGTGCTGATTAACATTGTGCATTCATTTCATCAGGGAAACATAGCTAACTCTAAATGAATGGTCTGATGAGCCAATGTTCACTTTCTGGTGATAAGAAAACTCTGTCACCAGATCTGAATAACGTGTTTTACATTTTAAATTTACATTTACATTTTTTGGTTTCATGTTTCAGGCATGAAAAAAATCTGTACATGCTGTACATTCTGCAGAAGAGACTCAGATGCATTAATATGCAGAGAAAAGCATTAGCCCTGACACACACACACACACACACACACACACACACACACACACACATACACCTTGAGTAACTACAGGAAGTGAAGAACGTCCTGTTGAAGTCTCCTCCCTCTGCTTCACAGGAAGTGAGGGTTGTAGGTCGATGTGTCTGCTGTGTAGTGTGTAATAAGTGAACACCAAGGATGGGGGTGATGGTGAAGGCTGCAGACATCCACACGTTGGAGCATCTTGAAATTAACAGTGTCTGGTATGCTGTGCCACTTGGTGGTAATATTTAGAAGTGTGCGTGGGTGAATGGCAGGTGCTCAGGGAGACACCTGCCAGGGCCAGAGAAAGGGCGCGTTCAAATGCCTGGTGAAAGTAGCTCCAGACACGCACAGCCTCGGCACTCTCCAGCCCCCCAAACCCTCACCAAACCCCCCCGCCCCTCTGTTCTGCTGCAGTCCATAAATACTTTGAGTGCGTGCACTTCCTGTGGCCAGAGAGGGCTGCCTGCAGCAACACAGGGGCCATTAGGCTGATTATAATTGGGCAATTACACAGGTGCTCATTAGGGCTCGTTAAAGCTTAAGTCTCTGATGTGGCTTGACGAGACAGATGCTTAACTGGGGGATGGAGGCAGACAGACCCAGGCGGGGTGTATAAATCAATCTACCAGAACGAGCTCTCTGCAGTGACAGTCACACGCTGTACTTCTGGCTTACAGCGTTTTTGATTTCCGATCGTCTTTTGTGCAGCAATTTTTGCCTACATGTGTATTCACCTGCATGCGTGCATGTGTGTGTGTGTGAGTGTGTTTTTAGGACTTTTACCCATCTGGAGAGCAGCAATAATAGAACATAAACATCCACCTTGTGCATTTGCCTGCATATGCTAGTGGTAGACTGCCTGCATTTAAATTTGGATGTCAGAGGTCAAGCCAAATTTGTTATTGACAGCAGCCAAATCACTCTGTAACATTCTCTTTACAAATGGCGGCTTGGATCAGCCATCGCCTGGGAAAATTGGTAAACCAGTACTGACACCCTTCCCTGTACTTAAAGTAGGAAAAAACATCCCGTGCAGTGTTGGTCCAGTGTGGGCAATCTGTAGTCCTGTCTCTAGGATGACATGTTCAACCAAGGTCATGTCTCACCGTGACTCAGAGGGAAGTTCATTTCACAAGGGTCTGTGCCTTTAACCATGTGTCTCGGCTGAATCCCTAACTGGCCCTCTCAGTCTGGCCATAAGATTATCCTTCAGTGAAAATGCTTGCCTCTTCAACATGACAAAATCCTTGTGTGTATTACCATAGAGGGTGCTGCCCATTGAAGACTGTAGAGCACTTTGAGATCAGTGGATAAAAGAGCTGTTAGGATAGTGCATTAGCTGGGGAGCTCAACGCTGCAGATTCAAACCTCTGATGGGGCACTGTTTTTGTAATCTTAGGAAAGGTATTGAAGTGCTTCAGTAAATAACCAGCTGTATAAATGGACACTGTGTAGGCTGCTGTGGATAAGAGTGTTGGTTCAACAGTTAAATTATTACAGAGATTATGCTGACCATTGCTGACAAAAGGTATCAACTCATGCAGTGTTTTTGCTCTCTCAACAAACACATGCCCCCGCTGTAATCTCTAGCCTGATTTTACTATCTCAAGATAAATTTGATCTGGCCACAAACCCAGTGCTGATAATGGCTTGCAGGAGGGCATTTTAGAGCATATTTCAATCTATTCAATAAGGTGATTTATTATGTCTTAAGTAGATTTCAGATTTTTTTTTAAAATAGGTTGTGTAACACCCTCATAATGGTGCCTCGCAAAGGTTTCAGAAAATACTTCAAACAATTACTTTGATTTCTACACATCTAGTTCACAAATCACCCCTGGGCAATTTATGCAGAAAAAGCACACAAGAGAAAATTAAAACCCATTTGAGTAGACCAGAGAAGGGATCGATATTTTTCATCTTGAACTTTCTCTCAAGAATTAAAAAAAAAATCTTCACCCCAGCCTGTGTGGTTTTCAAGTTGTGCTTCCACCCAATGCCACGGTTTCCTTCCTGAGAAAAGCGAAAAGCAGTTGTTATCACTTCTGTTCATAAGGATGGGCTTCAGTGGAAGGGGGTGCACGTTAGGCAGGGCGTTCATGTGTGTGGAGGAGGAGGAGGCAATCGCACTGAGCTGAAGCAATGTCGTGCCTCTATAGTCGAGCGAAAAGAAACCTCAGGTCTTCACCGAACCACAGGGACCGGGAACGCCTTTGAGCAGATGACTGTGATGCTGAGAAAACTCATGTTTCCAGTTTCGACAGACAGAGAAGATTTAACCGTTTAAACGCCGGGCAGATTTGAGTAGACTGTGGTCTCCATGACTGATATTGTTTTTATGATTATTTTACTCTCATTTTCGTACGTTACAAGCAATCGCAGAAGGCAGTGTAACGTTCAGAGCATGAGTGTCTTGCACCTTGTGTGTGTATCTTATAAGTGGGTGTCCATTATGACTTTGGGCAGTCAGTCATACACAAGTAGTCAACAGGTGTGAACTAACAACTGGGCACACAACTGGAATGATGGAATAAAACACAGCAGAAGTCAGAGGCTGTGTGTTTTGGATGTGCAAATCAAGGCATTTACAAGGGTGTACATTGTTAGATTCTCTTTACAGTAAATGACAAGACATACTATGTGCATATGTGTGGGGTGCGGGTGGGGGTGGGGGGCTTTGCAATTACCCATGAATGTACACTTCGGCATTAAGAGGCATTTTGAACAAAGAATAATTTACTTCCTTCTTTCTAAAACAGTAACAGCACAAGCTGAACACCATGAAGGTCTCACTTAATGCATGTAATATATCAAGACATTATCATTTTAAAACCTACATAAATTAATAAACATGTATATCCCTTTCCAAAACATCAGAAAAAAGGGAACTCAAGAAACATAATGAAAGCGAGAAGAAAAAAGAAAGACAGAGAGGGCGAGAGAGAGAGAGTGTCAGAATAGTGGCAGCTGGGGAAATTTCCGCAGGCCCACAAGGTCATCATTCCAATCACTAATGACTCTGCATTTATGGTTTTTTTTTTCACTTTCGTTTCAGTGGAAAGCAAATACCAGGACTTTCACAGGAACTTCACGAGCGAAGCGCGGGGGAGGTGGGAGCTGGCAGCGGTGGTCTGAGTGGCGCTGCGTGTGGTTGTGAGAAGCGGCGTGTGAGAGAGAGAGAGAACGCGAGCCGAGGCGCAGGTGGAGGAACGGTGCATGCGGACGGCAGCTCTCACGGGCGCCCCGGGAGTTCCTCTGCAGGGAAGTCACATGAGAGCGCAACAGACCACCTACACGCAAACCGCCGAACACGCTCAACATCCAAAGGGGTCTCCGAGGGCCACTTCAAAGGAAGACCCGACTCTCTGCTGCAGATGTTTGTTTTTTCTGTGAGGTATTGACTGATGCTCTTGCTTTCTAAGTTCACATAAAAGGTTTGGCAAAGACTGTGTTTGGAAAAATAACAAAGCTCTACAAAAAAGAAGTAAAAAGAAAGTAAAGAATGCCACACAAATCATTTCCCATGCCATTTCTCAATATTTCACTTTTTGCACTGTCTGCTTCATTGTAAGGCAAACATACCGTTCCTTGGGCCTCACATTTTCTTTCCGCAGATCTTATTCTTATTATGAAAGTCACAATCTAGACCTGTGCGTAATATGCCTTTTTACCTGCATGTACAAATTGATATGGCTTGAGGTAAAGGTTTTGTGTCACTCTCATAAGAATGTTATAGTACTTTCACAAGGTTAGACCCTGAACCCTCTTTAACGTCATCAAATAACAACTGCAAATATGTGTCATTCTAATACACAACCCACAAAAAGGTGCATGAAACTTACATTGACATCCATAAACATACCAACACAGCAAATGTACCTTGCAAAACCTGAACTGCACCAGTGATAGCATGAGAAATAGCTGCAGGAGTAACAAAACAAAATCACAGAAATCACAGAGTGGGAGATTACAGTTCTGCTGTCGCTTTAGACTGTGGTTTAAAGATGTACTCCATGTACTGTTTGTTAACATATCACAGTTTATAAATAAAAATCAATGCTGCTGATTAAACATAGGGACACTCTCAAATATGTGCTGACAGTGTGAGTGTGAGTAGCATAGCTTTCTGTGTTTGTGTGCACGCTTTAATATTTGAACAGAATGGCAACAAGAGATTTTTTTAGGTAATGAGATTTTTCGGTTATGAGAATGTCACAGTGGAGATGTCAAAATGTCATTTTCTTGTCCTGTGCTTATTTGGTTAGTCGGTGTCTGCTGGATGGAAGGCATGGCTGATATGAGGGGAGTGGGGAGTGTGTGGGAAAGGTGGGGAACGGCTTTTCTGTCAGTGACCTATGTATGCGAGCTGGTTAAAGGTGGTGGCTGGCTGTAACTAGGGCAGTGGTGGAGAGGGGGTGCAGGAGATGGGACGGTTCATTGATGAGAAGGTCTGTGTGCATTATAGTAAACCTTACTGGAAGAATTCTCCCATATAAGGTCTTCACCCACCATCCTGTCTGTTCACACTAAAAACTAAACCAAGCCCAGACCCTTGTGCTACTCATAGGAGTGCAGCATGTCTCCAAAACCTCTATGGACCAACCTGTGCACAAATTAAAGAGATAGACTTGACCTCCAGTGCTTATTTGAAAATATATTTTTAGCATCTTTTCACTATTTACATGTGTTGTTAAGATTAATTCATAGACCAATTGAATTTAACCGTTTATCTTTTGCAATTGTAATAAATGTGAAGGATTTTGTCTTAAAATCCACTTCCAAAGTAGAACTGATACTGCCATTCAGAGCCTATATCATAAGAACTCTGATGGATTACAGCTGTAATTAATTTGCTGTGAAGTCTCAGATTCATTGAAAGACAGCACAGTCAGTTGTAAAGATATCCATATAGTTCGCATATGGGATACATTTAATATATTTTAAATTGTATTCAAATGTACACTTTCTACGATCTTCATGCTTTCAGTTTAGAGCTGTCAGTACGCATTTAACACAGCATTGAATATAAATATCTGATGACTAAAGAAATTAATGGACACATTTGCTTGAATCCAGGCAACTGAGTCACTTACCACGTTGATTCTGTATCAACAGTAATGTGTCTGAATCTTAGCTCATCATCTGTTCAGTACACATAAACCAACAGCTTTCTGAGGAATGCACTCAGATCTCGATAAGCCCCACTCACAAAGACCCCCAGAGACAAAGACCTATGGAGTCCATCTGTCATGGTCTTTTGTCATGGGGACTAAGCAGGGACCATGGTCTTCATCTCTTTGCAGTTAGTACATGATTGATAGCTTACATTTCATCCATTTGTAAATGTGAATATTTTGCTGAGGTAGTCTGAGACAAGTATTTTGCCTATAGGTATAAAAGCTGGAAATTAAACCATCAACATATGGGTTACAAACCCTGCTCCATACTACCGCACCATACTGTTGTCTAGTCTAAAACTGTTTTTGTTACTGCTATTTATTAGTCTAACTGTATTACTGTATTCTCTTCTATTATATGTTGCTTGAGACAAGAAGTCTCCTAAGCCAACAATATCATCATCATCACCATTACCATCATCATAAGAACAACATATAAAGGGCAGATTAACAGTGAAATGCCGCTACACTGACAGACCGTCTTTGATCCAAAATCTGTGAGCACATTAAATCTTTGTATATATGGCTCTGTCTGCAAATAAAAAACATTGAACATTGAATCATGAACATGTTAATCATCCCACAGAATGAAGCTAGAATAGCTCTAATGTAATGATCTTGAGGTTGCATTTCTAGAGCATAAAACCAAGTGGATGGTTATCTCTGCCCACAATAAGAAAAAAACCCCAAGACCAACAATTAAGGTAGTGCCTGCATTTTCTGTTTCTAAATGCTGCCATTGCAGAGTCACCAACTGGGTTCATTTTATCGTGGTACTGGTTTTATGAGATCAGGCTTGGCACAGTGCTAGTTATATATGATGAGCCTAGCTGCTCTGATGTTCTTATGCACTGTTCCAACAGACCGGTGCTGGCAGTTTTCTTTCCTGGAAGCATCTTGGGGGAAACAGATATTGCAGCAGTTGCACTGAGCGTAACTTATTATCAGTTTGCATTCAAACAAACCACTGGTCGCCTACTCAGAGTCACACATTTTCATGCACACACGGAGACTGAATGACACAGACTGGAATTTCTCATCCCCTCTGTTTCTCAAGCATTCTCAGTATGCTTAAGATTCTCTGTTCTGCCCTTTCTCTTCTATCACTCTCTCTTTCATAATCAACTAAACATATACACACGCACACACGCACAGACACACACACACACACACACACTTTCTGCTTCTCATGAACTCTTGCACAGTTACACACGCATGCACACAGACACGCATACAGTCATGGCTGTTCTGTTAATCTGGTATTGGGGGGAGGGGTGAAATCTTCATGACCTCATCTGGTGCCTTACTGGAAATAACCCTTTACGTTTTCTGTCCAGTAAAGTGTGCATTTTCAAGCAGGGTAAAAATAGCCCTTGAAAGAGCACACCAAATGTACAGTGCTGGTGTTTACTGTCACTATTGTGACATGACAACTCACTTTCATGTTTATGCATATAAATGTACCAGATGAAAAACGTGTTGCTAGGCAAACGCAATGCATTACATTTACAAATTAACACACAAAGTTCATAATTATTGTTGTTGACTGTCGTGAACTATGTTACTGTTGTAAGAATCTTGTTTCCTGATTTTCCCTGTGCTTATTCCATACAAAAACGTTACAGAGTTGGACATTTCATCTGGTAGCGGTTTAGGAAGCCAAATGTGTGCGCGTGAGTATGTGTGTGTTTCAACACACATTCCTGCAGGGCTTGAAGACTGGACTTGCCTGGTGGTTCCTGCCAGGTTCCACAAATTAGATTTGTGGATAGGATCCGGAAAACAGATAAACTGGACATAGGTACAATAAATAACTAGTCAAGAGAACTGACAGCCTGTCTCCAACACCTTCTGTTCATCAGGATATAGAGAAAGCAATAATTAGGAAAAAGTGAAACCAGGGGTTTTATGGTTTTGAAAGGATGGCTTTTATTATGCTTGCAAAGATGCTTGCAATATTTTGGGGTAAATGAGCCTGAGGGTTTGGTGCTTCAAAGCAGAGCTCTAAAATATACAGTATGACATATATAGATATAAATAACCTGAAACATTGTAACAGAGATATGTGAAGCACGAGTGTAAGCCAGAGGTGAATTAACCAGATTAACGCAGACCACAGGTGTCTCACTAATGCAGAGAGGGCCTCCACCTCATCAGCTTCCCTACTTCTTAATGTGAAGCACTGTGTGACAACACAACGCCTCACAGTATTAGTTTAACAAAGCCAAGTAACCACAAGAACAAATATGGAGAACAATACATTTTACCTTAAAAAAATAACTCATTTTGAAAAAAATAACGACATTTTTCATGTTGCCCAAGGGGTGTACACTATGAGGTAACATACAAGGACACAGAAAGGGAGGGCACTAAAACCCAGCAGTGATGAGGAAACTGGGCCTGTTGGATGTGAAAGGAATGTGGGAGGGCAGGAGCAGGTAGAAGCACTCACAGGCATACTCTGTTGGATCAGTGGGTCATGCCTGTTCTTGTTCCAGAAATGCTTCACTGCAGGGCTGAGGAAATAAACACTGAACTCCAACAGCATGGGAGGGTTCGTCGCCTTCGGCACATTTGCAGGGATCGCAGGCAGGGGAAAAGGTGCGTTTGTGTGTGTGTGTGTGTGTGTGTGTGTGTGTGTGGGTGTGGGTGTGTGTGTGTGTGTGTGTGAGAGAGAGAGAGAGAGAGAGAGAGAGAGAGAGAGAAAAAAAAGAGAGAGTGAGAGAGGTAGAGAGATAGAGGCATAGAGAGAGGGAGTGATCATTTTTGCTGATTTATTGCTAGAGGTTTGATTCTGTACCACAAGCAAGCATGGCAAGTAGAAAAGAACCGCAGAGTACAAATGAATTTTTCAGAATGCAGACAGGCCACATCAAGTATCTGAAACACTGTGTGCTTTGTGACTGCCTCAATAGTAATGCGGTATTTCATATCTACTTCATACAACACTGAATATACCTTTACAAGTCAATTGAGTAAGGGTCTACTGCAGAATATCTTGTCGCTGACACTATGTCTTTACACACCATATAAAATTTAATAGGATACACATGGTTGGCAGTGTACATGTGTACTTGTGTGACATCTCTGTAACCATCTCTCCCCTCCTCCTTCTCTTTCTGTCTCTTCAGGATCACAAAATATGGTTGACTGTGTACAAAGCGGTTAAATGTGCAGATGCTTCCTCAGCATTTATTACGCCAACATGTGGAACCATTTCTGCTTTATTGGTTCAGTTATAACGATGGGATTTGGTTTATGATTGAGGAAGAGTAAATCACAAAGCTGCTGCTGTGGAAAAAAGTGCCACAATCAGCAGAAATGGAATGAAGTGACATCATTCAGGTTGTGCGCGTTGGACTTTGTTCCTTTCTTTCTAAGATTTAGAACACTGTATAGAACTAATCTATGACTGAGTCTGCTTATTTTCCATCTTTAGTCAAATGCCCCTCATTTCATTCTCATGCAAAAATTCAGCAGGTGTCCAAACTGCACACACGTGCGAACGCTGACACACAAAATCACAATCCAAACTACCTATTGCCTATTTACCCATGCAACTCAAAGGAACATAAAATGGAAGTAACTTTAAAGTGATACAATCAAATAAGGCAAGAGAAATACAACAAAGCACCCAGGCAAGCGTCACTTAGCCTTTCAGGGCTGGCAGTAAGGAAAGACTTAGCGGCCTGTTACGAGGGAGAGAGAAACAGTGGGATGTGCGTTTTGTCTTCCGGGGGGGATCTTCAGACGATGGCCTTTTCATGGCTCGCTCATTTGCCCCAGCAGTCTCCTGTCTTGTGCTAAAGGTCTGCTACTGCTACGAGGCACCGCAACACTTCACTTGCAGCTATGCACAGGCAGGATGAATAGGAGCTTGATCATTAAAGCGATTACATACAAGGCGGCCTTTTCCACAGGCTGCAGAATAATGAACGGGGGGGGGGACGGCGACTCGGATACAACAAAAAAAAAAAAAAACATCCGTCTGCTTGCATTTCAGTCAGTGAACCGCACCTACGGCTGACTAACGAAGCTCCTCTGAATCTTAATTGGTTAAGTGAAGAGCGTGTCCCTCGGGGACAGCCCTGACGCATCGGGCACCGCTACCTGACTCAGAGCACCTACAGGCTGCTTCGGGTTCACTGGGCCTGGGACATCTGAGACCTTGCCAGAGAACGAACTGGCAGATTTGCTTTGGTCCATTAGCTGCAGTGGCCGGGATTAACTGCTCAGCAGCATCTTGCTAGGAGGCATTTTGTCAAGAGTGGTAAACAGGGGGCCGCGACAGCCACTGAATGGGCCAAAAATGCCTTTCATTTCTCGGGTGCTTCCTGCTTTGTCCTTTACCGGGGGGACTGAAAGTGTTCGAACTAATTACAGATGATAACCAGACAAAACATGCATGGTTGAATGCAACTATAAATATTTTCTTCCCTGTTAGTACTTTTAAAAAAGTGATTGTCACAAGGCACTTCACATTACAGAAAAACAGTTCAGCTGGCTCATTCATGTAGTAATATTTCATGGGTAGTGGTATTGGTATTACTGTAGTGCTCGATAGCACCAAATTATGTGCAATGTTACACGTGTGTAAAACAGCTCTTTGAACAAATGGCATTTTAAATATTTCAAATGAATCCAGGAGTTTTGCTTGTAGGAATTCCTTCATAAATGTATTTGAAATCTAAAAGGTTTTTTCTTCTCCCACGTGGGACTTTATAGTGTCAATATAAAGACAGATAATTGACTTCCTAAAATATATATAAACTCACACATTAATGCCGAGTAACAAATCTAAATACAAGCTGAATGGTTGGAACTTTTTATTATGCAGTGCTTATGAAAGTATGATGCAAACTATGGAAATGAGCTGCTATCTTTTTATAAACTGCATGAAAAAAATCCTTGATGCTCCCAAGACAAAGTGCAAAAAAATCTGAAAAAATATCTGCTATGCAGAGAGCTTCAGGAGAGAAAATGTGTTTAAACATTTTCACCGAATAAAAATACTGACAGGTACAGCATACACTGGTTACTTTGTATACACTTTTTTGTAATGTCCACATCCTCAACTGGCCTTACACTGCATGTCATGCTAAAGCCAGTTCAGCTTTCTACATTGAGATGTCTTCCTACAGAGACAGAGCTCAGAGAGAATGTGATCAGAATGTATAACACGAACATCATGAACAGACCCAAACCCATTCATCTCAGCTTCACTAATTGTTCACCACTGCTTAATTTGACATTTACCCTCATCACCAATGAGTGATAATCAGGATGTTAAACAATTTACATCTATGGTAACCATTAGATTAAAAGAAAATACATAAATGTGGCCATTGTGCTTGTAAGTCGCTGGACCTTCCAGTGACCTCAGTGAGAACTCCAGAACCTTTTTGAACCAGGACAGCTAATGACAAAATTGTTGGTATACTTCATCACTGTCACTCTCTATGTCTGAAGTTCCTGACTAGGAGGAGGTATTCATCTGACCTCTGACTACTGCTGAGCGACCCAGCCAGGGTTAATCAAGGCCACTGTGTGACCTAATGTGCAATCTTCCCGTAAAAGATAGAGGAATGTGAAGCCATTTAGAATAAAAGGTCAATAACTTCTGTATCTATTCATCTATTGCATTACAGTTGCTTAGCAGATGGTCTTATCTGGAGTAACTTACATGGCCTACAATTTTGTTTGGTATCCATTTGTACTGCTGGATATTTATGAGTCAGTTTTAGTTAAGTATGTAGCCCAAGTGTACAAATGCAATTCCCCATCAGGCAAGTGAACTGATAACCACTGGGTTACAAGCCCTGTTACCTACCACCATACAGCACTGTTGCTCTCTTCTGGTTGCTTACATTGTATTAAGAAAGACAGTTCTTACACTTACAAAAATTAGTAGGGAAACAATGACATTAATGACCTTCCAAGCTGGATTAGGCCAGCAAAGAGAAAAGATCTTCTGCATTAATATGCAGGGAATAAATCATTTCAATCGTTGCAAATCTGCCGGGATGACAGGGGATTGTATGTGTGAGCAGGTGGCACAATACACAGTGAATGCCTGCAGGCTACATTTCTTTAAAATGTACACACAACTACAACAGGCATTATAAGAGAGTAGGATCATTCAAAGGCTTAAGGTAGAGGATGGTTAAGTTAAAGGAAGGAAGAAAAAGAGGAAAAGTGAGAAAACGGCTCAGAATTTAGACAGGAAAAGACAGGTGTGTGAAACTGGAGTGTACCCTACATAACGGACCCCAAACTGTCAAAGCGATGAAAGCACTGTGGCAGCGAGTGCGGAAGCTTATGTTCCTGTCCCTGCTCTTAGTACATGACATCAAAGACGCAGCGCGCACACCACCAAAGCCAAATATGTTTTCTAGAGCCGGAAGACCCATATCTGTCTCCAAAGCTGCAAGCTCATCTTTTACAACTCATTGTGAAACAATCTCATTCATGTGGCGGCAGAACATTGACTAGACAATTCATTTCTGAATTTAATCAAGTTACTTGTGATTTCAAGCAGACATATCCACTATTTGTATATTCAATACTGCTGCTATTATTGTCTCTTGGTAAATTTCTTTCACTCAGAGGTTTTCTAGTCCACCAAATATGGCAAGAGTACTACAGGATATGAATCGGTTTTGACGTGTGTAAAACGCATTCTGTGTCCACAATGGGAGTGGCTTATGACCTAGGGCGACAAAATATATTTCACACACATTTAGACACTACGAACAATGATTGTGACAAACCCGAGCCTGATTAAGCAATGCTGTGAGAAAGCTGTCCTAACCTTATTTTGCCAGCATACCGGGAATGGCTGGCCATAGCCAGGGACCAAGAGCCAAAACAAGCTGCTTGAGCACATGTGTACTGCATTCCTTCTGATGTGGGGGACAAAACATTTAAGAGGCCATATTGGGCATGCCATGGGACCTAATAAATTGGTGTATGAGTAATTAGATGCGGTAATGGCTTCAGTGGAAGACTTACACTTTGCATGACGAGGGGGAATGAAATCTTGATGGTAGTGAATTTGTCACAGTGTTTACGTCACTGCACCGATACGTATACGCATTCTGTTGACAGAAACATTGGTATGTTTTTCAGAATCATCTTTCATTGCTTAATTGGACATTTAACTTGACAAATCACCATAGTAGCTGTAAATTTATCAAGTTAAAGCAAGCATTTAACTAAAACATGCTATGGTGTTACGACAGGACTTTGAAACTTGAGTGGTAGTTGTAACATCTGCAAGATTCCCTTTTGAAATTTGGTTTTGGAAATTCTTTGGTGCACTTTGCAAGAACCTGTATACCCAACCTGCTGGGTGGGTATGCTTTTCAGGCTAAGATTCTCAATTTACAGCAACTCTGATAACATGATAATAAACACCAGCAAATGGATGAAATACATTACATCTTGGGTTTGTCGTTAGCAATTTCTCCAGAATAGGAGCAGCAGGCATAATTATGATGTAGATATGATGGGGCTGTAGGTGGACACTTTAATACATGGAATAAAGGCTGAATATCCTCCTCAGAGCTCAAACATGGGTACACCTGCGTAGGTGTACTTGTGCCCCTTGCGTGGCATGCGTTTTACAACCTGTGGCTCCACAGGTCTCAAAACTTTAAAAAGAATGGGAACTTCTGTCACACTGGGTGCCTTTAGATGAGGTGGATCAGCATTTTTATATTACATTCCTCCACATAATACTATCAACGGCTGTACTTTGCCACGTATAGTAGGCGTCAGTTGCGATTCAGCTTCTCAAACAAGCCAACTCCAGTTTTTTCTGACGCCCCTTTATACACCAACCGCTTCTATCCGTAGGCGTAACGTTGGAAGCTTGCCGAAACGGGATAGGCTTCCCGGTTTTCTCACACTGCGGAAATGACGCACCGGTCTGCCCATATAAGGGCTGAAATCCATAAGAAGTCGATGGAATGAGTCAGCTTCCTCAAATCAATAATATTCTTTGAGGATAAAGATGGAGGGTCCAGTGGCATGTATGTTAGGTGCATTTGGTTTATTATAGAAAATAAGTAAAATTACATCTGGCGAGTTTTACCTATGATTTCCGATTCTTCTATGGCGTGTCCATAAGGTACATCTGTCACACAACTATGTTTAACACCCTTAAACCGTAACTAACATTTAAAAATTCATTGGCGAACGTGTGTCGCTGCTGTTAGTACTGACCAAGTCACAGTATTGTAAAATGCAGTCAAATATTGTCAAATAAAATAAACAAACAGCTTAGCCTAACTGTAGGCGACAACGTGGTCAATACACATTTCTGCATTTTAACATCCTATATTGCGCTGATGGATTATAGCAGGCCTAGAGTGATTTTTTTTGTTCTCAGAATCTCATCCTGCGTTTTGCGTACTAAATGCAGTTGTTATCGTGTGGTACGTAGGTGTAAATTAATGATAAAACAGTGCAGACCCGCCCGTTTGCTGATAGGCGACGGCGACACAGGGTGATGTTAAAATCTGATCTGTGAACTTTCACTGGTGTCGGTGGATTCACATGGGCGGAAAGCCCACTTCCCCTTTTCACTGTGGGTGTATCCTGTCGGTAGAACACGTTCGTTAACCACACCCGATATGTTACCATGATATGCTATGAAAAGGGTAGGACTAACCATCAGAGACAAAACCCACTAATTAAGAACCCATTGATTAGATTCTCAGAAATTTTATTATTTTTACCAGCTGTCACAGGCAATATGTACTACAACACTCCACTTTGAAAGCATTGCTTTTTCTGTCAAGAATTAATCAATTTAATCAAGCATCTCAACAGCAAAATTCTTTTCCACCAGTCATTATCAAATAATTCGTCCCAACATGGAGGTTCACAGAGCACAAAGCCCCTTGGTTTTCAAACATCCTCTGACACTTTCTGGCAGCTTGCTGATATCAGCAGTTCTTGACAGTTTTGCCACGACACTCTATTGCCATCCAATAAATCTTTCCTAGTGGAAAGTGACACCTTGACTGACAAAGTTCGAATGTGATCACCATAAACCAACAGCCCGTTTAGTCAACGACAGGGTGAGACAGGGTAAAATTAGGACGTCTCTCCCATGCCACCAAAATCGAATCCTTGTTTTAGCAAACATATTGTAATAAATAACCCAAGTGTTGCAAGGGGAAAGTTGCAATATATCAAGAAGGAAAAACAAAGTTACCAACTGCAACCAAATAGTTTGGTAGCGATGCTATCCATCTACATGAAAAATGGGACGTAAACTAGCTAGCCAGTTTAGTCGTCCACAGACCCTGCGATCGACCAGACATGGCTTCTTTGTGTAGAAGACTGTGGGACGTTTAAAAGCAGAGATTAAACAAGTAAGGAAGGTCCTGCCGCTTTATTATTACTACACCTGACAGTTTTCACCCTGTAGCCTCAAGGCGTGTTTACAATGCCGGCAGTTCCCGGCAACAACGTCATCGTCCATCTGACGTTGCGGGGCGTGGAATTACGTTCGCATGGGGTTCCAACCAATCAATGACCGCTTATATTCAGTCTTCACTGCGCTTGTCTGGCAGTGTGTATATAAATGGCGTGTGGAAGTAGGTGTATAGAGTTGAGAACAGCGCGTAGAGAGGCAGGGGGCTCGCCTAATACCTTTAAGCCTTTCAGCGGCTCGCTAAAGATTTCGGAAAAACACACCTGTACTCAGACACGGACAACAATTGAGAATTAGTCATCGGACATCACTTTGATACAGCTGTCAAGAAAACTACATCTTTTGACTTGGTACAGTAGCGTTCAACTACTTTGGAAGTTTTGTTCTGTTATTTGGCTTGAATATAAAACTGTCATTGCGGGGCATCACAGTGCTGAAAAGACTGTCAAGAGGGGTTTGCGCTTGCATTTGTTCAGCGGGGTGTTCAGTTGAACAAGACCTCGATACTATTTTTGGACTTAATGTGTTCAGTGTCTTTACACTGAAGATCTGTTCTCTATCCAAAAAAACATAGCCTATAGAAGTCCAATAAGTCTTCTCTCCGCAAACATCTGCTATACGTATTTTGTACTTTGAATCGTATGTCTACAAAAATGGAACAACCGTTTTATCATGACGACTCGTTTCTTTCTGCTTATGGTCACTCAGACGCTGCACTTCACGACTACAAGCTCCTTAAGCAGAACATGAACTTGAATTTGATCGAGCCTTATCGGAACCTGAAGTCCCAGCTGCGAACCGAAACCGACTTCTACCCAGGACCAACCGAAGACGTCGGCTCGCTGAAACTTGCTTCTCCTGAACTGGAGAGACTGATCATCCAGAACAGCAACGGTGTTATTACCACTACGCCCACCCCGGGCCAATACTTCTACCCCCGAGGGATTACGGAAGAACAGGAGGGTTTTGCAGAAGGTTTCGTCAAAGCTCTTGACGAGCTCCACAAGATGAACCAGATGCCTCCACCCAACGTGTCTATTGGAGCCGGTGGTGTGACTACCTGCAGTTCGGCTGCTACTGTGTTTGGTTCCTCTCTGCAGCCCGAACCTCCAGTTTACACCACACTGAACGCTTGTTCCACCAACACTAACCTCACGTCGGCGTCCAACTATCCCTCAGCCACTATTAGCTACTTGCCGCATCATCATCAGTACCAGCATCACCAAACACCGACGCACGGCTCGCAGCTCTTCCAGCATCCGTTGCAGGGACACGGGTTGCATCCACAGCGTCTGATGGCTCTGAAGGAAGAACCACAGACCGTCCCTGATACGCATAGCAGCGGCGATGGCTCTCCACCAATGTCACCAATAGACATGGAAGACCAGGAGCGAATCAAGGCGGAGCGCAAGAGGCTGAGAAACCGAGTGGCAGCAACCAAGTGCCGGCGGCGCAAGCTGGAGCGCATCTCACGACTGGAGGACAAGGTGAAAATTCTCAAGTCGGACAATGCTGGGCTCTCGAGTACCGCTTCGCTGCTGCGGGAGCAGGTCGCTCAGCTCAAACAGAAAGTTATGACACATGTTAGCAGCGGGTGTCAGCTCATGTTGACGACGAAGCTTAAGTCGTTTTAAACGGTGAGACAGTGATGGACATTGGTTAGAAAAAAAACACTGGAATATATGTTAACGTTTTATTTGTTAAACAAATAACTTCACAGCACTGGAACATCGACTATGTAAACAGAATCATTTCCATGTTTTCATTTTGAAAATTTTCTCGTTTCTGTTTTGTAAAAGCCGATGTACAGAAAAGATGGTTCATTTATTTTTATGAATGGTTACATGGTACCTTTTTGTAATGCACTGCTCAAAGGACAAAGTTAGTGACCACCATGCGGTAATACCAGTATACAGGTGGTTTGTGTGGGTTTGTGTATCTTGAAATGTATTTTCTATTGTCTTTTTCATGCTGCATTCCAAAAATAAGTTATTTTGTATGTCAGGTTGATCCCGACGAAATAATGTTACATGTTTACGCTGTTTTTATTTGTATACAAGATATTTAAGTAAAAACCTTTTGAAATCATTTCCTGCATCTGTGTATTTTGGTTGAAAATCATGACGATGTACTGCCAAACTACTTCAGACAGCTTTTCTTTGAAGTGAACTGACCAAAATCGCAATAAAGTTTACGTGAGCAGATTGAAGAAACGTAAAAACGCACGTACCCAATCCTGTGGACTGCCCTGACGTCAAGACGTGAGCGCGTTGGGGTCTTTTCCTATTGACGCACAGGACTATATCCATATATGGTAAATTCTAGCGGTATAGACGTCACAGCTAAAAACATTTCCGGGAACCCCCGCCTACGTTGCCAGTTAGTTGGATGGTGGCGTGTTTTTTTTCTTTTCGTTTTGCTTAGAAGTATTTTCTTCGTGTCTGTATGTCAACGGGACACAAAATAGCAACGGGGGAGTTTCCCCACGTTATACACCGCTGCCACCACTGTCAAGTTCCCAAAACAAGCGCCGCAAAAATAGAACAGAGATAAAAATATACCAAAGTGCTGATTTTCCACGTAGTTAGCAAAAATAGCGTTCCAGATAACACTTAAAAAATATTTGGACTTCACATTTTTGGTTGAGTTTCTTTGTTAATATTTTGTTGACCTTAGAGAATTGCTAACCTCTGTTAATGGGCTCACACATTGCGCGGCTTGTTAAAGAAGAAAATGTTATTTTTTTATACCAATAAATCAGTGCAATGCCTGTCTCCTGCAGTAGTGTCAGTTTTTTTTTTTGTAGTGCAGACGTGGACAATTCATAGAAAATTCTCTAAGCGTGTGCCTCTAATGACAACCATCTACCTGTATGTTGAGATTATGTACGAAAGAAGAACTGATTTGATAGATTTAATAGTATGTTCATACACAGTGTCAAAGACACATATATGTAAATCGTGTGTGGCTAATAGAGTGCAGGGAATGGCTTTATCATGGCAGTGTGGCATAGTGGTAAGGAACAGGGCTTACAACAGAAAGGTTGCTGGTCTGAGTTCCTGCTGGGGCACTGCTGCTGTACTCTTTGGCAAGGTACTTAAGTCACAATTGCCTCAGTAAATGTCCAGCTGTATAAATGGATAACATGTAAAATTGTAATATATGTAAGTTGCACTGGGTAAAGGAGGCTGCTAAATGACAATAATATCATGTAATATGCAATAATGTTGAGGATTTCTAGGCGTTTCTCTCATTCCAGTTGGCTGGAATAGACAGGAAAAGGGTAGATATACATGTGTGCACATGTAACTTGCTGGGCAGCAAGGTGTAAAGTTTAGCAGCAAAGATAATCTGGAAGTGTATCCCATGGAATGAACATCCCTCAAAGCAATTTGCATCAAGGCAGAGTTTGCTAAAAATGCATTAGCCTTAGAAATGTTATTCACCATTTCCTCAATTGGTCACTCATGCTCTACAATTTTTCAGACATGTAAGAAAGCAAATGCACCTTGTTCCTGATTTGTCTTGTCTGTGGCTAGCCTGGTCGTATCATGAAGGTAAAGCTGATGTAAGAAAAATATTAAAGCCTTTCCTAACGTCACCGACGCCACTGTGTTAGAACTTTATGTGATCTTCCTGCATTTGAAGGTGACATGGAAATTAAAGGACCCGTGTTAAAAGAAATATGAAATATAGGCCATGCATGTTGTTAAAAAAGGATGTAAACTGCGAAAAAAAAAAAAAAAACCTTACTTACAATGACACCTTGGAGAGTGCCTATAACAGTGCAAAGTATGATTTTTAGCAAAGTTGTGTGAGAAACTTGTGAGACTTGTGTTCATGAAAGCGTACTGAAAGATTTAACATGGGTGGGTGGGTGGGCAGAGCCTTTTTTCCGACAGGTTTCACCATTGTGTTTTTGAGGCCTTCGTCGCCCACTCATTTAAGAAGCATAATTATTGTGAGAAGTTTGCTGAAAATGGATGATTTTCCACCTTCTGTAGGCTGTTTGTGCTGCTGCTCTTTCTGCAATTTCTTGCTTTCTCTTCTTTTCTTATTGCACTACTACCTATATGTTGGTATTGCTAATACTTCCTCTGGTAATTACGCCATAATTATGTATGTAGATAATTAACTACTTAAATAAAACAGTAAAATATAGCATTGGCTACCATTGTTCTAATTATTACATTTATATTCAATTGTATTGTAAAACACTCTTATGCAGAGGTATTTACAGGGCTGCGGCAGCAAGGTACATAGTGTATATTATAAGAACAATATAATAACAATGTATTTTTATGGCTTATATAGCCATTGTAAATGCTTTGTTAAGCCTTTACAAATTGGAAAAACAATGGGTCACCAAGAAAACATTGAATTATTCTACCTTAGTGGCTAATCTATCTATCTATCTATCTATCTATCTATCTATCTATCTATTTAATAGCTACCCATAAGAGTAACATGAATTTACTTTCTGCTAATGTCCACATAGGTCCTGATGACGATCATTAAAGGCAAAATAACTTTGTGTCTCACTAACCCATATAAAGTACATAAACAATGGTCTGTAACACTATCTTAGACTTCACACAGGATGATTGAGGGACCAAGCATGGGAAACATCCTGGCTCTGGGTTTCCGATGAGGCTGCATGAGCGATGAGACAGTGCTTGTGGTGATGTGCACTGTGAAAGTAAGGATGAGCTATGTCCTTGCAGTCCTCAAGAGAGGAGAGACATGGGCATATCAGGCAAAGCTGAAGACAAGCATAGCAACTGTTTTCTAAATCAGTTGACATGATCTGGTAGCACGGTGAGGGACACCAGACAGCAGGGAGCTGCAGTAGTAGGTGATAGGACAAGGGTGTGAAAAAGCTGGTTTGTGATAGTGGTGAGAAGAATGTAGTACATTACATCACTGCCATTTAGCAGACACTCTTATCCAGAGCGACTTACACAGGATACAGTTTTTACATGTTATCCATTTATACAGCTGGATGTTTACTGAGGCAATTGTGGATTAAATACCTTTCCCAAGGGTACAGCAGCAATGCCCCAGCTGGGAATCAAGCCAGCAACCTTTCAGCTACAAGCCCTGCTCCTTGCCACTATGCTACACTGCCATCCAGATGGAATCTTCTTTTACCCCTGAGACAGAACATTCAGTAGTGGGTCAATAAGGGTGATGTTTTATGTGAATTGAAGCTTATCATTGAGCATGACACCAAGGTTCTTTGAGTGTTATGGAGGCAGCATGGAGCCATACAGGGTTATGGAGAGGTATTTTATTGGAGAGGAGAGTGTTTAGCCTTTAAGCAGAGACAGTACACCTTGGAGAGACTTGGAGAAATATTTCAGAGACATTGTAACTTGTGCAGGAAGAGTGTATTTTCACAGCTTTGTTATATAAAGCACTTTCATTTAGAGTGCATAGTCAGTTTTTGATACTGAAACCTACTGCAGTTTTATTTTTTTCACAGTGAGTCATTAAAATGCCAGTAAGAAAGGGATAAAGTGTGAAGAAGAACAAAAGCACAAGCATAAATTATATATGTTTTTATAACATTAAGTATAACTTCAAATCAACATATCTCAGAACCTTCATAGACTTCTCAAAAGCATTATTTTTATAATATTTGCAGTATATGGCCCAATTTTGTTGAGTAATCATGTTGGAAAGATACTGGGCTGTCTGAGAGCTGAGGCACAGATAGCAGCTTCACATCAGCTTTTGATATATCTGAAGAATTTCACTGTGAGTTTCTAATCGGTAGACACGGATATAGTGTCCTCTCACTAATTTACAAGTCTGGGTGTCTATAAACAGGGAGATACATGTATATGTGTTTTTCAATGGTGCAACTCTGTTGTATGGAATAAATATTTGTGATGAAGTGGATGTGTGAAATAATGAAAAGTACTTTGTTTGGAGAGTAAGACATTTTAGTTTTCATTTATGGGTCAGTTTCATGTGTATTTTGACCATGAAGTACCTATTTTTGATAGACAGAATATTTGCTTTTTATCAGTTTGCATTTTTGAACAGCTTATGTAACTTCAGAATGGGAAAAATGGACAACATAAAGCCTCACTCAGTTTAACCCTTGCATGAACCTGTCAGTTCATGAAGAGGTTTACTTGTACAATAATATTGTATATATTGATGGATTTCTGAATTGTTTTGAAATTACACCTCTGTAGATTGTTAAGGACAATGAACTGTATCTTCACCCTCCACCTAGGAAATCTGCTATTTGACAGCTGACTGGGTTCTTGTCGTGGAACCAATGGAACGTTATGAAATCAAGGACCGTCTTCTTGGAGTGCCCCCCCCCCTTCTCTGCCCACAAAATCCCATGTAAAAAAAAAAAACTACATTGTAATTGCAAAGCAGGATTAAAGTAGTTATTTAATGATCATAATGAATAGTCTACTAACAATCACTGGTCCCTGCAGTAAGTCAGATGAAGGAGAGATAGGTGTAACAGGGGTGCGCAGGGGCAGGCTGTAAGTAAGTCTGGATGCAGAAGCATCTAATCACTGCTCTCTGACTCACACCCCGGGCTCATGCAGGGATCAGGTGCAATTCCAAACAGATCAGCATGAAAGCCACCTAAAGACCATTTCCCCTTAACTACACCAATTAGTGGGCAGCTACAGCCGTCCACCCCCCTTTAGTTATAACCACACAGTGGCGAACCGACACTGACAGTGCAGTTTCACTGTTGAAAACCTCTTTATCAATGTATGATTCTGCATTTCACATATCAGGACAGATGTACTTTCACTGATAGCAAGCTGATAGATCAAATACATTGCGTGTGGTTAACCATCAGCATGCCAATATTACAACCTCACAAAGCATCTCATTTTTAAATATACTGTCACTGTTATCCTTAAAAGCAAGCTCCAGAAAAGCATTCGGATGCATCAGTTTATCTTCAGTTCACTTCAGTGTATCTTCCAACAATCTTTGTAATGATGCAGTTCCCTCTAGTAGCAAATCCAGTCACAGAAGCAAATTACAAAGCTGGCAAAAAGGTGCTCTCAAGGTGCAACACAGGTGGGAGTGGCACTGTTGCCATAGTCAGTGTTGTGATGAGGACTGAAGACTCTGATCTCAGGCCTCCACCCTCCAATGCAAATAAAACACTCTGTGCACATGTGATACAACACGATCCATGTATAATTCATGGAACAATGTCTACACCTGCATGTCAGTACTAGATGGGAGGAGCAGTGCAGTACAGTGGTAAGGAGCATGGCTCATAACTGAAAGGCTGCCGGTTCAATTCCCCGCTGGGACACTGCTGCTGTAACCTTGAGCAAGGTACTTAACCCAGAATTGCCTCAGTAAATATCCATCTGTTTAAACAGACACAATTGTAGCCTATGTAAAGCGCTCTGGATAAGACCGTCTGCTAAATGACAATACTGTAACATAATGTACTGCTGCAAATTAGTACATGTATGCCATCTAAAGAGGCATGGCAAAAGAGTTTTGCATGGATAATCTGCTCATAAAATCTTTTTAATTAAGGGGTAACTTAGACATAGAAATGTTTCCTGCAATGTTTTCTGATTTTTAAAATCCTGTTTATGATGAACCTGCAGACCATTTGTTTTATGTGCTTCTAGCTCCCCCTTGTGGTTAAAGATAACTCAACGAATGGAAGAAAATTCTGTGATTGAAAGCGCGGCCGTTCTGGGCTTCCATACTATACAACTAGCCAGGTATCTTATGTAACCACAATGATTAATTTAGAAATTATTCACATTTGCAGAGATGTCCCGAGAAGGCAGACTAATAAATATGACCTATTACTTTGTCAATCAACAAAGAGGCCAGTTTACAAGAGAGATATATTAATTTACATTAAATACATTAATTTACCAAATAGGTCAACACTACTCTTATTTCCATAGGAACAACAGGATTTTCAATGGCCTCAAATAAAGAATCTTTTACTTTCCATCCCAAAGGACAGCACCATCTACAGTTGAGTGCTAACGTCACTGTACTGCACTACTCATTTTACTTAGTCCACCCAGTCCCTGGCTCCACCCCTTTTTGGGTTTTTTTTTTAATTTGCATACAAGGCCACCTTCCATATTGTATCATTTTCTGGGTGTGGATAATTACAGTGATTTCTCACATTGGTATTGCACAAAAACCACTTCTGATAGCAACCTGTTTTTTCCAGGAGGTACTAACCTGGACCTTTGTCTCTATGCTTCAAACCCATGTCTTTTGGCATTGTGAGTTTAACTTGCTGTTGTACCGCCTGGCAGCCTTTTGTGAAATGACTGAGGCAAAGAGTCTTTACCCAGCCTACTCCAGGGGCTAACACCATTAACATGCTCAATGGACTGATGAAAACAGTTCAGACAGCAACACAAACCCTCCGATTCCTTTCACACTTTGTTTATTCATCAAACACAAAACACTGTAAACATTGTCCGTATTTTCACTGCCTTCATTTTGTCACAGTAGACCATTTACTGTACGATTGCCAGGTACAAAATGTTCAATATTCTTAACAATTGAAGAAAAAAATACCCTCAGTGTTCGGGACTCATGAGAACTCAAATACAGATAGCTTATTAATACATGATAAAGAGAAAATCATACTGATGCCATGATGTATCTACAACAAGTGCTCTAAAAATGACAGTGGTGTCTGTAAGGACTCAAAGTGAACACTAACTCAGTAAGTAATAATGACTTAGTACCAAAACCCCCAAAACTCAGGACACACTGTGTGTCAGTGTCAGTTCTGCTTGGAGAAGAACTCCTTGCTCTTCTGCACATCTGGAATAATGGTGTCGCTCCCAGGTTTCCAGCCAGCAGGACACACTGCACACAGGAAGACACAGGTCAATCCGTTATAAAAATGTAATGTAAGGAGCAGGCCTTTTAGCCCAAAGGTTGTTGGTTTGATCCTAGGAGGGTCAATGCTGTTGCACCCTTCGGCAAGGGTCTTAACCCAAACTGCCTCAGTGAATATCCAGCTGTGTTAATGGAAAACATGTAAAATTGTTAACTATGTAAGTCGCTCTGGATAAGAGCACTCACTAAGTAAATGTTATGTAATTTAGTTAAGGATCTGTACCCTCCATTGAATGTTACCCATCTTCTGGGTGACATTTCATAGTACCACATTATAATTGACTTATAAAAATAATGAAAGAGATTAGTCATAAGAGCTGAGATCTTGCTCAAAGGTTCAGTATTATTATTAGAAACTGCCATCAGTGGTAGTGCAGATGAGCACATAAGCTATATAATGAAAATTTGAATTACCCCATAAATTACCTTATGACCTCAAACCTCCCTCTAGGTCCCTGTAATCTCACCTTCCCCAAACTTGTCGGTGTGCTGGAAAGCCTGCACCAGCCGGAGGGTCTCATCCACAGAGCGTCCCACGGGCAGGTCATTGATGGTGATCTGCCTCAGCAAGCCCTTATCATCAATCACAAACAGGCCCCTGGAAACAGGGAGGAAAGAGTAGGATAAAGAGGAGAGGGAATGGAATGAGTATAATGGTATAATAGGGGGTGTAAGAAAGAGTTCAGTGAAGTGTTAAGATGTATGTCAGATACACACTGATGCATTCAAATATAGACATGGAATTGAAATCTGATTCAGTGGTCATCGTGCAGACAATCACAAAGCTTAGTGCAGCAAAACAGTGATGTGCATGCATGCGGATTTTAGACCTTTGACCATAAAATTCCTGATCGCAACTTGTCACTTGCACAACAGACCTGTAGGCAATGCCCTCTTCCTCTTTCAGAACCCCGTAGTCACGGGAAATGGACTGGGTCAGATCAGCAACGAGAGGGATCTTCATGGGCCCCAGGCCCCCCTGCTTCCTTGGAGTGTTGATCCTATAGCGGGAGGGCGCATAACAACAATGTCATTGACTCAATACAGGGAATCAGCAGCTGCATAAACTGCATGTGCCAGCAGACTGAAAATATCAAGCACACCAAACGCATTCTACTGGCGCCCCCAGACAAGTGACCGTTACTCTTGCTCGATATCTGAGATTCCCTGTAAGCTCCCTCAGACACTGGCTATTATCATGGCCCAGCAGGTCTTTAGCACTGAAGGAGATAAAGTCAAGGTTGGGTGGAGCCTCAAAGGAACGCTCAGATACCAAGCACAATGAGGTGATCATGCCAACGTGCAACATGCACTTTAGCCATCCTAACTGCATTTAGTTCTCTGCTTCTTAAAATTTAAAATACAAATGCATTGTAATGCATTGTCAAACCAACTAAGAGCTTTATACAGTTCCACAGCAGCACTTGGTAAGGCAATGACAATAAAAAGGCATACACAATATATAATATACAACATACCATGACATATAACATACATACAATATACCATGACACATAATATACAATTATATGTATGTCTGCACATACATAATACACAGATGTACAACAATGGTTTTAAATGTAATGAAATACAATGTATTTCTACCTCTATGTCACACCCCTTGCCCCATCTCACCAAGCCAGGTGGCTGAAGTGGGAGTCAGTTGAGGCAGCGATGACCTCACAGCCAATCTTACGGAACTCCTCCACCCGGTCGCTGAAGGCCACGATCTCGGTGGGACACACGAAGGTGAAGTCCAGGGGGTAGAAGAACAATACCACATACTTCCCTGCAAGCCACAGAAAGAGATGACAGAGACCATTTTTTTAAAATCTAGCTCAGTTCAATCTTTACAATCCAATGGACCAACTACTAGACATCTCACAGGCATGTACACATACACATTTACAGTTAGCACACCGCAATCAAAATGTAAAAAAAAAAACCAGTGTTTTGCTCTGCACCATATTGCACACTTACCTCTGTAGTCAGAGAGTTTGATCTCTTTAAATTGGCCGTCCACTACAGCTGTGGCTTTAAACTGGGGGGCAGGCTGTCCGATCTTGGCGTTTCCAGCAGACATGGTGATGACGGGCTACTGTGAATGACAGATGGATTGAACAGGTGATTTGGCAGTTTGGTTACTGTCTGCTAACTGAAACCACACTGGACAAAAGGGATTCAGCTGGGGTATGAGGGTATTTCAATCTCAAGTGGAGGACACCTTCACTTCAGGTTACAGCCAAAACCCAGGCTTTATTAGAATTAGACCATTACGGACACTTTCCGTTTTTAAAATACAGTTCTTGCTGAAGTTGCACACCGCTTTCCACCAGAATGGTGCCACAACAGAGACACACTGAACATCTCAAACAATGCAGAGGCAGAAGAAATTTCCACCTTTTACCCTCCTAATTCCAACTGTACACTTATGGAATCCCACCCCTGAGATCCTGATGAATATGCTTTTACAATGAAGGCTATGATGGAGAATGGGAACAATTCAGTACTTACTGGGGAAAGAAAATGGACATGATTAAGGGCTTGTAATTGGACAAAGACCCTCGTAGGATTCAATGTAACATAAATGACGAAATCTTCCCACAACCACCCATGGCCCCCACCACATTAAAAGGTTAGAGAAGCACCATGAACGGAGTCACATGCAAGTCAGTTGTTCTGCAGCCTGACCTTTCACTGACTCCCCAAGCACAAGTAATATGCCCTAATGCATTGGCTTTTGGGATTATCACAGTCTATTAAATGGGATTTTTAAGCTCTTCTCTTTTCAAATTTCAGATCTAATGTACTGCATTACACATCTTCCACACAGACCTGTATGCAAGCTGAAGAAAAGGTGCATTTTTTATACAAAAAGTATTTTTGGAATTATTTCATTAAAATGTCATTATTTTCAAATCATTACTCATTTCACTAACACATTAACATTACATTGTTCCTGGAAAATGTGTGACATTGGTAAAAAAAAAAAAAAAAAAAACGTTTAAAAAAACGTGAAATATGATCCATTTTCTAATCATGTGGATGACTCAGCAAAAACTTAACACAAGGGGCTCGCTGTTACAGCGAGCCACACACCGTCGCCACTGCTAGTACCTCGACTCTCCTTATTGTGTATTGTTTCTAACAAAAACAAAAAAAACATTAACCCACAACGGTCAGACTACATCCACGTGAGATTAAATATGATTTACAGTCTGGCTACCCACTTTAATGTAAAAAAGATAATGGTGATGCTGGAAAGCTGGTGCCTTTGAAACAGTTCCATCCTTTTAACGATGATTACTTGGTATTCATCTCAAATGTTGAGCAAGCTAATACTTCATGTTATAAAACTATTCAAATTAAAGGTTCCCATTTTACATAGTAGTTTGCCGCCTAAGGGCAACAGTACAGTACCGCACGTCACCCTCCTACAGATACAGTAAAATGTCTGCGCTTGCCTGACTAAAAAGAGAAGACTGAACGAGGGAGCAGACGTCAATCCCGAGGCCATGATCAGAGGGGGGTGACCCAAAAACACACTCATTCGTTTTCTTTTGTCTCATGCTTGCAATGCAGCGCCGCTACCCCTGTCGGAAACATTGCATTGGCTGCAGCCCTTTTGAATTCCAGCCAGACGGCTAAATAACGGCACATTCTTTATGGTGGAATGGACAGGAAGATGTATGCAATTCATTGCACGAAAACTCACATTTTTCAGGAGGAGGAGGACGATTTCCTTGAGATTATCTTGTAGGTTTGGGAGAGGTTTTGCACAGTGCACTTGACTCCTGTCGCGTCTCACCGTACAAGCGCCGAGGGAAGAACTACTTTAGCCAATGTGCAAGCAACCTCGCGCTGACCCCCCTTACACGCCCCTTTGAACGTCCCGCGAGATTGAACTGTGTTGCTATTGCTCGCCATAGATTTGCACGTTCTGTATGTATAGGGAGTGGTATGTGCCTAGCTAGGTGTAAACTTATATGCGCTGTTAAGCCCTTATATCAAGGCGCGTTAGATATAACCTACATTCCCTGAGAACTAACTACTATTTTGCTCGAGATATGACCAAGGTCATTAACTTGGTGATTAGCAAGAAGACAGCACATCATTATTGTTAGCTAGCCAGTTGGGAACAGTCCATGACCACGGCAGTGTGTGTTACATAAAACTACATATCCCACAAAGCTAATCGAAAACACATTTTACACATAGAATGATCGTCAGAAGTTTGTTATGCCACAATCTTTGCATTTTTTTTTATTTGTAAAGGTTATTTTTGATTTAACTACAAAGAGCTAGCCAGCAACTCATTTGTGCCTTCTCCATAGAACCCAAAACCTAAAAGCAAAAGGTCAAAGTTGAATCGTGGGATACCAGCGCGCCAAATCAAAACACTGCATAACTCTGTACATACGTTGGTGAGTGTAAGTATAAGAATTAAGTATGTGTACACAAATTGGCTGGCTTATATTGTATTATATATTATATAATACTTGCATTAGTTAGTAACTGTTGTATTCGAGCTAGTGTTAGCTATTGGTTATTGCTAGCCATACGACTTGCTAGTATAACTTAGCTAGCGTCTAGCGTTAGCTAAGATGAATATCTAGAACATCACTTTGTGTTAGCTAGCTAGTTATAAAAAATTTAATGTAACTGTATTAAGTATTAAATAGCTGGTTAGCAGAAGCTAATAAAATAAGGTGTGCATGTTGCTTTTAAGTCCAAACGGAATGACAGGTGCTAACTAGCACAACATGGTTTGGCTAGGTAACGTTAGCTACTGAGACCTTATTAGTGACCTACTTTACAGGTTACCTACCCAGACAGAATCGTTTATTGAATCAGCTGAAGGGGTAGGTACGTTACTTCACCTTGTGTTTTACCCATTCAACTGGCTAACACTACTTCCAGTAATACGTTTAACATAAGTTTAATATAGTCGGCGTCATCGTGTAGTTATTGTGCACTTATTCTTAAATTCATAGCTGGACGTTTTAGCCAGACGTTTTACCTTCCACGTTTCACTTGAGGGGCTTAATTAGGAAACGGACACGGGAAATGGATCTCGGTGACTTTGAAGCTAACAATTCGGTCAGCTGCCGTCTGTCCTCCGCCATTCCGGACGTGTGCAAGACCGAAGACTGCTGCCTGGGGATCGACGAGGCAGGCAGAGGTCCCGTACTAGGTGAGCCATCATAATTTACCCGTTTGGTCAATCCTTGTACGTTTGTTGTCAGACGTAATGCTTGTGTGACGGAAGGGTATTTTGTCTTGATGGCACCAAGCAGGTGTCTCCCGATTCATCAGTGAAGACGCTGTTATTGCCAGGCTTGTAGTCATTTTTTTTCAGCTGCAGGTTGGTCAAACATTATTTAATCCTGGATGTTGTGCTTTCACTGTAATAACAGCCAGAAGTAGGGCTTGAGTACGGGTAACTTTATGAAGTGAATTTTGTCGTGCTTTGTAAAACTTGCAAAATTGAAGCAGGGGAACAGGCAGAGAATCAGATGTTCCACAGAAACCTGCATCATTGAGCTATGTAGAAAAGCACATCATATGTTATACTCTAATACTAGTAATTAGATGGCTGACCTCGAATTTCCTTTCCTATGTTCCTGTTTGTTTTCTTTTTCTTTCTTTCTTGGACACTTCCTGGCATCATTGCCAGATATTTCCAAGATGTAGTGCATTTGTAGTCCAGCATTACTAGGTGTGCATAAAATAATCTCTTGCCTCAAGCCCAATCCAGTGTGACTGCATGGTTCACGTGCTAATATTTGCCTGCATTCACTCATTTTATCTCACATCTGGCACACTAATCAACCTGGCTCTGAGATCTATATCTGCATGTCAGCCAAGCCAGTCAGTTATGCACAGTGTGGTGGCAAAAACAGATTTTTTGCATTGAGTTTCACACATCTCATAATTATTCTCATACTATGCACAGTAATTTGGGATAGTCCATAGATGTGTTTTAAACACTTTTTTTGTGTTGGCCTATGGCTAAGGATATGACCAGTTGGTCCAAATATAAGTAGTAGCTCATTTAACAGACCTGGACTGCTCAAGGACCCTGGCCGCACCTGATGACAAACCATGCTGCTTTCTTTAGAAGTGCATCATTTAAATTCCTGAACAAGATTCTGTATTTTTCCTAATCATTAAACATCAAATCATCATTAAACCACTAAATTTTTCTACATCTCCTAAGCACTACATCTTGTAGTGAATGATAAAAAGTAATACTTTAGCCAGTAGACCTTAACTAGAGCTAGTCATTGAGGAGGGCTCAGCAAAATTGTCAAAAATGAAGGCATTCGCAGAGTAAAAACTTTTATTGGAAGAGGCAGTGTTAGATGGGTTCTTTTCAGTTAATTTTACAGAAGGTCAGTGTTACATGGGTTCTTTTCAGCTAATAGTATAGTTAAGCAGGATAATACTGTAAAGGCAGTCCTTACTTTTTACGACACAGTGCGTTCTGTGAAAACCTATCGTAAGCCAGGTCATCAGGAGTAGAATCCTATTTTCCTATTTAAGCAATGTTATAAGTGGGGTCATGTTCCCAAGTAGGGGCCAGAAATGGGATTGTTCATAAGATGAGACTCAGTTGAGATTGTCAAATATTCATGATCCTAATACTGTATGAATATGCATATATTTAGATCTACTTACACATATGGTGTACAGCATACTGTAAGACCAGTTCCGTATTCTCATGTCCTAGCTTCTCCGTAATCCTTGCTTCTGTAAATTTGTTGGATAGCAGTTTGAAGTGTGCAGAACATAACTGAACATAAACATTTCATGCTTAAGAATGCCAGTGTCAAGTTCAGACTAATCCGAATGGCTGCAGATATGTTCAGAGTTCCATTCATTGTCATAAATGAAGATTTTGTACTAACTAGTGAGGGATGGCATATTTATAAATCTGATAAATATGGATCTGTCGATCTTGAAACATTGATTGCCTGTATTTTGTTTGTCCACGGGTGTCCATACTAGTAGCCACTAGATGGCAGCATTTCTAAGCATAATCAAGCATAAATTAACTTGCATATGGTGCACAATGTTTTGCTCTTAAAATTCATCCAATTTGGCATTTTGATGCTCCAGGTGTTGAAGGAAAACAGCCAGGACAAATGTTCAAGTTATTCTGAGCAGCGGTCAAAGCTTATGAAAGGTGTGACAAGTTCTTTAGGAGAACTTCGGTATATTTGGATTGTTTGTGAATTTGAGCCCAGTTTGTCTTTCTGAGAGTACCACGGGAGCTCAAAGTTGTTACCTGTTTGGTGTTTGAGAAGCTGTGCCGCTTCTCAAATATGTATTCTCACGTTTCAGTTTAAACAACTGATACAGAGTTCAAGACTAAGAGGTATTGAGACTCCCTTCCATCTGAATGCCAGGGCAACATTTTATGGTGGTGGTGTTGTGTTTTCTCTCTGTCTTAGGACCCATGGTTTACGGAATATGCTACTGCCCAGTCTCCAGGAAGGATGATCTGAAGGACCTGAAAGTGGCAGGTCAGCCAAAGTTGTGGATGTTGTGTCACAAGCAGACGACAGAACCGCTGTTGTTTTTAGCAACTGTCGGATCCTTCACACATGAGGGAGACAGAGCAACCTACCTCCTTTAATCAACCATTAAAATTTCAATTTATTTTTGAGGTATTGCATATTAGCTGGTAGACCGTTAACATGAGCACGCCTGTGGCAATAAGGAGGGTGATTTATGAAATAAGTAGATATTGATTATGTTGTTTTGGCCCCTGGAGTCTGAACTTACAGTGGGTGTGTCTTATTTCATTGTGCATTTCAGATTCAAAGACCCTGACGGAGGCAGAGAGGGAGAATCTGTTCCACAAACTGGATGAGGCTAAGAGTTTTGTGGGCTGGGCCTTACAGATCCTTTCCCCCAACACCATCTCCAACAGTATGCTCCAGAGGTAGAGCCACACACACACATACACACACACACACACACACACACACACACACACACACACACACACACACACACACACACACGCCTGCATGCTCAGCCTGTATTCCTCTTCACAAAGGAGTGCAGTTTCCTCTCTCGGTGCAAACCTGAGTCGGTTTCTGCAGTGTGAATTACCTGGTTTTAATTGAATTACCTGGTAAGACAGTTTTCCTGTCTTAGTAAGCCTACTCCCAACACAATACCATCTAACCCCCTGGTATATTTGTGGTAATAACACTACGCCAAGTACATCTGAAACTGCTTTGACCTCACTGCAAATTCACTCAGATTAGCCCGAGAGAAAACGCGTCGAGCCGATCAGTGGTTAACATTGCATATCAGCGCAGCTTTCTGTGCACATGGAACCGAATGGTGTGGAGCTGCACAGAAAGGCACCGTTTGTGCTGGCCCAGTGTGGTGGAATTCTGATGGACAGCTCTTAATGCTTGCTTCTTTTCTACAGTCTACAGTTGATCTGCAGGCGCGTGTCTACTACCACGCAGTCATTTCTGTTTGGAAACCCACGAGCTGTGGCATTGAGCGCACGCTCTCTGATGAGGCTCTCAGGAGATCATAAACATACGCCCATGCATATTCACGCACCTAAGAATGTGTTCTAAAAATATTCCTTGGAGGGAAACCAAGGCGCAGCTTCTGTTTGTTGTTGCCGTCCTGTCATGAGTGTGTATGAGAAGAGTCCCTTCACCTTAAAGCAAGCCAGTCTTTCTCTCTGCTCTCCCCTAGGGCAAAGTACAACCTGAATGCACTGTCCCACGATGCTGCCATTGGGTTGGTGCAGTATGCGCTGGACTCTGGCGTGCAGCTCAAAGAGGTAATGACATCAAGAGTCATCTCCTTGACTCAGGCTATGTTGTCTACACTGCTTTTGGTGACCTTTCCCCCCCCCCCTCCCTCTCACTCCGTCTCCTGTGCAAACCTTGTTGTCCCCTTCTCCCCTCTTGGTTTTCCAGGTCTATGTGGACACAGTTGGCCCGGCAGAGAAGTACCAGGAGAAGCTGTCTCAGAGGTTCCCAGGGGTGGAGGTCACAGTGCGCCCCAAAGCTGACTCCCTCTTCCCCATTGTCAGTGCTGCCAGCATCTGTGCCAAGGTTAGACCTGTCTGGCTGAAGGGGCCAAACAAGACGGGCAAAGAGACAAGGGTGCTGTAGATGATCTGTATTAAACATTGTGCCAAAATTCATTTCAAAAAATGCTGGAGTGTAGGAGTGCTTTTTTTTTACTCTAAATCTTCCTCACAAATACAGAAAAGATCTGTAGATATTTGCCCATAAAATATTCCTGTGCAATTAATGAAAAAATTACATGCATTGAGCCCAAGATGCTTATTGGTGATGAATACTTTATGATACCAACAGGTCAGACTCTGATTTTGATAACCTAAAATTGTACAGACACACACAGTGAAGATTGCTAGATGTCTGACACAACTCCAGAATATTCTGGCATATTCTACACCAAAACGTCTGTGTGTTCATTTTCTCCTCATCTGCTGTGGCCCTAAAATTACACCCTGACCCTTGTCCTCATTTTGTAATCCTAATCCTTCGTAATCCTTACTCCTCCCAAATCAGTGCTGTATACTAATGTCTCTGAATAGTCACAGTGCTGAACATACTTCTACAGTGTCACAGACTTGTGTCCATGATGGTTGAATCTAAAATCTCATAATGAAGACCTTACAGTGGTACACAATAGTCTCATTGCTGAATGCTGAAAAATGTTTTTGACATTTGACACAGAAGTCTTTCTGATAGAGGTGCAGTTCTCTGGCCAGACAGGTAGTGGCAGTATTATTTAACATAGTTCCTGTTTGTTTTATGCAATAGTCAGAGATGAGACGGGCCATCTTTTTTGACATTCTTGCTGCTGTTTCTGATACATTAAATGATCATTTTTTCACTAAATAGTGTACTGTCAATCTCTGTAGTAACTTTGTTGATCATGTGCTTGTTCAGGTTGCCAGGGATCATGCGGTGAAGTCCTGGAAGTTTGTGGAAGACCTGGGTGACGTGGACAGTGATTATGGCTCAGGGTACCCCAACGGTCAGTGCATAGAAGACACCAGGACGCACCTGTGCATTTGGTCAGGGTCCTGATAAAATAAGCACTGGACCTAGTGCTCACAAAACAATGGTTCAGATGCTTAGTATAAGAGCAGGTTGAAGCTTGACTATCACAGTGCAAGACTAAGAAACGGTGTCATTTCATATTGGTTTGTCATATTGTTTGCTTCAGCTGTGAGCTCATTTCTAAGCAATTCAGTGAAATTGTCCCAGAAGAAAATGCATTTAACTTTAACTCTTTTGCTGTTTTGTAGAAAGTATCCGAATTTGCCTCAAAGTGGATTTTTTTTTTCTTTTTTTCGAGAAAATAGGCTGTTAAAAATCTCTTCTATCTGCCTTCAGATCCAAAGACCAAGAGCTGGCTGCTGAAGTACCTGGACCCTGTATTTGGCTACCCGCAGTTTGTGAGGTTCAGCTGGAGCACCGCTCAGTCCCTGCTGGACAGCAAAGCCGTGCCGGTGCACTGGTAAGGAGGAACGAGAGGTGGGGGGGGGACAAGGGCAAGAAATGGAGAGATGTGGCAGAGTTTAGGAACAGAGGGGGAGGTGTTTTAGTGGAAAGAGGGAGTTGTATTCCAGTCAACTCTGCTCTCCCTAGGTACACTCTCACTGAGAGGGAATGGAGTGGCCATTGGTCTTTGTTCTCAAGCCAGGGAAGATTAAAAAAAAAAAAACACAAACAGGCCAGTAATCAGACATCACGTGCAAGGAGTTCCAGCCGCAAGTGCAATTGGTGAAGAGAAACACAAGGGAGTTCAACTGCAGACAATTCAGTTGCAGAGGCAGGATTTGGTGTGAAGTCAACCAAGTTAAATATCTTGCCATCCTAAAGAGTCTTTGTTGTGACCTAGGAGCAATATTTAGAGAGGGGGAACCTGTAGCTGAAGGACCGATGAGATGGCATGAGAGGGGGCTGTCATTCAATACTGTAGTCTGCTAGTGTTAAAGTACTAGTAGTACTAAAGGTTGTGCATTATTGCGTGGTCTTTGATGCTTAATGTAAGTTCAGGTCAAGGCGGAGCCTGCTCTGTAACTCAGTGAGTGCTCTGTCTGGCTTCCCCGGTTTGTTTCTGGTCTTGATCAGGACAGCTGGAGCTTGCCTCGGTGCCTCGTTCACAGTCCATCGTGTGACATACATTTCTGCCCTCAGACAAGGCCCTTTGGGCCCTGGCTGAATGACAAGAGGGCTTGTCAAGAGTGGTCGTTCGGCTGAGCTCTGCAGAGGGCGATGTGCGTGGGCTGGACGTCTCGCAGATAAAAAGCCTCCAAAGTTCCCGTCAAACGAAACCGTGTTCGCGGGCAGGCGGCCCTGACGCTAATGCGATTCAGCTCGCGATGCAAATCGTGCGCGCAAGGACGACGTGCGGAGGGGGGGAGGGTGGCTCTCTGAATGTGCAGTCTCAGCCTGTGCAGCACCACGCACTTCCCTGCCTGTTCTGTGTGTGTGTGCAGGGACGACGACGAGGAAGACGGCGAGAAGGCGGCCGCGCGGATGAACTGCGCCTCCATGCTGTCTTACTTCAGCCGGGGCAAGGCCCAGAGCGCCGCCCGCGAGCCCCACCGCTTCTTCACCGAGAGGAGGCTGCAGAACCTGGGCACGCTGTGAGAGAGAGAGAGAGAGAACGGCTCATCCACACGCACATGTGCGCACATGCAGACAGAGCCTTCCACACGCACAAACGCACGCACGCACACACACACACACACACAGGCAGACACACACGCACGCACATGTACACACAGACAGAGCCTTCTGTGCGGGCACACACAGACAGGCAGAGCCTTACACACACACACACACACACTCACACAGACGGACAGACATAGACGCATGCACATGTACACACAGACGGAGCCTTCTGTGCAGACACACACGCACAAACGCACGTGCACACACACACACACACACACACACACACACACACACACACACAGATGGACAGACACACACGCATGCACATGTACACACAGACAGAGCCTTCTGTGCAGACACACACACACACACAGCCACACAGCCTTACGTACATGCACATACATTCACATGCACACATACACAGAGCCTTCCGCACATGCACATACATTCACACATGCACCCACACAGCCTTATGCATGGACACGTACATTCACCTACCCATTCACACATCCACACACACAGCCACACAATCGCGTGCATTTCCCATCTCACAGGAATCCGTTCACCCGCACACAGCTGCATGCTCACGCACAATCCTGTAGCCATCGCTGCTGGTGAGCAAAGGTGTGTCTGCTGAGAGCCGTGAACATTAAAGAGAACTGATGAAGTGGCACAAGGCCCAGGCCAGACGTCTGTTGCAGTCCAGGGCCCTCATAAAGAGAGACTAGGTGGCATCCTCACAGTGCCTCTCATCTGACGTTCATACAGGCAGATATTGCCCAACCCTCATTTTGGAGGTGTTGGTTTAAGGATAATGTCTATTTTTTTTTTTTTTCTTGATATGTTGTTTTTTTTTCCCCAAGCTGTACACGTCTTCAACTTTATAAGAAATCAACTCTTTAAATAAATAGGTTCAAGGTTTGACATTTAAAGTTCAAGTTAGAGATCTCTTTTTTTGCATAATGGCTTTTATAGCTGTGTTTTTAGAGGTACTTAAATCAATTGTGAAAGCACTTCTGAGAGTCCTTGCTGACATTTTAGCCTTTGAAAAGGATCCGTCTGCATTTGAATCTTTGCACAAAGCAAGTCAGCAAATTTGTTTCAGATGTCACACAAGGTTATGCAGATCAGGCCAAAGTGTTCTGTGTGTGTGTGTGTGTGTGTGTGTGTGTGTGTGTGTGTGTGTGTGTGTGTGTGTGTGTGTGTGTGTGTGTGTTTGTGTGTCTCAGACTCACCCCTAATGACAGTGGTTATTTATGAGTTAGTACAAAGGCTGGCATCAATGTTATATAAATGCTTTGCATAATTGGAGAAAAAAATCTTGCCCAAGTAAACTGTATGCCCAGACCTTTGTTGATCAGTATTCTTAAATGATACATACAAGTTTTAATGCAAGTGTTTATACCTGGGAAATGCCAAAAGGTTTGTTTGGGTTTTGTGAAAAAAATGCAGCATTACCCAGGTTTTCTGTTGTAAAATAAAAGGATGATGGAGAGTTAATGGTAATGCTATTAACTGAGCTTTTTATTAAACATCAGACAGGCAGAGCAGGCAGCTACATTTGAGATTACTCATATTGCACGCCTCTGCTGTCAGCACTCCCTGCACGAGGTCAAGTGGAGTGCTTGATGGTCATTATTGTCAATATGAGATCCTGACCCTTTCAGAGACAGATTAATGATTATTCCACTCGTACGAGAGTGATTAAATTAGGTGGCATAGCTGACAATGGCTGTCCTCTCACACGGTGCATTAGAGCGGCCTGCCATTAGCAGACGGTACGGACTGTGCACATTAATGCAGGGCTGTCTTTATATCCTGTTATAGCACTGCGATACAGAGAGGATTGTGGGATATGTTTTCAAATCGGTGATCCTGAACTTGACACGGTTTTCAGTTTTGACAAGTATAGCTGTCATTTTTTCGATGGCAGGTAAATAAAATACTCTAAAAGCCTTTGGCATAATGTTGAAACTGCTGTACTGCGGATAGAGATGTCTCATTGTAGGACTTGTATTTTTGATGATAGTACAGATCGGCTCTTTCTTTGGTTTAGTCCTTTCACTCTTATAGTCCGTCATATTCAACTTATTGGGAAAAGAAACCAATAAACATGCTGGTTGGGGTACCCTCATAAACCGAAAACATTGGTTGCTCATCCTTTTGAAGTGAGGACAATGTGTCCTCTGGCCTGTTAGTCCTGTTAGGCCATGTCCCTTTTGTAGAGTACACTTAGATGTATAAGAACCACTGTCCAGTCAAAACATTAAGAGGAGTAGCCCAGTATAAACTGAGCTTTTATGAATACAAGCACACAACTAGTAACTCCTTTTATTTGAATAAAGATGCCATGTCAGATGTATTTAGAAATCCAGTATTTATTCAGCACTTAAAGAAAAGTAAAATCATATTTATATGTTTTGACAGTTTTGACGCAGTGGTGTACTCATTTTATTCCCAAATGATCCAAACTCTTTCCATGTGAAGCCTTCCTGCTTTCATTATAGCCTCCTCCCAGCTTTCTGTTGATTTCTTGTCCTCCGACCGGTGCGATCTGTCTGAACTCTCCAGCTTGGCCTCTGTTTGAATAGGATATGACTGAGCCTCAGTGAGCCATAGATGTCTTCCCTTTATTTAAACAAGAATGCAAATAAAAGCCACCGACACCTGGGGCCTGCTGTCATCCTGGCAATGACGAGAGATCTTTATTTAAAATGTAAAAATTGTGCCGTCGTGTTAACAGCCTCACCCCCATGTATTCAAAACAACCTTCTCCTGGAGGTTGCTCTGTTGTACTGCATTCTGAATCATATAACCCTGTTCTTGAGATTGGTGCTACGCGCCATCAGTGCTTCTCTTGCATGAATACCTCCCTGTTTTACCAATGCTTATGAGAGAGAAATGATTATACTGATATTCGGACGAGTTAATTAAGTTGTGGGTTAACTGCAGGCAGAGTAAATGTTATTCCTTGATCAGTGAAAGTATACAGTTTGCCAAGCAGGGTGTGTGTTACATCTTTATGGGGAAGGGCTGTTTAAACAGGCTGACTTGGAGATAGAGGAACTGGGGTGCAGTATCTCCATGTTTTTTTTTTTTTCTCCTACAACTGTCAGGTCTCAACACCAACACATTGGTCCACTTCAGGAAATTATAGCTTTGAAGCTGGTGTGAGCACATGATGAGCTTAGCTGAGCAGAATGGCCCATTCTTATCATTCAGCTGATGTTTTTATGTATATAGATACAGTATGTGTTTGTACATATGGCTGGAAATATATTGAACAGGTGATATAAAAATCATATGCTGCCAATCTGAGAAATCTACGCAAACAGTGCATTTTTGTCGCATATTTTTCTGAATAAAGGAAAAAGAAGTGCTCTTTCAGGGCCATGTTTTGGTATGCATTTCCCCTCCTACCACAGAGTAGATCAAAAAGGACTATGGTGTTATAAACATGACAAGGTGATTACAAATGGTTACGCCTCCTATATGAGCACACAGCTTTGAAAGCAGATGTCATGCAGTCATGCATATTGATTGCTGTTACAACAAGGTTTTCCGTAAGATCTAACAACACAGTGCAAAGTGCACATTCACAACATAAAGCCCTTGACGAACACCATGCCCCAGAAACAGATTTAGATTTTTGAAACCCTGAAGTGCTACGGCAGAGGGTTTAGCAGAGAGATTTTAGGGTACCTTTTTTTGGGGTTACACAACAGATTCTGTTAATGTCCTTCACGCCCACGAGAATGTTCTAGAACCCACTACCGCTGCCTTCCACGTCTTCCACAAAGAGAGAGCGTTTGCGCATGACGCTGTTGTCGTTGTTGGTCCGGGCCTGCGGTGGCGGCGCCGTGGCGCCCTGTGGCGGGCTCTGTGTGCGGCAGGGTGCCCGGTACTGTGGCAGGCCGGCCTTGGTAGTGTCCAGCTCGTCCGGGTCTTCCTCCTGGGCGCGGAGGGCAGCGATCACCTCCCTGTCAGAGGGGCTGAGGGTCAGGCAGCCACAGGAGCGGCCCTCGCTCACCTCTCCCTTCTCTCCCCCCTCATCCTCCACCGTCCCAAAGGAGTCTCCCCAGAGATTCTCACACAGGTCTCGTTCATCCTGGTACATCTGCTCCCCACACACACACACACACACACACACACACACACACCAAGAGACACATAACGAACACTTAGGTTAGCTGCTGAATTGAATTAGTTGTGATAGAAGCAGAAACCAAAAAAATGCAGACCACCATTTTCAGAACCACTTTGGAGAAAATACCTAAATTGATTACCCTGACAGGGTGGATTGGTTTTGAACTTTTGTGGACAAACGTAAACTAATGGAATTATGTTAAAAAGAGCCACCTAATGGAAGCCTTTCAACGTCATTGCCGCCATCCAGTGGAATAATCCTTAATTGTGCTGCTTTTCTGTGTGGGTAGGGTTCTTTGATGTTACAGATTTTCAATTAGGTACATGAAAGACTGGTTTTGCTCAAAGCCTTTAAGTCAGTCGATACAGAGCAAAAGCTCCGGGGGGGGGTCTCTGTCCCCCCCACTACATCCCGTTTGGAGTCTTCTGGGTGTGAGTCACCAGCATGCTACCAGTCGCCTCTACTCCGCCTCTCGCCGTCTCCCTCTCTCCATCTGTCTGAATGTATGGAGTGTGAGGGATTAAGAGTGAGTCACTGAAAACACAATGTGACACACTTGCATGCAATTTCGATTCGGTAAGTAGGACAGAGCTTTTTCCCCCTGCTCCAGATCTGAAGTAACTGACAAGCCCTATCATAAGCCTTTTCAAGAGACGACAATGGGCTGGAAAGGTAATTCAACGAAAGGAAAGGATCAGCCATTATATGACGGCAAGGCTTTCATGAGTGAGTCAGGTTAAAGAAATCAAATTTGCATTTTTACACATGGGACTGGATTCTTTTCCTATATTATTTGTTCTTATCCAGAGCACCTTACGTATCAATTTTTTTAATACAGCTGGATATTTACTGAAGAAAATAAGGGTCCAGTACATTGTTAAAGGTTATAACAGCAGTGCCCCACCAGCAACTCCATTCCAAACTAGCAACCTTCAGATTACAAACCCTGGTCCTGAGCACTACACCACACTGCTTCCTACTGCAAGCATGTGCGTATGTGTCTGTGGTTGCGGGAAAAGGTCTGGTTTTCCTGGTTTTGTTGTCTGAGACTGTGCCCCCACCTGCTTCAGTGCGTTAGCGCATGCCGACCACAGAAAGTGGCAGACCAGTGGTTGCGATGCGAATGCTGGTTTCCATGCCGGTGGTAACGCACCACAGCACGCCTACATGCCGGCAGTGTCCTCCTGCCCAGCCTGGGGAGGGGACACAGGACGAGGGGAACGCGGGCACAGTGACCGGGGGCTGCCTCTGTTTCCCAGTGAGGCTCTGGTGCTTTGTCTGCACGTTTTGTGCGTTGACCACGGGCAGATGGAGGCGGTGTCAGTTCGATTAGGAGCTGCGCCGCCACAGGGCCCGGAGAGGGAGCTGCGGCGGGCAGCTCTGTGTGCGTGCTGACATGCAGCGCTCGGACACAGCCAAGCCGACTGCGCTGGAGGAGGTCTCTCCAACCTGCCTCTCATTCCAGCCCTCTGCTTTCTGACCGTCTCCCTCCATCTGAGGGGGGTAAAACCACAGGGCAAGTTACCCTTGGTATGTTACATACCCTGGGTATGTTTCTGGTGTATCCCCTGCTTTTCTACCCACAATTCTGTTTTTCAGCTTTGTTTTTCACAAATTCAATTGTCATTGAGAGAAACCAAATTTGCTGTAGACAGATAGTTGGTTTTTAAATGGAAACAACTTGCTAATCAAGCAAAGTTCTGCTTTATTTAAGGCATTATTACTGGGATCTGGTATTGCTAGAAATGGCACAGAAATGGTGGCATTGGGGAGGTCAAGTGTAATGTTGCCATTACACCCTTGAGCAAAGGTACTTCAGCTGAATTGCTACAACTAAAAATACTCACATTATGTGTAGTCACACAGCTGTATAGACAGCCTCCTGAAAGTGTGAACAATTAAAGCTGGCAAGTGGATAAATAATGGAAGTTACAGTTCTGGCCAGAGGTTATACAGCAGGGTCATTCTGTAGACTTAGATGTGTGAAGGCATGTGTTCCCGCCATAGATCCCCCCTCTCTCTCCCTCTCTCCCTCTCTCTCTCTCTCTCTCTCTCTCTCTCGGTGATGGTGTTTTTTATTCTCTCAGGACACTGAAGTGCAAGAAAGTGACTGAATGTGTGAAAGAAGGAGAGGGAGAATCTCACACCTAATGAAGTCAGTATTTCTTTGTTCCCTCTTACACCAGTACAAAAAAAATATTTATGCCACGACTCAAAACATAGATGTTGATGCCTCTATGCAGACTTGTGAACATAGTGTACTATTTGTTGTAACATTTTGTGACAAGCGCCCACATTTAAATTTTTTTGGCAGGAGATTGTCTCAGTGAGGCTTTGCAGCCCCCTTCTCTCTGTCTGTCACACACACACACACACTGCACAGGGAAGAGACAGTGATGCGAGCTGACAGGGGCTGTGTGTCTATGCAGGGGGTTTGCTGGCAAATCCAGCTGTGCACCAGCCTTGGGTCACCCTGTGGGTGTCCGCACGCTTTGAAAATATCCCTTTGTCCAGCAGCACAGCGGAGGATCACTCCACCGGGGCTGCGATCTATGCGAGCATGTGTGCCCTTAACCCCTCTGTGTCTGCAGCATGGCCAGACCTAGCTGTGCAGCACACTTCCAAGTAATCACACTGACCGCAGTGAATGCTGGAAAATGGCCCTTTTAAGTATAAGGTTGAGCCTTTAAGTGAAAGAAGTGTGTGGCAATAATGGGATTGAGCTCAAGCCCTTGTAGCTCATTGAGGTCAGAATGTTTCCCCATGTCAGTGGCATGAATTGTTCCACTCCTTGCATATCACATTGCAGAGCACTTGCTACAGTCTACTGTTGTATAGCTTCTCTAGTCTTTCTGGACATCCTAACCATAGGGCCATTGAGTTTGTAAAATACATATAAGCAGTAGAAGTTTTAACCATTTTCATTAGTGTTCTAAACAGGGCCGCTCTACCTGCTGGTAGGTCACACACTTCCCAGTGCAGTTGTTTCCCTGGGGGCTCCATTTCCAGTCGCTCACCCAGTTGTGAGCGCATGTCAGATCTGCTTTGCAAGCCTCAAACCTGCAGGAACAAAGGCGTTGTCAGTGGCAACCTGCTCAACATCCATGTAGTCCCTGCCCCTACATTTGTGGCCCAGAAAGACAGGGTGGAGTGTGTGTGCCATCCTGATGAGCTCACCAGTCCCTGCAGAAGCTGCGGCAGAGTGGCACAGCCTGGACAGAAGCGGGCCTGTGTGGGTGTGGCCAACGCACAGCGTCCGGAGAGCAGTGAGTGAAACAAGCAACTCGCTTATGGAATGCCTCGCAGCTGGGGGGGGGAAAGGAAACGACGAGGTGAGACATCAAGGTGCATCGGCTGGCTTGTGCTGTCATAAAGTGCATCCTGTTTATTCCAGGTAAGGAAAAGGCCAGCCTTGCCAACCTCCAAAGCTGGAGACCAGTTATAATCCTTGACATAAAGCCCATGTTGATTTGAGGGAACACTTCACAAATGACTGATTTTGACCCTTTGCAAAATTACTGTTATGATAAGACTAAAAGTGTTTGAATGCTTTTTTCAGAAAAGGACTGTATTTAAGCCAACAGGAGGTCCAAATTGCTTCCCCTTGAGTGTTGTTTCTTTTAAAACAAGGTCATTCTTGTACCCAGAATAAAGCCGAGTGCTTTGTTCAGACTTGAATGTTTGTTGTATGCTAGAAAATAGGGAAACCAATCATATTGAAGTGGCACAACAATAAGTATTATGATAATAAGGAAGGCAGGGTAATGCAGCCAGTCTAAAAAAGAAGGTCAAATAATATTACAAAAGAGAATGGAAAGAGATCAGAAAGTAGCCAGAGGGTCATTGCTCTTGCAGAATCAGTGTCCAGAGGCTCAGTGAGCTGTGCAGAGGACTCTGGGTAATGAATTATGTAGCACGTCAGAGAATCTGCTGGCTTCAGGGAATTTTTCCTGTAAAGTTACCATGGAGGGTAATTCAAGGAAAAGTGTCATAAACCAAAATGTGTCAGGAACCAAACAGAGCAGGGTCAAAATCATAGGAAAGGTAAAGTCAAAAAACCTTATTTTAGTAACACAGTATACCATACGCTTGGTGATAATTAGGTAATATAGAAATAGTTTGTGAATCAGTGTACATATATCCACATATCGCAGTAACATGTTCTCTCCTCCCATGGGGTAGAGTTGTTGATTGAATCCACCAGTCTGTATTACTTCAACAGAACAGTATGCATATATCAGCTTTCTGCTTCAGACCAGTGTTCTCAGCTCACAGCTGTCTTTACACCATGTCCTTTATCATCACACACTTGCTGTTTAGGCATGCATGCATAGCTCCAGAAATATATCATCTTAATCACAGATGGGGCTTCTCTTTTGTTCTCTGTAGAAGAGAAAAACATTGAGAGTGGCCTACCTGGCACTGAGGGCTCCACACCTATCCCAGAAAATGTCACCCACTCTGGACACAGGGGATACTGCAATCTCCTGAATGTCATTTTCTGAACAGCAGGCATCTGATGAGACAAAAGAGGAGGATGAGAAAGTGGGTTGAAGACTGGATGTCATACGAACCTACAGATACGCTTTAGATGTGTGTGTGTGCGTGCGTGCGTGCGTGCATGCGTGTGTGAGTGCGTGCGCGTGCGTGCGCCCATGTGTATTCTTGTATAGTTGCTTACAGAATTATACTGATGACATGTCTATTGAGATAGGCACAAGGAAATATGAGGTAGCTGAGGTAAGTAAGTATAAACATGATACAAACTGTTGCTACCATTTTTACAAATACAGTACCCTATGTTTGTCCCCAGGAGGGATGATATGTGATGAAATGATTCAGACTGCTGTACTGTATATAGGTTAGCGCTGGCTCCAGTTGTATCAGAGAAACAGCTGTAGTGAACTCACTCTCTGTATAAAGCCTGCATTCTTTCAGGTACGGTTCCGGTCCAGGAGAGGCTTTGTGCTTCCCGTCCTGCATACAAGCCCCCTCCTGGCTGCACGACCAACCAATCAGCGTAGCCAAGACATAAGCAAGAACCAATGGCAACGTTTTGGGCACGTTTTTGGTGACGCCCATTTCTCCAGTCTGTTTTAAAAATAAACGCAGGTTACGTGTAATATCAGCACCTTGGACAGCGGAAAATATACACTATATATAATATAATATAGAAAATATATTCATGCGGTGAACAAAAACGTAGGTTAAATATAATGTGCATAAACAGTAGTGAATTGTTGCACGTTTCCTCTGGTTATGCCAATGAGTCGTAAAATGTTTTGTGCAACGGCAGCAGGTGGCATCACCATTTTCATGTCAGAGGTTTTGCTCATTTATGTGTAACTTAAAACATGAAAGGCTTCAGATGTCCCTAGTTTATTTATGTATTGAGTCACTGCGAAAATCTAGGACTCCGCTTCCTATCTTTAACGTCATTCCCAGATCGTTTTGCCCATAAGCACATTTTGTGTTCTGTGTGTGGTGCGTAGGCACACAAATATGCAAAGGCATGTCTTCCTGCATATGAGAGCGGCAATTATTGAGGAAGAGCTAAACTGTAATCACACAAGGTCAGTATTCATTCTCTGCTAAGTTGGTGTCGGGTGCAGTTGTAAATAATACCATGGAAGTCAGAGCGTGAATGGTGACTGCCGTATAAAGAAAGAAGTTGAAAATTAACTGAAAAACCTGAACGAAAAGCTCACCAAAATTATCTAGTGTGAAAAGCACTGTCTGTCGCGTTAAGTATCTTATTTAAATTCAGTGTTCTCTGTTTTTTCTCTGACACGTGTGCCCGACCGCTGCCTGCTCAGTTTATCAAAATAGTTCCGAGAAAAGAAACAGACCTCTGACGGACAGGGCTCTCTCTTCATTTGTGGTAGTTGCGGTAAAGCAGACCGAACGTTCTTTTAAAGTTCCGTCGTTTTTGCTAACTTTGGACGGGAATAATACAACTGTCAAGCCCATTTGTCTCAGATCGCTGTCTAGACGGTTTTCTGCGAACTCGTGTCACTGAAATGACAGATTTCCCGAAAATCCACCGTCACTCTTTACTTTTTGGATACGACAAAATAAGACAATTTAATCCAAGATAATTGAAACTAGTAGGGTAATGACATTTTCAAGTGATTAACTTGTTTGCCGGTCTGAGTATATATTATGGTTTTCATAAGAAAATGAAATATTATATTTTTTTCAAAATACGCATGCACGATAGGATGTGTTGTGCATGTTCATATTATTTTAATATTTGCTTTCATAATAACTGTTCCTTGGATTTTGCACGCAAGTGCATTGTCAAATTTTAACTAGGCGCAAAAGACTCTTGATAATAGTTTAACATACAATGTATTTTAACTTAATCCAGACAAATGATTTTATATTCCCATCCCCAATTAAATGCAATACACCAATATCTGCCAAGAACATTATTAGTCTTTTCAGCAAATAGCACAAAATTATTGTAATAATTCAGTAAAACCACGCATACCATCGGAACAAGATACTTTTGTTGGTACAACGGTTGACAGATTTTTAAACCCAAAATAAACTAAAAGAACAATACAGCGTAGGTGGCATTCATTCGCACAGTGCTGAGCGCGAGACGCAAGTCTTTTTGTGTCTGTGTTTTATCCTACAGACGGAGTAAGCGTCAGGGTTTGTCCTCTTACCTGCTGTGTAGTATGCCGGTGTTTGTGTGGGCTCCTCTAGGTTTAGGATAAAATGCGTCCTGTTGTCTTCGCGTTTGGTGTCCTTGCGTTTCAGCCCCCTGTCTTTCTTTCTCTTCTCCGTCTCTCTCTCTGTCTCTCTCTCTCCCCCCTCTCTCTCCCTCTTTGATATCTCCTCCCAAGAGCCCGCGCGCTAATTTAGCTGTGATTTACTGAAAGGTATCTTGATCACCCACTCTCCCATCATCCGCCTCTCTCATCCCTCGTGCTTTATTTTTGCGTGCCACTTTTTTGCCCCTATGCTGATAATCAAACATGCACTAATGAATCCAGTCTATGGGTTTCAGACAAATATCGCAATGGGTAATTATATTTCAGGTAGTCTGGTTTATTTGGCAAATTGTCTAAGGCCACTCCCCCCACCCACCCGTCCTCAATTCTTCATTGACCTCAATGCCAGTCCGCCACATCAACTCCTATAATGGTTTGTTGATGATGACTGTACCATGTACTGTTAATTTCATTTGGATGTTCATTAAATCAACAGCCACTTGCGAATGGTGTTTTGCGTGTGATAATTTAAAACCCAGCACCAGGAAACAAAACAATAGCCTCTCTCTGCCCTAGTCTGTCTGTAAACACGTGCTTAGCCTAAGGTGCTGAGTCACTTTCAGATGCACTGCATGTATACCGGACATCAGTGTTGGAGATGGGGGCCAGGGCTATTTCCAGCCAGATAGAAGTTCAGTATTGGTTACATTCAGACTCATTATTGCCGCCCTCGGTCTTACTGACCTGGCTGGCGGGGAACTCGTAATGGGTCTCTGTTCAAGTCCAGCCTCCAACACCATTTTATGTCTCTACTGTGAATGATTAGCTGTCTTTACGTTCACATTCTACTCTGACTCAGGGTTCTGCAAATATTCCGTTTCCTCCATACAATTACTGCTTAATCAAGTCATATCTATTAGGCTTTCGAGTTTCAACGAATGTGTGAAACGCGAATGCGTCTTTCTGTAGGCTATGGTTTAAAAACGCACGGGATCTATAACTAATTGTTGCGTGTCTTAGTGTTCGCCAGTGACAGCAGACCAACACATATTCTTCATAAATAACTAAACACCTACTTTGTATATTTAGCACATGTTTACAATGCCTTAGAAATCTTTGTCCGCCACGCCACGAGTTTCGCCACAGTGACTCAGCAGAGCAGGGGCGTTCTTGAAATTATATCTGCAATTATCATGCTTGCAAAAATAGTCATAACTTTGGCCAGGCGTCACGGGTGAACATGGAATGTTGTGTGTACGATTTTGCAGCGCACATTTCAGGGCTCAATTTTAAACCCAGAAGACAGAATTTAGAGTGACAGTTGTGTATTTATGCATATATATCTCTAAAATATTTGTCTTCAATATTCGCCAGCGCTTTGGTTTAAGACCGTCCTCATGGTGTATAGGCCCTCAAATCCCATCCCATCAAGACTTATGCGTTGCGTAAGGACTTGATTGTCATGAAATTTGGCTAAACTGATTTTTTGTCCCTCTCATAATTCCTGTCTCCTGTTGTGTTATCCTCAAATCTGTTTTTTTTTTTTCTATCAATTACACCATAAATGTACATTCAGCATAGATGATTGACTACATTTAAGGAAGTGAATGTTTTGTATATATCACCAAGACCTGAGTAAAAATAATTGTACTTGGTTAAATAGAAAAGAATGGCCTTTTTTAGACACTTTTAAGCAATCACACTGCTTGGAAACAATAGGGCTGTATGCAGGGCTTATTCAACATTTTGTTAGAATACTTGATGAGTTGTCTAAGGTTCATTCTAGATAAATGAACCCCAGGCCCGACGCTATGGGGGTGCTTATTAGTGTATTGCACCCTGAGACGGACCTCAGTGCACCCCCAGTATTCTCCTTATATCCCGATGTCTGAAATTGCACCCCTCTGTATTTCCTCCTGGCACCGAGCCTGATGAACCCCTCTGGTTGCCCCGTTCCCAGCTTCTGTAAATGAACTAGGACTGAAGGTGAATGCGTTGATATTTCTGTGTTGTAGAAATAAAGTTTCAACAAAAGAAAGGTGCGAATGAAATTCCTGCAGTAAGATGAAATATTTTTGATGAACTTATGCGAACAAACACCAGTGGGATGCGAGGTGAGATCAGCAGGACCAGACACAATGGTCGGCAGAAGAAATCCAGCTTCAGTCTCTTGACCACTGGCACCCCCACCCCCACCCCCACCGTGCCTCCACTACATGGATAATATGTGTATGCCGTCCTGGAGACCACACCAGGCCTCTGCTCAGTAAATCAGTCTGTGAGATAATCAGGGCCATGGTGGCCCAGTACTCGGAAATGACTGTGAGCCTCACAACCTTGGATGCACTTGCGGGGGGGGGGGGGGGTTTTAAACCGACTGCTCTGTGGTAATGTGAGGGGAAAGAATGATCTCCTTTGTGCCGGAGCCATTCGGGGGCTGATGAGATGAGAGAGCGACAATCAGCCAGTGCTGTTGGAATTAACAGAAGGCAAGCTGAGTTCCAGTCCGTGCTATTGTTTTTCTCCTGGTCACCAGGTTGCCGTTATTGTTTCACACTTGGCAAGCAATGCCAGCGGTCCTTGTTGTCGCTAATTGCGACACATTAATTTTCATCATTACGAAATGCTAAGTCTCTTTATCTCGTCACCCAGTGTCAAATCATTATCCTCGTCCATTTTTTAGGTTGTTTTTCTAGCCATCTCTAAAAAAATCCCCCAAAACGTAAACACAGCCACCTTTAGGATATGTGCACTTGGTGGAACAAAAGGAAATGGTGGACAATATGTACAGTGATTACCCTCCAGTATGTGCAGCACACAGAGCAGTGGAGTGTAGAATCGTCTATTCCACACTGTGGCCAGGAGAGCCCTACTCATTCACTGCAAGTGCATCTGTGTATTGGAAAGGGGGGGGGGGTATAGTTTTCTAGCGCTTGCCACCCTGAAACAGCAGAATGGACAGCTAATAACAGATGAACAGACGGACACTCCAACATTGACACCACAGAGGAGAAGGTCTGGGAGGAGGAAATGGAGGCTCCGGGGCCCCCCTGTCTGTAGGAATTTGTTTGCGGTACCAGACATCTCCCTTCCCAGCCGCTGTTTTTGCTTCTCGGGAGGAGGATGTAGCTGAAGATGGTGTGTTATATGAAGTGACAAGTGGGTGGAAAAAAAAATCGCACTTGCCTGCCATGGCTTAAACATCACAGATAGATGGTGGATCTACCTGCCTTTTTACTTCCAGTGCTGACATTTTGTCCTGGAGGCATCTTAGCAGCGTTATGCCTTCAAAGAAAGGTCAGCGCCAAAATGCCACTGGTTTGGTCAAGTTAGATAGAATAGGGAAGGTTGTAGAGGAAGGGAATGTACCAGTCTCTCAGAAGTCAGGTTGATGGATGGTTTGCTCAGAGTGCAAGCTAGCCCTGAAAAGTGGGGGGATGGAGTGGCATTTGATGGATGATTGAACGTCATATTTTCTGCAGAGCATGTGAACATTTTTTTTTTGCTACAGAATCCAGCCTATGTAGCATGGTTTGAAAAAAAGAAAAGGAAGGAACAGCACAGCAGGTGGTAGATGTTTAATGGCTCTGCTGGTGATGATCACACTAAAAGTGAGCCACAGCGCCCTCTGCCTAATTAATGCTGTAATGATCACCTGGTTTAACACAGACCTTTGAATTTGTGTCTTTGCCTTTTTCTTACAGTATCAAAGTCAACTTTATTGTCAATTCTCCAATATGCACAGGACATATGAAGGATTGAAATTGCGTTTCTCTCAGGCCCACGGTGACAATACAACAGTTCGACATAACACAATGAAGACATGGTTGAAGGTATGGTCACACTGATGCCCATGCCCGTATCATGCTTTTATTATCAGTCCTGAGCTTCCCAGTATAATGGAGGACAAGGGTTATGGCAAATTAGGGTGACATAATTATTTCAAATGTGAGTGTTTTTTAATATATAGAGGCATTCGAGTGACCTGATACGGTTCTAAGTCTCTGTTACCTGACACTGGAAGAGAAGAGAGGAAGAGTTTGTTCTTTCCTGCAGAAATCTGATGCCGCTGTTTTTTTTACTGGATTGAATTTCTCATAAAGGCATTGAGAACGAGCTTTCGCGGCTCGATAATTTTCGGCCTTCACGATGGTACTTTGTGCTCACTTTCTCACCCCATTTCCCTTGTGCAACACCGAGTCCTCTCTGGGAGGCCTGGAAGAAGGCATCTCTGAGGCTGGTCTGTGCTCCCGACACAATGAGATAAACAGGGATCTTTTCATTAACAGAGCCAGACAGTGGAGTCCAGAGGCACATTCGTGGAAGTTAATGCAATGAAACACCAGGGAGAGGTGCTTATCTAAACCTGATTTATTTCAGGATAGAAAACATTTGGATTACACGGATCTCCGTGCGGTGTTCATTACTCATTGGCCAATTTTTTGTTAAGAAAATCAAATTTCTGTTGCAGCGCATAAAAAAACCAGCGTCACGCACGCATTCAAAAGTAATTTCTTTTCATTGCACTGAGTTTTCTCCGGGCCTTAAACTTGTTAAGAGGACAGCAATAACTGAACTATTGCATGCCATGAATTCTCAGTGAGTGTTATGTGAATTAATTACCGTATATGGGTAGAACTGTTGCCAGGGGCCATGATATGTGAGGTTTCATCTGCCCTCCTGTGGTAACAATGGGAATTACAGTCTGTCCTGGTTTTCTTGTGTGAATCCCCATGAATGGCCTCAGGCAACTAATTCGTCAGGGTTTGAGGCTGCTTGGCCTTCTTCTGATGTTTCATAGGCACTGAATATCATTGGTTTAGAAGTACTGTACAATTATGTGATAAGACAAGAGCAGCACCACATACTATTCAACAGCTCTTTTCCTCATGACCACACACAGAGAGTAGTTTTGGTTGATTGAACGAGCTGCTCTGTGTTCCTTGGAGGTTGCATAGCACAGTGCACCCCCTAGTGGCAGAGAACATAGCTCACTTATTCAGCAATGGAATATAGCCCTCTGTCACCTTTTGAATCAGGGTTCATTCAAGAAGTATCTTCTGTTAGAAGAATAGTGACGCTTGATTGTTTCTGTTTATTTGCATCTGTACTTGCTACCACAGTACAAAAATATACTCATTACATATTCCCGAACTCAGTCAGGTCCAACACCTTGAAGCTAAGTGCTGTACATATTAAACAGTGCATTGAACATCTGTCATCCTGGTAATGTCTGCTACTCTCGTAACCCAATACGTACATCATTATCAATTGGCATCCTTTAGTGTTGGTATAGCAAGCAAGTCCTTGTCAGATGATGTCATTTTGTCTTTTGTTTCCAGTCATTATGCCAACTGAGCTTCTTCACTATTCCAGAGCTACGCACCTCTTTGTACATTCAGCCCATGGTTGCTTTGTTGCCCTCCTCCCACTAAACATCAAAGCCTTTCCCGAGCAGTGTCAGATCAGTAGCGTCTTCTTCCTTCAAGACGAGCTGGAAGGCTAGGGTAGAACACAGGGAAAAAGGCATCTGCCGGGTCCACAGGAGGCCACCAGGGCTAACTGGCGTTGAGCTTGAGTTTCTCTTGTTGGATCTTCTTCCCACAGGCCATGGCCAGCGTTGCCACGGCGTATGAAGACAGGATGATGATCGTGCTGCCCACAAAGTGGGAGGAGGCACCCCTAGGGGGCACTTTGAGAGGCCGCTTGGAGAATTGGCTGTCTGCGCCGGTGATGGTCTGGACAACGGGCTCCATGGCAGTGTGATAAGGTGTCCTGGTGGCAGCTGTCCCTCTGTCGCTTGAAAAACGGTGTTCTCATCCACGGTACTTCCGCAGGTGACCGCTTCTGCTCATTGACAGGTTGGGTCTTTGTCTGACAGGCTTGGCTTGAAGGATGGCGTTGTCATCCACGGTACTTCCGCAGGTGACCGCTTCTGCTCATTGACAGGTTGGGTCTTTGTCTGACAGGCTTGGCTTGAAGGATGGCGTTGTCATCCACAGTACTTCCGCAGGTGACTTCTGCTCATTGAGAGGCTAGGTCTTCTTTCAATGGGTATCACCGGACGCCAGTCCCTGTCGTGCTCATCTGTGTCACACTCCCCTCCCTGTCCCGGTCTTCCTCAGTCTGTTTCTGGAAACTCCCCTCTCCAGTGCTGCCTTTATAACCTCCCTGCTCCATTCCCACGATGCACCTCAAATCCCCAGATTAGCTTAGCGTCCACCTGCGTCAATGGGATTGTAAAAAGATAGCTCGACACTCGGGAGGGTTAAGCCAAGATCTCCGCTATCAAAGAGGGGGGGCTTTAATTCCATTAGAGCACCCCGCCGTGCCAAAGAGGCGGTGGTCAATGGGACCGATACAGCAGACTGAGGCAGGGGGTCTGACAGCTTCATTTGCGCACAGATCAGCTGGCTGTGGCTCTGTCTGGCATTTGCTTTATCTTCCTCTTGCTGTGAATCATTACAATAACTTTTATTAATGGTAAATGCAGTCTGTCGGGTGATCCCTATCACCCCCTAACCTCACTCCCACTCACACACTGATATATGTCCCTGCATACATGCAGAAAGAGGCAAGCATTGAATTCAAGCATATTGATATATATCGGGGTTGCCAGACACATGAAAAGCATGACAACGGTGGCACCAACATGCACACGAATGAGGCACATGTGACCATGATATGGTACATGATTCAGAGGTGAGTTTAGGTTTTGGGGCTAAATATCGCCAATCCCGCCCAAACATAGATATATTCTACAGCAGGTGTTACTTGGTGCAAGGTGTGTCAGGCAAGGTCTCTCTGCTTTCTGCACCAATGGCAGAGCAGAGGTACCCAGAATAAACAGGTGAACCAGGAGCAGGCTGTAATCTCCCCCCATTACTTTCTAATTGATCTAATGGGATTTTGCGTTGTTTCCCCACAAGCAGCACAATGTTTATGTATATGTAGATGAAATAAAATGGTAGCTGTATTTCTATGCACAATTTTAAAGATTAATTTGAAATTGAAAGACGTGTTAAAAGGAGGGATAACAATGAGGTGCTTTTGTGGCATGACTCAGGGACTGTCACCACTTTAGCGCTGTGCTCGATGCCCCCGGGGATGATGGGAATTAGAGGTGGAATATTCCACATGCTGCAGACGCCAGAAACATCCCTATGGTTACTAACAATACGCTGTCCTCTGCGTCAGGTGATGCCCGGTTCACCAAAAAATGCGCTCTGCGTCTGATCTGCTCCACAAATTGGTTATGAAAGTAGAACCTCATGGTAATCAAATAGTGTACTACCTGTGAGAGGAAGTTTGTTTTGCCTTATTTTTTACTAAGAGCAATAAGGGGATTGACTGCAACAATTGAGAGGAACCCTGAAACTGATTAATAATCAGTCATAGATGGTGGTTAAATAGAAACAGAAAACTGGCAGGTATATGATTATCTTAATTCAGCACTGTGCTATCACTAAGGCAGTCTTTCTTAAAAAGCATCCAGCAAAATTGTGTACAGATAAATATTGATACGTTAAGAAACCATGTGTCATGCTTTAAAATATCACAATTACTACCATTCTCATTTTTTGCACAACCATTCTGGAATGTTCTGTGATTTTTTTACACTTATCACAGGACTACACCACCTGACCTTTTCAATCCTCTCATGCTACTAACAGAACAGGAGAACCAACGCTGTAGCATGTGGGATGTGACATCACTTTTCATTAGAAGATTAGTTTCAGTGGTATTTCTGCCTTCTGTGTGTCTCCCTCAATCAGGACAGATTAGAGTCAGCACAAACAAAACAAGCAAAACTGGTGAATGGAACTCCTAAGCGTGGGGTTATCCAAATAGGGTGTTGTTCCCTAAGTTATGGGTTTGTGCTAAAAAAAAAGAAGATCTAAGCATTTGTTACTTTGTGAATGAATTTACGATTTTGTTGTAAAAGATCAGCAAAATATCTAAAAGCAGTGGCATGTGGCATGATGTAGATAGGCTAATTTTAATTATTTTATCAGGGATGTGATTAAAGTAGGCTAAATAGAACCACTGATCCTGATAAAAAAACCCTTTCCAAACCCGCGACTAGGAAAAGAATGAACAGCCTTTGAAAAAATAAACAATGGTGCCAATTGTGCATTTAGTGATTAGTTGGAGGGTCAGAGTGTTAAATGTGGTTGAAATTCTATCAGGCAAGGAAAGCGAGAATTGAAGATGATTGTGATATATTTCATGTTTTTAGTGTTTAAATAAACTGGATAAATCCATAACAGCTGATTCAAACACATTTTGTTTCTGTTGTCTGTTGTGTGTCCACAAATTTGCAAGCTATAGTTTAATAATTGTAATAATTGCATTTATGGATTGCATTTATATAGCACCTTTTCCAGATCTCCAGGCACTTTACAGTGAATGAAGTCTTCGCAGCCACCTCCAATGTGTTATACCCACCTTGGTGATGTATGGTAGCCATTTTGCTTCAGAATGCTCTGCATACACACCAGGTGGAGTAAAAATTGAAGGGTAGTTTCAAAAATGTCAGTAAAGATGGCTTGTCAGTGGAGTGATGAAGTTTAATACACACTCACAGCTTCTTCAGAACCTGTTCAAAACATATGGGGTGACATTAAAATAGTAACACTTAATAGTGTCTAATTAACCAGCTGACTGTGTTTTCATTTAAATTCTAGCTTACTTAATTTATTACTTGCCCGTGAAGTATTTTAATTAATTAGATATTTGTTTTGTATTTGCATCTGTGGAATGAGTAAAATAATAATTTAAATAATAATTTGATTTTGATGATAGTATGAACAGAGTGGTAACAGATTGTTTTGGGTTGACCTGGTTTTGTGTGAGGAGTGAAGACCCTGCATATGCATAGGATTCTGATTAAATACCTTTCTTATCAGCACTCTAAGTAAACAGATTTAAGGCATCAACTTTCCAGAACTTTCCTGAACACAACGGAAGCATTAGGATTTTGACTTGCTTTAGGTGCATACCCTTCCTGCATTATGTGCTTTCACGGAAATTAACTTCCTTGCTTAAAAGCTTGTTCTCCCTCTGTCTTGGCTGCGCATTTAATTTCTTCCAGGCTTGTGAATATTTCCCAGGATGCAGTTGTTTATTGAGCAAATGACAAACTGAACAGATTACAGAGTGCTTGTGCAGAAAGTCGGGCTGGCAGGGGTAGAAGCTGAGAGTTTGCATTGCACCAGGTGCTGCATGTGGAAATCCTCACTACAAACTAGCAGCTGTGATTGCTGTACCTGGATCCCTGGCTTACGGAACAGACACAGCGCCCTGGTGGCCCAATCCAAACCAGCCTGATGATGTTTTCCGTGTCTGGACACGTCTGGTGTTTGGCTTTAGCTTCCCCCTGGGCTTGGAGGCTGCGCTTTGCCAAAAGGCTTCAATCCTCTTACAGACACCGGAGATGGGAGAGGATCTGATGACCTGCGCCGCGCTGATCCCTCCTCCTCGGCGATGGCACACACGCCAGCCAGCTTGGCGACACCTGTTCCCGGGGCCTGTGGACGCTGCGATTGGAGATTAAAGACTTACCGACAGCGGGTGTCTGACGAGGCCAGAGCTGACGTCACCTCGAGGGGACTGGTGGGGGAAAAATAGAAACAGCTCATCCAGAGGCCACTCATTCATAAATTTAGACACCGCCACTTTGTTTTGTTGTAAATGGCCAGTTCTGGGAATAAAAAAGATCTAATGAAATGTAATATGGCACTATACGGAGGCAGTGGCTGATTTATGGGAGATAAGTAGATTTATAGGAGAAGTAATCATATATGAATAATAATACAATATACATCAATAATAATATTACAAACCGTAAAAGGATTACTACTTTACTGAGACAAGATCTATGTCTTTATTACCTAATCTATTTTCTAAAAGAATCAATACCTGCTCACAGCTTCATTGCTCCAGGCTTATTTGTAATTACTGCAAATGTTTCAACCATAAAGGTCTTTGCGAGGTCCACAAAGCTCTTGAGCAGGCCTATCTGTGTATCCACAGATGGTACAAATGTCATTGTGAATTCAAATAAAGAATAAATATTCACCACCGATATCCATTAAAGGGTAGTATCGTGCATATGCTGTCCTTTTATCTGAATCAGATTATTTTGTAATCTGCAATTTTATATCCAATGATGCAATTCCCGTGTAATATATTGCAAATGAAAAACAAATGTCCAGGCTCCCTGTTATACCACAACAGGCCACAAGGTGTCACAGCTGGAGTTCACCTACAGCCAGCATTCAACTATTGTAATGATGGATAGGTACGAGTGAATTACCTTCATGCATGGCTGATGCAAGCTGGTAGCGGTTTTGTAATCCGAACCCTATGCCCTCTCTACCCAAGACCTCAGAAAGTGTAAGATGGGTAGAATCTGGTTCCTCCAAACACCAACATCTCAACACAGGAGATCAGTCTCAGGGGTACGCAGAGAAAAGATAGAGAGAACAGGAGGGAGGAGGAACAGGAGAGGAGGAAGGAGAGAAAATTGCTTTTCGAGTGATTGTGTTAGTGACATAACTTTTTCTTATTTTTCCAGCACCTGATTTCCGACTCACACCTGAGAGGGGGAGACACCCTCCTTTCCCCTCCCGGTGCACGGCCCACCCTCTGCTCCTCTAATGAAGGTGCCCCTGGGAGTTATCAGACACTGCTATTTTATTTAGAAGCTCCTCCGCCAGGCTTTTAGCAGCACGGCTCTGACCCACTTCTGCACAGAGAGGGGAGGAGAGCGCATTATAGGAAAAGGAAGGGACACACGGGCGCGGCGCAAAAAAAAAAAACCTCTCCTTCTCAGGTCTGCCTGGAGCCGCAGACATCCTGCCGAGGCAGGCCCGCAGAGGGGGTCAGCATGATCCTGTCTGGTGTAAGGAGTGGCAGGGAGCCTTCCATCGCTCAACAGCATTAAACACAGAGCTGCCTGCAGAACATGCACTAATGACAATGCAAAAAAATAATAAAATTGGCATTGTTATGTAGGCATGTTTCTGCCTGTTTTTTTTTCATTATTATTAATATTATTTATACATGAGTCTCTTTTCTGTCCTTGAGAGACAGATCTGTCATGAATACATCACAAAATGTTTTGATTGCATCTCATAATCATAAAACTGGAGGCCATTGCCTGACATTTGGAGATGTTCTTCTGGTGTTTATATCTAGCCTGTGTTCTCATAGATTGCCATTATTATTTATTCATTTAGCGGATGCTCTTTCCCAGGACCAACTTACAAGGCCATCATGCTAATGGCTGTAATGGTGCATACGGTAATAGCTAAAAGACCGAGCGCATAGGTACCGAAAAGCAAGCTTCAGACCTAAATTAATCAGATTACAACTGATTTAGAGAGCAAAAAAAATTTGTTTCCACAACTAATAGGACCACCCACGCCACCCCAGTATCCTGCTGTTTCCCAATCTAACCCCGTTCCAAGCTGTCTGCAGTTGGAGTGCTTACAGTCTGTCGTGTTCTTGGCTGGCCAAGGCCCTGTGGGAGCACGCGTGCGTCTGTAACAGTGCACCGCCTGTCACTTATGACATCACACACGACATCACATTTTCCCCATACCGCAAAGTCTTTATTCATTAATTCTGGTATCATGTCCCCACAAAAGGGCCACGGTCAGAAAACAGGCAAAGGCAGCACTGCTTCTCCTGATCGGGGCTGCAGCATTGCAATTTGGTGATGTCATGGCGGTGACAGAAATTCTTTTGGCAGGGTGGGGCGGTTGGGGAGGGGGGTTGGGGAGCAGAAGGGGTTTTAATTTGTGGTGAATGTTCAGGAGGCTTTCAGGCTGCTGCCCATTACTCAGCGATGCACAGTCAGGAGGATGACATCAGTTTTTTTTTTGAGTTTACGGGCGATGCACCACACGGAGGGCAGCCTGTTCCGCTTGGCTCCGCTCGGCTTTAGCAGCGCCCACACCTCCTCAACCTCCCCATCCTCGCTCAGTCTCACAGCCACGGATACTATGGTTTATTGAGGCACCCTGCCATCCTCAAGTCTCTTAATGAAAAAAAAAAGATGCAAAATTCATGCGCCTCTATTTATTATTCAAGGAGAACAGTGTCAGCTACATGTGCAGGAGGAATTGTACACACAGTGTAGCTCCACAGTCTTCATCTATTTTTTTTGCCTTTTCACCCTAAATCTATTTCTCCTTTCTGCTCTCTCTTCTTTGTGTATGCATAAATGAAGATTAAGGGACATTAACAATGAAGTAGGGCTATGTTTTGTTTCACCTTCCTTTTTCATTTTTCTTAAGAACCTTGTAGGCATGACATCTGATGCAATCTGACTATATTGCAATGCCATCAGATTTTTCATGAAGTCACATCTACAGTATGAGCTTGCTCCTGGTTCCTGACGCATTTATATTAATTGTGGTTTCATCATTATCAGTCACACAGTAACATCGTTACCAGTGCTGTCGCCTCCGTGATCAGAACGGTTCAGTTTGTTCTGTTCACATTGGTGGCTGTCTGTGGGCGGGGCGAATGCAGTCAACGAGTAACGGCTGCACAAAAAAACAAATCAACCCAATCTGCCAGTCCTAAATCCCTGGTGAAAAGCCTTAAGCCAGCCTATTGCCTGCGCTGAGACTCCATTAGGCAATGAAGCCAAAATGAAACAAAAAAAAAAAATCCTGCGTCTGCTTCCTTTCCTATAATCTTTCCGGCCGTCCAGAGGACTCTCAGTAAACCCCTGTCTGTTGCCCATATTGGGGCTTTTTTGGGGGGGGGGGGGGGGGGGGGGGGGGTGCTGTGTCTGTGTGGATGATCCAGGGTTTCTAATTTTTTTATTAGGTTCCCAAAAGATGTCATCCATAGTGGATCTGATGGATGTGGCAAGGAAAGAGTTTTGTACAATATCATGAAGGTTTAATCTTGCTTAAGAATGATGAGGATTTGATGTCTCAACTGTCACCTGCAGGTAAATATTGTTGAAAATATTGGAGTCTGTCATTCAATGTATTTTTGTTTCTTGACACAAGAAGACTTCAATGGAAAGTGACGTTAATGTCCAAACAGGCCAAGCTCCTAAATCAACTGCCATATGATTCAAACTGTATTTGTGCCTGTTTATGTGCACGTGTGCTTGTTTAAGACATTCATCAAGCTGCTACAGAAAACAGATCCCTCTACATTCGTCAAACCCTATAAAACCTCACTGATGACAATGCTCAAAGTCGACATTTCAAGAGAGGTGATTTTTAGGACAGTTTTAGGACAACTTCAAAAATAGAAAGGAAAAGTTGATTTCCCATAAGAGAAGTGAGAAGAATAGGACCTTGGGGTTACCACAGTAATTTGCCAGGAGCATGCTGTGCCCTAGATACAAAATCAAATTGCCAAATCGGTTGCATCTTACTCTTTAATTTGTGTAAAGTACTAACTGACTGGCTTTGAATCTGACTGAGGTATTGGTGAAATCAAACCATAAGACCATGGGAAACATTCACTTTTTTGACAATCTTCCTCATTCCTAACAATTTTGCAAGCTTATCCTTGAAAGCAGACCATTTTCAGCTAATAGCCCGTGACCTTTCCAGTCGTGTGATTGCAGCCAGCAACATACTGCTATTTATCATTTCTAATAGTGGTATGAAGCTTTAATCTCCTCCTTTTACTTGATGGATTCTAGCCAGGGTTTATCTATGTAAATGCAGCCTGGTAATTCAAAGCACAGTCACAGCAAACAAAAAATGTTCCCAAAATATTGCTGTTATATTGCATCAGTATGATCATTTTCCTAGCATGTCACAGAAACATTATGCGAATGTTGCGTTCTTGCTTAGATAATTATGTTCTCTAAAACACACATTTTCTTTTAACAGAAACACGGGAAAATGTGAGTGCTAGTGGAACCATACTCAGTTCAAACGAATGCTATGTGTTCTGCATAAAATATCTCTATATCACGGTTGACTCCGAGTACCAGGCTACGCATCAATTGGTCTTTTTTGAATAATCTGAATTTAATGTCTTAAATGTTGCAGAAATCGGTAACCCTTTGTTGAATTATTAGTTTGGGTTATTATAGCTGTCTTGCATTCAGCAATGTTGTGCAATTGTTTTAAAGTTATGAACTCGTTACAGTTCATGGATAGCAGACGAGAGCTTCACTCATCACACGAACTGAGTGGCTCGTGCCCCGAGGAGTGGAGACGTGATGAAATCTGGACTCGTAAGGGTTAAACGTGTTATCGCGTTCGTCCTGTTCGATAGGAAGTGGGAGGTAGGGAATGAATAGGAAATCGTTCTCGAGGGATAAACAACATATTTTGCCGAATTAGGCTAAAGAGAGCGAACGTATCAAGTGTTGCAAATTCAAATGTGGGAACTGCTCAGCCCTCAAACGAATTGAACGGATCCGCACGAAGCAATAATCTGGGGGATTTTAATCAAGCGAACTACCCCACAACCGTTTTTTTAATGCATGCATTTCTAGCACGGATGAACACGCGTCATCATATGTAAAAACATGTATGGTTTTTTTTTTTCCTCCAGAAGGGAACCATTAGCTCAACCGACCAGTTGTGTGAAATGAATTTGCTCTCTCCCTGGAACGCGCTGGAAATGTATGCACGTGTGTCTTTTGTCAGATATTAAACTGTGTGTGAGGCTCACACACACCCAGATCTTAATGCATTAACACAGCAACTCCCTCTCTGAAGGATGTAAACATCAATAAATAAATACGTTACGCGACAGCAAAAAGGGGATTTGAAGCTGTGTAGTTCACCGGTTTATGAAACGAACGGATCAATGGAGCATCATCAATTCACTATCTTGAAGACACTGAACGTTTAAAATGTCAGGTGATCAAGAAACCTCAGTGAATAGGTAGCATTATTACTTAAATATATCTGCAGAATTACTGTAAGCATTTTCATTAACCCACATTTGTGTTGATGCAGCTCGGAGCAGCGCTTGGTAGCTGAGGCATCACGAAATGGATGGAGCGACCGTAAAGGAAAGTACACAGGGGAAGGGAAAATAATGCTAAGCTATCAGCGGAGACAGAAGAAACTGGGATGGAGTGGCATTGTCAACAGAACCGTCTTTTTTTCGTTCAGTCGTCGTGACATCTCTTTCAAAAACAAGTAGCATCGTAGATGAATTATTGAATTAGTAAAGCTGCTAACGAGCGTTAGTTATTTAAATAAAAACACCGGGAAGACTTACCCCAAAAGCAAAGAGGGGGTAATTGTGGTTGCGATACAGATACAAACAAAACTGTAATAATTTTTTATCGATACTGGGGGTTTATTTCAGAAGAAGCTTTCGTTTGGAATCCCTAAGTCATTCGGCTGTGTTTGGGACACACTCCCATAGACTTGCTTTCTCAGCAGTTCACAGTATGCCAGCGTTTGCGCTGTGGGCTTTTTGGCTCGAGTTGAGCATCGGGGCTGTGGCACTTGATTGAAGTCGGGTCGGCCGGTGCATGCCGCAGAGCCGCGCGGGGACGCCTTCGGAGCCTTTGGTGAAGAGCGCAGGAGACTGGTGAAGGGTGAGCTCCCCGGTGCGCGTCCAGCGATCGTGCCATGGATGACTCGGGGATTATTCGGCGCCGGAGGTTGCAGGTGAGATGCTCGAGCTGGCCATGTAATAGTTAAATTAGATTGTGCCATTTTCAACTTTTGAAAATTACATGTATTTACTGTTACGTTTACGTAGCACCGCCTTTTAGTCAATTGAAACTGCAGTAATTATGATGGAGCATAATGTGTTTTGAAACTGAAACGAGATAGTCTATTATAATAGAATATCCTTGTTTATTGGCTACATCTGCATCATTTCATGCGGGCCCTAAAGCAGCGTATATTTCATTGTAGAAGTTTATTTTTTATAGAAGCAGATGCTGTTTTAATGGCAATTAATTAAATGTGATTGAATGAAAATAGGTTAGGGACTGGAAAAAAATGCCGTGTGGTCCACTTTGAGGTGATCAACTATAAACGTGCAATTTCTAGTTAAAAATATCCGCTGACAGGGAGAAGCACAAACTTAAACTGAAATATCAGCTTTAGGAGACATGCCTGAATTGCAGTGGGGTTCCCCAGCTACCGCCCACTGAATATCCCGTTGACAGCAGCTTGAGCCGGGACACCTCTGATTCTACGGCATAAAGCAGCCGGGGCTGGGCATCAGCTGAGAGGGAACAGCACAGAGACTTTCATCTCATGTGGCTCGATCAGTGTTCAAAGGCAAATGGTGCACACTTGGATTCACAGAGATCTCAGGTTCAGTGCTTTTTCCCCATTTCTTTAAATCCAGACAAAATGTTTAATTCCTGTGAGTACATTGCAATATGACTCATAGCACAGAGGTTCTCACCTTTGTACCCCGTACCCAGTCAAAACTGTAGCCATGGGGATTGGAGTCCCACCAGGCATGGTCATGAGCTCATTGTCATCCTGATGTGTCATGGGAAGGATGACTCCCTTCCGCTGAAGTTGTCAATACCCATATCCAGGAAGGCAGGTCTTAATGCAAGAGGAGATGGGGGAAGGGTGAGCATTTTAGCTCATAGCAAGGGTAATGGTAACCTAAAAGCTTTGTGCTGTGGGGAACTCCTAACAGCACAGGGGCAGATCTGTTGGCAGACCTCAGTAAAGTGTCCATTAAAGCCCTGGCTGGCTCCTCTCGCGGCGCCAAATTGTGAGACAATCAGTATCTTGGGAGCATAGGTCAGTACCATGGGATACCGCCCCAACATGGAGTGTGATTGGTTAGAAATGTGCCCAGCAGGTTTCTGAGCCCACAGTGCACTTAGCCTTTACTGTTTAGATTCAGATTCAGAACAATGTAAAGTGGAAGCTTTCCTTCGGCTTCATCGTGCATTAATATGAAAACATCAAAAACCATCGAGACATTAAATTCATACACTCCCGCAAAAACACATTTGCCAAAATACAGTATCACAGGATTTAAGACACCTACTAGATGGTTTGCTTGTTTTGAACATCCAAATTTACATACTAATTATGCTTGTACGTGTTAAAAGAAAGCATTCTCTTAACAAAACCTGCAGATCGTGGCTCACACCAGAACTCTGTATCTTCCTCAGAAGGGTGCTGCATGACCTGCTGTATGCATCATTGCATTTTCTTTATGCTAAAGGTTGCCTCAGCTAGCTTTTAGCTGCAATGCTTACACTAAGAAGTTTCCTGCCAGACAGCTGCTCCATTCCAGATCACCTGGTTGTGCTGAATGTTTGATGAGTGACAGCTTATTTTGGCAGTGTGGCATTTAGATTATTGACTTTGTGCAGCCTCTGCTACATTTCCCCATCATTGTTATATGTTTTCAGACAAAATGATGCGACCAATATTCTGCTCTGGGCAAACAGCCCACCTAATTCATTTTACTACAGAGCGGGCATTTTCTCCTAAGCACCAAAGTGCATGAAGTCATGTGGCCATTAATAGCCTTGTCATTTCTCGTTACAGGAGATGCTTTAGTATTTGTCGTCAGCTCTGTCTGCTCCGGTTGTCATTTGTCATCCTGTCTAATTATTGCAGCCTCTCAAAGATTATTGCCAGGAAGTGGTTGGGTGGGTGGGGGGGGGGGGGGGGGGGGGACAGATTTCTTGTGGCACCACACCTTTATCTGTGTCCTGACACAGGCACCCAGTCCAGCGAATTGTGTCAAATTGTGTGTCCCAGACACACTTTTTCGCAGTCAGCTCTGAGAGGCCTTTTCTGAGGACACTATATATATATATAGCAATACTGGGTCATTACTCTGCCATGAAAAAAGACTAACATAAGCAAGAAGAGGAAAAGAGAATTGCACATAACTGCTAGAAATCACCAAGGGGCTCTTTCAACAGGATGAAACTGCTTGAAAGCTTTGTGTCATGGCAGGTTCACTAAAATGATTACTTGTGTCTATTTAAGGTTGTAAAAACACCCAGTCTTTAAATATCTGTTGGGTGGGAGGAGGGGTCTGTGTAGGTGGTGAAACTGCAGGAATGTTGGAAGCTCAGAGAGTGTGGACTCTGTGCGTACCTGATGTGAGCTGCGGGTGTTTAATTTGTTTCGGATATGTTGTGCATGTGTGTTGCATGCATGCTGCGTGCATCTCGAACGTGTTGTGTATGTTGCTGCTGCATGTTGTATGCCGGATGCTTCCTCACAGACACACCACCTGTGCACTTGCTGGGGATTCTCTGCAAATTCCAAAACTGATGCTGCCCTGAGCTCCTGCTGACACTGAATGCAAGTGCATTTCCTGCCTGGGCTGGGAGTCAATGGCTGATTCACTGCTTTGTCTTTCTGAGTTGTGTGTTTGGTCCCCGTTCAGCGCGCTGGCCCCAGCTGGAAGCTCGGGAAAACAGTTGCTGACTGGCACTGACCCAACTGTGAATCTTATTGAGCCCCAGACGCAGATAGGGAGAGGCTTATCTTGTGCTTGTGCGTGCTTGCCGTGTGTGTGTGTGTGTGTGTGCGCGCAGTGGCTGTTTTCAGTCCTCGGTGTGTGAGCGTGTCATTACTGTTGAGCAGTGCCCACTCGTCACCCCCACCAAGAAAGGGTAAGAAAAATGACAGGGTACCAGCAGCCTTAGAGTGTGAACACACAGCTCCCAGGTGAGCATATGGATTTGCTCCAGCATTGTTCATGTTGAGCAGTAACTCACCACTTTCCAGAGAGAAAACACAATTAGCCCCTCTAGACCTGAAAGTGACAGAGAGATGTCTGGCGCCACGGAGGAGGGGAGAGGAGGGGGCAGGAGAGGAGAGGAGGGGGACGGGGAGGACCTGAACAGGGTACAAAGTGTACCTATTTTATGATGTCACAGAGCTGAGGATGCTGGGAGAAGGATTGGCCTGCATATCATTAGAGAATGCTCGAGAACACAATGATGTTTTGTAAGAATGTACGTAACAGGGTGCGGAGCGACCGTTCAGGCTGAACAACACCTTTTAATTCATGTACACATTTAAGCCTCAGAATCCCAGAACTAATACTTACAGAACTGCCATGTGCCAGACCACTGCTCCGTCCACCCCAGCACAAATCTTCCATCAGTGTCAGGTTGTAATGTGTGAATAGGGTGTGGGTCACAGTTTAGTCATGTACTGGAGTCAGAGGTTGCCAATCTGAGCTGTGAAATCATTGTCACTACCCCCACCTGCCTCTTTTTTCACACATTCTTTATTGAAATGCATTTACAGGATCATATGGACTGGACTGTGAGTAATATAATAAAATGTCATTCTCATCATCTTCTAGAGTAAAAAATTTTTTGTAGTGCAACATATTGTGAATTTCATTACGTTTCACTGTAGACCCAACAAGTTGCTCAGTAAATCAGTTAATTATTTGTAGTATTTGTGCAATACTGTCCCTTATTCTAACATTTCTGATCTCCCTCTCCTCTCTCTCCCTTTCTTTTGGCTTGAGAGTCTTATTGATTTCGGTATGTATAGAATAAGTATGGTTCATATCATGAATTAATATGACTTATTGATGACCTTCTACGATGAGACATGACAAGGTTATTAATGGCCACATGACTTTGAGATCTCAGGGGTTTAAGGTCAATAAGCACAATTTATTTCTTTGTTGCGCTAACAGTTGTCAAAATTAGTGGTGGAGGCGCGTGCCTTAATAACTATTCATGACATGGTATATTGATGTTTTTGGGGAAGCAATGGACAAAGCATATTTGAAAGAGAAAAGTGTAATGAGCTGGGCATGTGCCCGTTCTGATCCCCCATTGGCCAGCTGCATGTGCCTGTTCTGATCCCCCATTGGCCAGCTGCCTGTACCCAGGGAACACGCTTGTGGCTGTGTCACACACAGTGATATCACACGGTCACAGCACGTGAGGTCACTGTCTGGCTGTCAGGAACTCTCAGCAGACCAGGAGGGGTGCACAGGGGATGCTGCCTGGAATGATTCACTGTCCTTGATGTCCTTGCGTGCGCACTCCGTCTCCTTGGCATTTATTTACCTTTCAAGAGTTCATCCTTCTAAGAATAAAAAAGCCATGATGGCCCTCTCTTGATGCGGTGGAGGTCAGAGACGAAGGCAGCTTTTGCCTCTTCAATGCGATGTTAAGATAGCATCAGGGTTAGGGAACGGATTACAAGCTAGGCTGAAGGATCAACATCAGCGCACAGAGGGAGTGTTTGGAACGATCAGGTGACGTCCTGGTGGTTCTTGAGCACTGAGTCATCTTAGCATTGTTGTTTTAGCAGGTTTCTCTCTTTTTCTCGCCCATGCATTCCCTCTCCCGCAGCCTCGTGGCAGTGACTTCTCTCTCTCTCTCTCTCTCTCTCTCTATCTCTCTCTCTTTCGTTTTTTTTGTCAAACTAATTGGGTGGTTGTGTGCTATTTGTAGATATATTCCTTTCATCTCCATGAGGCGCTGCGCTCTGTCGAGGGTTTGTCCCTGAAACACAGAGAGAGAAAAGAAATGAAGGTAAACCTTTGCCCCGGGGAGAGAACCAGCAGCAGCGGTTTCCCAAGGAGGGAACACAGTGTGACAGTTAACCCAGCCACTACATTCATGGCTCATCTGTAGAAAGTAGCGGGAATATATTTCCAGCTGGAACAAGAGAGAGGAGACACCAGCAAGAACAACAAGGGAGTGCTGGGAGATCTGTCTTAGTCGACTGTAATGTAATTAATTCACACTTTCTGTTTTCAATGGCAGACAGCAGGAAAACAGGGCCTGTTCTCCTCCACATATTAGCCAGGATAAAGTCCCTCTTTATGATGGGCCAGGAAACGCTTCTCTCTCTCTCTGTGGTAATGGGGGCAGGAGCAGCAGGCAGAGGCCGAAGAGGGTCTGGGTTAATCTCGCTATTAAAGAGGACTTTTACCGGGGGAGGGATTTCTGTGACCTCAAGGACGGACGTGGAGACGAGCTGTCTGCCGGTGTGCCAAAGGAGGCAGAGACAGGGACACAGGGAGGAGAGCTGCTCTAGGAGGCTTATTTGAACGTTATTTGAAATAACCAGGCTGTTAGCAGAATCGATTGACCCACACTTTATTTTAGAGGAGGCTGGGGCGATTCAGTTCCAGGACGGTGTTTCCTGTGCTGTGGGGGTGGGGGAAGGGGCTCCAGATGATTGACTCTGTTTGAGGGAAAGCAGTGATGGACTCCTAAGCACTGGAATACTCTCAGCCACTAAGCCCACCCCAGTGGTAGAAGATGCTACTTTGACTCAGATTAGCATCAGAGAACAGTGAGAGGTGTGAGTACTCAGAGGAGTGTTTTTTTACTGTTTGTAAGCATGACTCTCTCCAGTTTCGAATACCCAGGCAGCCTTTCATGTTGTTTTGTAATATACAGTAGACAGATTCCCCAGAACGTCTGGCCCAGTGGTAGCAGATAGAGATTGAGCACATGGTTAAAGACAGGAAGCTCCAGGGAAAGCAGTAGGAAAAGGCTTTAGAGCATAAGAAATCCTTCTCTCACCCTAAGTAACGCAGAGACCAGTTTTGTGATGCAGAAAATGTGCACACATTTTAAGAAATAAGGAGTAATACTCAAAAATCTGATTTTAAAGGCATCTATCCAAGTTTGTAGAAAAAGGCAGATTGTTTGATAGAAAATGCTACCTTGACAACCACTAAAAATGAAAATGGAACGAAGCAAGTACCATTGTCATATTTGGCAGAGCTCACAAGCACCAAAGTGCCTGGAGACAACGCTGAGAGAATTATGTGACAGCTCTGTCGGGGAAGAAGCACTTAGAGGGGGACGTTAGTACCTGTTCCTTGTTATAATGCAAATGCAGCACTTCTGTGAATCTACTATGAAACTGAATAATTTCTACAAATTGCATTTTGGCCTCATATCTGAGAGTGGCACTCATGGCTTGTTTCCACTAAGCCATGTCCAGGGGCACGTTAACGTGGTACCGCAATTGTGTTGGTCTCCATTTATGGCAAGCTCTATATAGATGAGGTGTGATAGTTTCAGGTATAGCTGGCAAGTTATTACTGGACGTGGCCAGAGTATGGTGACACCACATTTTGTGGAAGCAGGTGTGTCAGTGAAACCTTATGACACCTTATGAAACCTAAGGAAACACAACATGATGTAAATGATGTGGTCTCCAACAAATATAACTTTCTGTGGCATCGACTGTAAGCTCAAAGTGAACCTCAAAATAAACATGGAACATGTTCATCTAGATGGATGAGGTTACCGTGCAGTGGAACATGTTCTTTGACAACCACTGGCAGAAATGTAGAATGCTGTCTCATTGTTTCAGATATCCAGAGGCCATATCCGTAACAATTACTGAGAGCTACAACATAACAAGCTAAAACAAAACAAAACTGAGAAAAAGATGCCACCTGCCAGCTTGCTGAGTACAAAAAAAGACAACAAGGATAAAAAACAGAATAGCTACAAAAGGAAAACAAACACTGTGACGAAGGTTAGCTTGTGCATTGGGAGCCAACCAGCCCTTTAAAACACACAGCACAGGTGACAGCGATCAGCGCCAGATTGCAGTGAAGCTCCCAGCTGTCAGGTAGGCGGAGTGGCAGCAGGTAGGGACTCCAGCACAGACATCTCTCTCTGGTAACTTACTATAAGTACTAAGTTTTCAAATGAGTCATAAACACATCAGGTTTTGGTCATTGGTTTGCATTTCACAGGTGCTGCTTTGCACAGGCTTTGATGAATATAAAAACTGTGCTTATTAAAACCTTTTTCACAAAGTTTTTGGAACATATGGAAACATATAACATTCCCAGATGCTTCATTTTGTTTTCACCAAATCAAAGCTGCCATTACTTAGTTTAGTTTATTAGTTTATTTAGCAGAGGCAATGCACAACACATTAGTTGCACCAGGTATAGCCATGTAGCTGATTTGCATCTGCATTCCCTGGGCAAGAAGCACATTAAAACATTTAAATACATTACAACACATTATACAATTACATTATCCTCTTGCCGTCACCAATATTTCTGTTTGTTTCTTTTTTCATCTATGAGGAAAATATGTAGTCACTTATAGCTGCCCCTCTTCCTAGCAACACAGTCACTTACAATAAGTGAGGGTAGTAACATTATGAAGTATATAGTCCTGTATTAAGGTTCAAGTAAAATCATTTGTATCATCTGTACCTTAAGCTATTTGTTATTTTCTATTTCATAACCAGTTCATTAAACTGGATCAGTTGGCACAGCAGAATTAAGCGGATGTGGAACATTAGCAAAATTATACTAACCACATGTAATAAAGAAGAATAATGCTGACTCACTGCACTCCAAGGATCCATTTCATGTAATGCCATTTATTCATTTATTCTTTTCCATCTCTTAGCAATTTAGTATTTGAATGCATTTATCAGTAAAAATATGTTTTGTAGACGTGAAATGCATCTGAAATGGTATTAGCCAGATGTAAGATGTTGAGCTCCTGGCTGTGTACACTACCTTCTTGTTCTGACTTTGCAAAATGCATCAGTCCATTGGGCATTTTAACTGAACATGGATGTGAGACTCATCCGAGCTCCAGATGCCTTTCTTAAAGCTCAGCCGCTGAAAAGTCACGTAAAAGTGATTGAATGCATGTAGGGGCTGTCCTTCTTATGGGGAAATGTGTCAGGTGTGAAACTGTGTCCTGCACAGTGTGGCAGGTTTAAACGTACCCTGTTCAATAAAGCAGTAAAAACCTGAACAATCAACAGTGGGAAAATGGCTGATTACGGTGCAATAAATTCCACTGTTTTTCCCTCGGAATGTAACTGTCTAATTTCTGAGAATGCTGCAGTGATTAGACAGCCAGGCTTTGGGTTGTCTTGCCTTTACTGAACCTGTCCAATGTCCGACCGGTACATCTTGCACCTTCAGCTTTGACTAACGTCTTTTCTGAGATTTTATGTTAAACATTCTAAGGCTGCTAGGAGTGAATGCCTAAGATGGAGAAGGAGTTATGAAGCACTTCTTCTGTAGCCTAAGGGAAGCTCTTGACTATTCAAACAATTGCCCATGAGTAAGCACTACTTCCATGGTTTGAACACAGCTACTGATCAATACCAAATAAAGACTTCAGAGGAGGCAAAATCTAATCTTAATGGAAGCAGTCAGCACTTGACCTCATATATAAAATCATTCGCAGCTGTTCTTTTCTCCTTTTCATTTTTATGTTACATCAGAGAACAAATAAAACTAGTAAAACTTCAAAACGCTTCTGTAAATCAAAATAAATTTTAGGCTTAGGGGGCAATAAGCAACCATGATTAGATGTCGAATGCTCAGTGAAGCTCACTTGGTATCCAGCAGCCATTCAATGAGCCCTGACTGTTTCTCCTCTTCCTTAGTCCCACTGGGTTGCAGTCAGGTCCTAGATGCATAGCGATGCTGTCCAGGCCCAGACCTCATGTTTTTGGTTTGTGTGGAAAGAAGCGTTTAGCCTTGGTTGTTCTGTTTATCTCCTGATAACCTACAGTACCTGATCTTCTTCTCTGTCTTCTTTTCTCTCTCTGTGTTTCCAGAAGGATCTTCCTCTGCCCCGAAAAAGCAGCAGGTCAGTACACTTTCTCTAATTTTAACACTGAATTGGATTCATTGCAGTCTGCTATGTCCTGTTAAGAAATGGATACTGTGGATTGATCTGTTACAGTGTCTGGGTGTAATCCTGATCTTCTTTGTGTTTGATAGCACAGTGCACATGATTATAAGTATAACTGATATCAACTGCTTAAAGTGATCAGAAACACTGGAGCGAAATTATTCCGCCGTTTACCTATTCCTTTTGTAAGAATCAAGCAATCAGTGTATAAGAATCACTTTGGGCTCACTCATAACACATGATTCTCAGTTCTCCCAGTGTAATGGGTCATAATGAGATAAAAAGGGCCTTTATAATATGAATAAATTGAGAAAAAAAGTGGATCTCACATTTCTCATGATGGATCTCTCTCTGCTGATGAAATAGGCCACTTCCTTGACTCTTACGCTAGTGTTAAGACTGACCAAGAGATGCAGCTGGGAAGTTGGGCATTCCACAGTCTACACTGTCTAAGATTCTAAAAGAGAGGGGGGATCTTGTGAAGAACAAAGTGAACAGAAAGCGAACATAAACCTGCAAGGCATCAATGATTTAGGTGGCACTTCTCACACTGTGTGGTGAAGTGTGGTGATTAAAGAATGACTGCACCATAGCATTGTAGCCTACACAGGACCAATTATCATGGAACACTCTAACACTTCCGTAATTAGCATGAGTCACATTATTATTCTGTGTACAGCAGACATAAAAACAGTTAAGAACAGTCATCATGGAATTGTAGCCTGAACAGCACCAGCTACTCACACAGCGACACTGCAGAATAACTAATGAGTCATTATTTTTATACTATTTAATAAGGGATTATATATAAACACTGTACTGTGTAATGCATTTGGTTCCATCTGTTTTCTTCCAATGCTTTGAATTATCTCAATACATTTCTCACTTAAATAAGAGAAAAACTGTCCATTATATCCACCCATTTATAGTTTCACTTTTAAAATTCATCCACTTGTAAGAATCAATCATTCCAGGCAAATATAATTCTCATAAGCAGAGCACACTGCATATTTTAAAGCCTGTGGTAGCCAAATGAAAAATGGAAATCTAATACAAAGTAGAGTTGGGACAACAAGTGGAAAACACTTCCTGAGGGTTGTGTTCAGACAGAAAGGAGGTATTGAACCACCATGAGTCCAGATTTTAGATCCTCCATCCTTCATATAAATATGCAACGAGTGCACATTAACAGTTTTTATAGCTTTTCAGCTTTTACAGAGCCTAAGACAGTCATGGTTGCTTAATGGCAATATACATATTAGTTTTATGTGAAGTAATTACAAAGTGTAATCAAAAATAAAAATGAACAACAGTAATAAACTAAGCAAACACCAGAGTCATATAAATATGATAATACAAGCACTATGATGATATGATTACAGTAAAAAAATCATAGAGTTTAATTATTTTATGTTACAGGATTATCATTAGAAAAAAAATAAAATTGTCAAATTTATTAACAATAAAACAATGATAACGTTAGGGGAATTGAAATTTCTGTTTACCATACAGTCATTCTGGTTAAAATGCAGGGAACTTAAAGGATGCCTCATTACGTAGTTATCCTAGATGAATCCTAAATCTGTACAATTCATATATGCATGGTGTCATTCATCTTTCTTTTTATGTTGTGTTAAAAATACTTCTTGCTTTATTTTATTTAATGAACTTTGGGAAGGAATTGTTTTAAAGAATGCAAAGCAGAATTGTGAAAGAATTTTTTCTGGTCGCAGTGCCATTGCAGTGCAACAGATTTTCCAAGCCTGTGTGTGTGGAAATCAGCAGGCCGGTCGCTGGCCGCGGTGCTGAATCTTGCCTGCTCTGCTCCACTTGCGCTCAGCCAGGCAGCTCTGATGGGCGTGAAACGTGCTGCACTCACTTGATTGCTTCTGCTAAATTTGGGCGGCCAATGCACAGATACTATTTACCTGCACTGTTAGCTCACACGCTGTTTACCCTGCGCGGCGAAATGGGGATTAGGGCTGTTTTGGCCGTTGAAGATGGAGGTTTCTTTTCAGGTCGTGTTATGTTTGCTTATTCATATTAGAAGCAGGTGGTTCTATTCCACCACTAACCAGCTAGCAGCGAGCTGCCCCAGAGCAATGCTGAATAAGAAAGGGAATTTACTGTTTGCAGGCCTTATATTGGAACAGGTCACTCACTAAAAGCTTCCTTTCAGGAGAGAGACAGTGAGGGTAGGTTTTCCTTTTACCTGCATTAGTAATGTGATATATTTAACACAGCAAAACCAAAACATATTGCAATGTAGTATGTCATTATTTTTTCAGATATTTCTACTTGCTTTTCTACTGAAAATTGCTAGTATAATTATGTGTTCCAGAAAACGCTCTCTACTGAGTTGTAGGATTGCTACGGTGTTATTCCATTCTTTGTTTCAGTATGCACCTTTACCAGTGATAGCACTGCATTTAAGAACGCTAGACACGTTATATGCTGCACTGAACGTCTGAAGAGAGAGAGGAGTTGGTGATTAAATGTTCAATACAGATACAGATGTTCACACTGCAGCACCTGCCTCTTTGCTTAACTGTGTTCTCAATTATCTGGCTTACCCAGCCTCTGTTTCAGAGGCAGTCAAATAAGCAAGGGATTACTGTGATGTGGTAATAATCTACAGACATCCTCGGTATGGGTGTTTACCTTCATTTGCTAATAGCTGTCTGTGTGGCTTCATTGTGATGCCTATGAGTCCGTGGGAGAGGGCCAAGGACGGCGCCGGCGTCTCCTCAGAGCTCCTCGTCCTGGTCTGCGATCACAGCTGGGCTCGGTCAGTGTGGCAGATGTGGCTCCGTCTCCCTTGACCCGTCCCTCAGCTCATTTCCCATTCCCCCGCTCGCCGCCGCCCACCTCCGCGACACGGCGCTGAATAGGATCGTGCTGGAAAATGAATGGGAAATTGAACTGCGGCGGGCAATGTAGAAGTTTAACCCCCGCGGCTTTGGTTTAGAGCCGTCTGTTATTTTCCCCAGATATTGAAAAGAACATCCTGACCGGCCTCTGGATTGTGCGTTTGGCACATTCTGTTCATTTTGATTTACACCAGCACATACAGAGTGTACTCTCCTATATTAGTTTTAATGTCTCTCTGACTCGACTCTGCAGCTACCGTCATATTCATAGTCGTCTTGCACTCATGTATTTTTCATTCTCTCTGACAGTACCACCAGTTTCATATAGCTTTGAATAATTCAGCTTCAGTTAGCGTGGCAATCGTCAATTGATATTTCTGGTAGCATTTGAGAGCAGGCGATATAATATATCGTTCCATTCTATTCAACGCTTTCACTAGGAATATTTAAGGCACAAAAAAGATACAGGAAGGTTGTCCAAACCAGATCATTTTTAAAAAGGAAACTAACTTCCTGTTCTTGGAGGCCTTTTCTTCTCTAGCTCTCCAAACACATTAGACATTGAAGGGAGTTTTTAATTAAGACACAATTGCTTCACCAGTCCCTCCCACTGCTCATCAGAGCTCATCACCCTCCACACCACCACCTGCAGCCAACCATCACCATAACCCCTCCCTCTCTCTCTCTCTCTCTCTCTCTCTGTTGCTCAATCTCTCCCTCCCTCTCTCCCTATCTCTCGCTCACTTGCTGTCTCTTTCTGGCTGAGTGCCCCCTCCCTCTTTCTTCATTCACATTTGCATTAGCCCACAGTCCAGAGCCCCGCACTCTGCCTCCCATTTGCTTTTAACAGCAGTAGGCACGCACACACCACAGACACACAAACACACACACACACACACACCCACGTACGCACAGTCAGCCCTCCCATTTTTTTTTTTTTTTTTTGCTGCCTTTACTTCCTGCCTTGGCACGTTACCCTTGAGAACAGACCCACAATTCCCTCTTCTTTTTGTTTTTGCGAAACTGAGAGCAAAGGCAGTCCAGTCTCTCTCTCTCTCTCTCTCTCGCTGTCTCTCATTGCTGACATCCCTCTACGACTCTGCCAGACACTCACACACACAGACGGACAAGTGTATATCTAGGGAGAGAAAGAGCTACGATGTCATTTTTGGGGGACCCTGCTGCTTCCTGACTGCCCGAGCGGGCTCAGCTGCTCTTGTCTGTGGGTGCCACCGTTCTTCGCCAGCAACATGTTTCGACGCACAAAAAGGTAAAAAAAAAAAAAAAAGATACCTACAGATGAGGCTGTTTCTGACAGACTGGGCTTCCCTCCCACCCCCCTCTCCTTGCTCTCCTACTTGTTTAACTCATGTATCTGTTGGTTTAGCCTGTGATGGCGATGCTGTTGTCGCGATGCGTGCTGTTGTCCCTGGCTCCCTGTCCTCCTGCTCTCCCCTCCTTCTCTCTGTCTTGCGCTCGCATCTTCATCTGTGGTCTGTCTCTGTTATATAAGACTATCTTTCTGTTTGTGTGTGTGTGTGTGTGTGTGTGTGTGTGTGTGTGTCTCTTCTTAAGATGTGAGACTGTTACTCTGAATGTGTACAATGTGTACCTCTGCTGGGTGACAGTACATTATCTAATTTTAAAAATGACACTTGATGTTTCTCACTATGACATATCATCCTGATTCATAAGGGCAAGCGTGTGTTTGTGTGCGTGTGCGTGTGTGTGAGCGTGTCATTTACACCATCTTGTAAGCTTGTAAGTGTAGTATATGTGTGTAGTGTCTTGGCAGCTCAGCAGCATGCATGTGTGTGACTGTGTCTGTATATAAGTGTGTATGTGTAAGTACTTATATGTACGTACTTATATTTATATGTAAGTACGCATATGCGTACTTACAGACTGGAATCTGGGCTGAGAGTATGCAGGCAGTGTTACTGATTCTGGGCACAAAAACTCTATGTATAAAGGCTGTGTCAGTGGGTCTGTGAGTAAATGCTATATCAGTGACTCTATGAGTACAGCTGTATCAGTGGCTCTGTTGGGGTGGTGAAAACTTTCTGCATAAAGGCTATATCAGTGCCTCTGTGTGTAAAGGCTGTATCAGTGCCTTTGCTGAGGGGGTGTGTCTGTATAAAGGCAGCATCAGTGCTTCTGTGCATAAAGGCTGTATCAGTATCTCTGTGTATAAAGGCTGTATCAGTGCCTTTATTGAGGGGGTGTGTCTGTGTAAAGGTTGTATCAGTGCCTCTGTGTGGAAAGGCCATACTAGTGGCTCTGTGTGTAAAGGCTGCATCAGTGGCTGTGAGCATAAAGGTTGTATCAGTGGCACTGTGTGTAAAGGTTGTGCCAATACCTCCTTTGAGGGGGTGTGTCTGTGTAAAGGCTGCATCAGTGGCTGTGAGCATAAAGGTTGTATCAGTGGCTCTGTGTGTAAAAGTTTCATCAGTGGCTCTGTGCATAAAGGTTGTATCAGTGCCTCTTTTGAGGGGCTATTTCTGCGTAAAGGCTGCATCAGTGGCTCTGTGTGTAAAGGCTGTGTCAGTGGCTCTGTTTCAGGAATGGTTTCCTGCTGTAGGGTCAATGTGGCTCTGTGTGTGTTTGAAGGACAGCCATTCTCACTCTTCAAGCGCAGTCATTCTACAGCATTTCATTCTGATCTTCAGTATCTGACATCATGTCCCGTGCACATGGGAATTGGTCTTACGCCTTTGTGCTCCCATTATTGCAGTGTAATTATTCTGGCTTGTATGGTCGAAGATAATGAACAGGAACGTGTCCCTGTGTAATGATTTCATGTCTATGACTTGCCGTGCATCTCAATATATTTTCTCAAAGACCTTTAATATAGTAATACATGACCAGCATGTATGTAGTGTGCTACATCTGTGTGTTTAAAGTACTTAATGGTGTGTGTGTGTATGTGTGTGTGTGTGTGCGCAAGTTTGTGATTTTATGTGGTGCTGTGTGTGATTGTGATTGTGTGATTGTGTCTGTGTGTGTGTGTGTGTGTGTGCATGCACGCGGATGTGTTTGTGTGTGTGTGTGTTATTTGTGTGTATATCTGTGATTGCGCGTTTGTGGGCTGTCTGCACTTGGCAGTTGTTTTTTGTCATTCCTTTCATTAGAAACATTTCTTTTTGGCTCTGACACTCTTCTGTTATATTATCCAGTTAAGGTGGTGGATAAACGGCAAAGGAAAGGGGAGGAGAGAGAGCGGATGAAACGATATGCCTTAGGTAGTGTCTCGGCCTACATTTAGGAGCAGCATGGTGGGGTTAACTGAGCCTGCAAAACAAACACACACACACAGTCTTACACTCTCTTTCACCACCAAAGGGCTTCTTTCTAGCCCCCCCCCCCCCCCCCCCCCCCCCCCACACACACACACACACACACACACACACACACACACACACACACACACACACACACATACACACACACACAGTCTTACACTCTCTTTCACCACCAAAGGGCTTCTTTCTACCCCCCCCCCCCCGCACACACACAAACACACACACACACACACACTCTCCCTTACTGTCTCTGTCTCTCTCCTTTCAAAGGCAGAGAAGGAGGGAGGGAGAGAGAGAGAGAGAGAGAGAGAGAGAGAGAGAGAGAGTGTCCTGGGATGTGTCAGTGTTCCATCCAGGCACATGTGCATGCATGTGTTTTTCTTCTCCTTGTGTGTGTGTGTGTGAGGGGGAGAGATGGAGAGGGGGAGAGAGAGAGAGAGAAGTGATAATCAGGCCTCTGTCCCCTGGCTCTGTGCTCAGGTGCAGCTCCGTCAAGCCAGGAGACCAGACTTGAGAAAAACATCCACCTCTCTTTGAATCCTGATGCTGTCTTTCAGGAGTACGGGCAGTTTCCATTTACACAGCAGTCCACCAATTAATTTGACATCAAAGAGGGACAAAAATGAGGAGAAAGACATCTAGGTTCAAGTAAGGATTCCAGTTCTTGGTGGACTCCTCAGGGAGCCCAGGGGTTCCTTCAGTAAGTGCTTTTTTGGCTGTTGGATTTTAAGAGGATTTTTCAGTGTTTCGGCTGGGTTTCACTTGAATAGAGATCATAATGACTTCTGGTGAAAGCAAGGGACTCAGGGACCCCACAACATTTTTGATGTCTTAAGGCCAGTAGCGGTTTATTTGTGTACATAACTGTTGAGCACTCTTTATTCAAGGAAAAGTCTTACATAACTGAAGTGGTCAAATTCACTTTTTGGAACTGAAAGCTAGGAGCTATAATTCAGTTGCATTAGCCCCTATTTTCTTTTCTCCCCTGCCATTTTCAAACAGTAAGATCAACCTACAGTATTATCTTTATAGCCATGACCTGTAGGTCCACTGATTTATGCTCATCTCTCGGTGTTTAAAAAGAGAAGGAGTGCTAGAGAATGTCCTGGGCTCGAGGGGGAGTGCTGCACAGATGTAGGCAGATACAGAGGTGTGGCTCACCTGTCGGTTGTGTCCGTGGGGATCAGGTTAGCACTGTGCTCATTTCAGACAGACGGTGCTTCCCTGAGGAAGGATCTCTTCAGCAGGGATGGACTGCTGCATCCAAGTGCCTGACACACATAGCTTTTTGTGTCCAACTCCACACATTCTTTCATGGAACTTTACAATATATAAAGCGAGCATTTTCTGGACTACATTTCTGCTTTCTGTTCCTGTGCATGGAGTTCATAACCACTTCCCCATGTCCTAAAAAATATTTGCAGTTTGTGTATGTTTGGTTAGTGACTCTTTTTGGAGGAAATGAGTATGATTAATTATGGCTAATATGTCGAGGGACATTCCTGTGGATTTTCCTGAGAGAGCGATTCGTGAGAACTCTGATGATACTGGGCAATGCACGACTCTGTGAAACAGGAAGCAGCGCTGAAAGAGCCAAGGCAAAAAACTGCACAGTTGCCACAGACCTGTATTTAAACCACTGCTGATTGGGCGGGTGTGGCTCATTAGCCAATCAATGGCTGGCCTTTACCCACACACATTTCTCACGTGCACACAGTAGAAATTACAGTTGGAAATCGAGGTGACAAAATACAGACATTTTGTATTTTGAACAAAATGGAGACAGAATGTCCTCAAAATGACAAACACTTATTTTCATTCACTCAGTTTAAAGATACTAAGGATGTGCCTCTGACAACATTTTAAGACATTAACAATTAGTGATAAGGGAAGAAACATCCCAAGCACAAGCACACAGACTGTTGGCGTTATTATTACAATGTATTATTATTAACGTGGTCACAGATCAGCGATGTGTCAGTCGAGATATAACACAACAAACAGAACAGGTGTCTGCTCAGTGCCTGCAGACTCATACCTTCAACTGCATGTGATTGCCATTGGTCAAATGCAAAAAAGCTGAGAAAGAGCTGAACTGTGCCAAACCAGTTCCTGTCACATTCATCCAGGGGTCCTCAAAGACATGCCCCTGGGCATTTTTGTGCCTGCCAGAGGTGTCTGTTACGCCCCCGAAGCATAGCCTAATAGGATAAAATTGCCGGTTGAGACAAAGCCAGACATCTCCTTTTACCTACGTTAATCTAAGACATTTTGTGAATGAAGCACACACAACATATGAAATAGTTAAATTAAAATGTGTTGGTTAATTTTACATAGGGTGAGCAGATCATTGGTAGGTTTTACCAGCTGTGCTCTGATGAGGCCAAATTTATGCCGGTGGATAAATTATGTTGAGGGCCACTGTTTTAATCACATACATGACATAAATTTTAGTCTTAGTTAGGGGACCTTTCTGAATGTGTGCACAGGTCAAAGCTCACCCCTGCTTTGCCTGATAGGGTTTTTGTGATGGAGGTGCTCGTTTTGCGAGTTTGCAGTTGTCAGCGCTAATGAGACCCATGTGTGAGGGGGTGATGTGTTTATAATAGGACATCCCTGGTGGCGTTTGGACACTATTCCCTTGCTGAGAGCCAGCCTGGCGGAGTCTGCAGTGATGTCACGCCATAGATGGCACAATGTGGAGCCTCTCTGGGGTGAAAGTGGATGATTTTAGATCTTTCTGACTGGAGACAAGGAAGCGTAAACTAAAAATGTTTGCGTGAAGATTTTTCTCTATCTGCCTCCATCTTTTCTCTGTCTCCTCCCTGCCACATCTCCTCTATTTCCCTCTTTCCTTTATTCTTTGTTTTCCATCCCCTTCCCACTCCATTTCTTCATCTTTCCCACTGTCCATCTCTCTCTTTCTTCTTTCCTTATTCAACCTCTGACAGAGACTTTAAGCTACCACTCTACCACTGCCACTCCAACACCAGGATCCCCCAACAACCTCCATAATTTCTATTCGTGTCTCTCTCAGGCCACAGTGCATAGCAACAAGCAGCCACGTGATTGGAGCTTGCTGTATTAAACACCCCCACGGCCCCCCAACACCAGATGCAGACACTCCCCGCAGTCTGCTCCCAGCCTCAGCCCCAACTTCTCTCTCCTCCTGCTCCCTTTGTTGTGTACACCCATACTTTCCTCGCAGGCTTTTTCTCCGTAAGGGTGCAGGAAAAATGAATTACGCGGACAGGGTAGCTTTCAATGAGGATTGCAGCGGAAAGCAGAGCAATAATGGGGAAAAAAAAGCTGACGTGTTGCCTGCATGCCGTGCTAATGCACGGCGGTCTCAGGTTTGTTGCGTGCAAGTTTACGGGCATATGCTCCAGGAAAGAACTGGGGCACGGAGCTACATGCTGCGCTAAGCTCTAAGCTCCGGGGGGGAAGTGCCGTGTGGCCCTCACTCTCCGCGTGACGGGGGCCACGGCCGACATCGGGCTCCTTTAACAGCCCGAGAGCATCATGTGACAGGAATCCGCTGCCGCTGAAGCCTCTGTCAATAGCCTAATGATCAGAAGGGCCTGTCTTCCGTCTGCCTGGTGACTCAGCATGCTGACCATGAGCGTGGACTGTGGTGTCTGGTTGTGCTCCCCTCCCCCCCTCCCCCCGCCTCAGGGTAAAGGACACTGTCCCTCTGATGGATGTGTGGCTATGTGCACTGTAGCCTTACATGCACAAGTCCAGGCACCTTAGGTGTATTCACAACCCTCCTAAAGACTCCTGCTTCATTGAAATGTATGAACTGAGGTTTGTGCAAACATTTAATGTGCTGTTCTGTCAATTTATGTTTATATTTTTATTTGTGTGCCCACCTCTCTCCCATTGGTATTAGCTCAGTCTGCCTCATTAAGTTTTTCAAGATTTTCTCTTTGTGGACGTGGCAGTGAGCTTTTTCTAAGCGGGCGATGTCATTTTAAAAAGCCATTAACAAAGCAATAAAACTTAATGAAATTCAGTTTGTTAAACACAATCGCTGGCGATCTTTAATGCGTCTGTCTGCGGCAGGAACGATGCGATCGTTAACATGTCTCTGAGGTGTCTCGTTTGCCTGCTAATTGTGATCGCCTTCTTCTCGCCCTCTTCCCTCTTCCATCTTGGCCCGCGAGTGGCGGAGAATAAGCAGCGCTCTTTAACCCGCTGCTTCACAATGCGGCGTGTTTTTTAAAAAAAAGTGAAACGTGCTGAAGTGTTTTCAGAATCGCCGGGCAGTGAGTCAGAGTGGAAACACAGCTCAACTTCCTCCCGCTCGCTCCGGCTCTCCCGTACACAAAGGCAGCGGCGAGGGATGTGAAAGGATGATGTGTTGGAGAGGGGCTGCCGAGGCCTTTCTGGGGAAGTCATTTGAGAAATTGGAGACGAGCCACTTCACTTACTCGTGGCAGTTCGTTCAAAAAGAAAGGACAATCATGATTTAGGCGAACACACACACACACACAAAATGTCACACATACATAGTGGCACAGTCTATCTATGTGAACATTATTGTGGACACATAAATTAGGTACCTGGGATGTCATTTTAGATAAACTAATAAAATGTGTTTATGTATGTGTTTGTGTCTGGTTGCATCTGTGTGTGTGTGTGTGTGTGTGTGTGTGTGTGTTTGTGCGTATGTGTATGATTGTGTTCGAGTATCAGTGTTTGTGTGTGTACATTTGCACATATGTGGAGGCTGGAAATGGTGTGTGTGCTTGCGTCTGTGTTTGTGTGTGTTTAAATGTGTTTATGTGTTGGGGAGAGGTTGCAGGAAGCTGGTCTATTGATTTTTCCGCAGCCATTTCAGTTTGGACCGCTTCATTGGATAGGGTGACATGGTGCTGTGTGGAACGGGTGGCAAATGAGCATCACCGTCTCAGAGAGTGATCATTAAACCAATAATACTCCCCTCTGAGTGTTCCCCTCACACAGCCACCTCCCGCTAACTGTACCCGTGCCTCGACCATAACTGCAATGGAAAAATGGGATGAACAATTGCATGTTAAGCAGCAGAATTCCAGCTGAGAAATCTGTTTCACTGTGGTGCTCTTAAGAACATGCAGTGCGTGCGGTGTCCAGTATATAAAACTGCTTGCCAAAATGAAAAAAGATGCTATGAACAAACCTTGGCTGGCAAGTGTGTTCTTAGACATGCGTATGTATTCTTATGACTTGGCCTACTTTACCGGAGCGGGATCATTTCCCATCCTGTCCTTGTGAGCAGGGCATTGTGGCCGTTGTGATCCGCTCTGTTCTGCGTATCCGAGAGATGAAAGACCCTGACTTACACCTCACTGCCCACCAAAGAGGCTGCTGGGAGATAATAGCTCATTACGGCCTTACACATTCCATTACCGCCGCTGCACAAATTCAGCTTCTGCCCCCCTGACAACTTCCAGATTGGTCGGAGCCGGGGAGACCAGGGCACACGGCCACTTACAGGAGAAGGAAGGAGGAGGAGAAGGTAGAGTGTGAGAGTTCTCTGGAGCATCAGTAGCGGCTTCCCCTCCTCTCTGTAGTGTGAGAGAGAAAGAGAGGGGCTTGTAATCCTCAGCTTTCAAAGGCTGTGTAAAAATAGGCTGCTGTGAATGCATTAACACGGCCCCCGTTGTGTGCGTTCGGTTCGCTGAGGAAGGACGTCCTCGGTGCTCAATCGGAGGCCACGCTGGAGATAGAGCCACAATATTTGAACTTTGGACTCAATTGACTCTCGTGTCAATTGAAAGGACTAGCAGTCAGTTTTATTTTACCCATTCAGTCCGCTGTAGCTCTACAGTAAAAAGCTTGCTCTTTGCACAACGCATTACCCACAAGTCAAACACGGAACAATAGCGTGCCTGACTGGTTTAAGTGAATCATGTTGCACTTAAGGGATGTGAGTGCACTGCACTGAATCTGCATGTTCGTCTTTGTCATTTGATCGTCTGATGGGAGCAGCAGATGTATGGAGGCACGTGCTGATGTCAGAGGGCATCGGTGGAGGTCACATAGAGTGGGAGGGTCTTATTCTCCAGGCCCCTGAAGATGTCCTGCTCTTTGTGTGCCTGAGTGTCAGAGAAGCTCAGGGTTTCCAGCTCTCCGCAGACAGACCAAGCGTGATCTGTGCCAGTCCTTGAGCCACGGGGGACCCCAGGACGACTGTGACCCTGACAGAGACTCCTTCTCAGGACTCTCCAAGCTCAGACTGCAGAATCTGCAGAGCTTGCTCTCCTACAGCCGCCCTTCAGTGCCTGAGATGTTGAAGCCTCTGTGTGTGGCAGAAGTGCAGGGAGAAACTCACAGAAACCGTGCACCCACATGCTCATGTTTATATCCACTGTCAGCTTTCGTATCCTTTTTCAGACTGGCTGGCTTTCAGAATACACAGCGCGAAGACGTTTGCGTTCTTTTACGTCTTCCTTTTTTACCCTTGGTCATGATAAATCACCGCCGCTTGTGAGGAATTTTAGTGGGATTTTCCTCATCTCTGGCACAGATTCCTCCTCTTTAGTGGGGTGTAAATTCTTTATGGATCTCTCATCTCTGCCTTTTCTTCCTCTGTGACTCAGAGGAATAATTAACCAGCTACCCCAGTGTGGAGAGATAAGAGAGAAAGAAGCAGAAGAGTGGAAGAGGAGGAGGAGGAGGTGGAGGAGGAGGAGGAGGAGGAGGAGGAGGAGAAAGAGAGAGGCAGACAGAGACAGGAGAAAGAAAAAGACAACAAAAAGAAACCAAGAGAGACTCGCAGATTAGCATATTTTTCTGTACTGGATTTAACCTAGTTTGTTTATTTGCTTGTATTTTGTTACAGGGTGTATGTGTCATGATCCTATCAGTTGGTGATATTGATGGTAATTGAGTTTGACAGTTCATATTTTATTTCAAATGGCACAAAGAAACTGGGGCAAAAAAGAGCAATGGAGTAGAATGGGGTAGGGAGAGGGGGAGAAGGAGAGAGGGAGAGAGGGAGGGAGAGAGAAAGAAAGCACTTCAGCTGTGCAGATGTCTCTCTCACGGTGGCCTCTTTGAGACAGAGAGAGCATTAGTGGGTAATGTCATTAAGTTACATGAAGCCGCCTGGATGTTACACATTTAAAGACTAATGCGTTTCCTTTAAATATTTAAGTATGTTACATTTTTTTTGTCTGCATTTATCCATGTGCTATCTCCTCAGCTTGCTCAGCTGGAGAACTGATCACAGCCGAGTGAGATCTCTTACACAGAGGCCATCTTTCTCCTTATTTCAGTCCCATTAAAGTGTCTGTTTATACTGCTCATTGTCAAAATTTATCATCAGAGGCATTCCTGCTGTCTGTGCCTTGCGCCAAACTATTGCAAGGGTTCTCTTTCTCCCCTTTTAATACATTTTCCAAGTTCCTTAAAAGAGGTTTCCCTCTTTCCCTCTCTGCAGGCAGTCTGTGAATTCCGTGTGTTTTCCTGCAGTGATGTTGATTATTCAGACCGGGATCTGATATTCAGTGGGGCAAAGACGATGTATGGATGTTTTTTGAATTCCTTGTGGTTAAGCCCTTAAGGCAAAACAGGGTCAAGTCTGGAGCCTCTAAAGGCCACAAGCTTTACGGGCGCAAACAACACCTCTTTGCTCCTGAACCAAACAAAGACTGACAATTTTCTCTGCTCAGAAAAGCAGAGACTGTGTTGTCTCATAGTGTTTGCTTTGCTCCCAAGGAGCCAGCACACTGAATTAAAAGGGATGTCAGAAGGGAGCTGATACATGGCTACAGCTGTAGTGTTTAATACCAGAGCTTATTATTTTCAATATGCCTTTTGTCATTATTTCAACAACTTCTCCTGTGCGGTGCTGCTCGGCACTGGTTGGACTCCCATGGCACTGCTGCCCCAGGATGTGCACTCAAATCTCCTACTGTCAGGGGAAGGCGTCTGAAAGACTCTAAGTTTAGCACCACCTGAACTGACCTTTTTAATGTGCGGTGCATTGGAAACCTGAGGCAGAACAAAAGCTGCTGTTAGAATCGAGCCTGCTTAATGCCTGATTAGACTCAACTTTATTTTAAGTTTATATCAGCTGACTTAAACCACAGAGTGCATCTTCTGCTTTGTGCGTGCGTGCGTGTGTGCATACTGTGTGTGTGTGTGTGTGTGTGTGCGTGTGCGCGCGTGCGCGTGTGCGTGTGTGCGTGCGTGCGTGTGTGTGTGTGTGTGTACATGTGTGTTTGTGTGTGTGTATCTGTGTGTCTACACATTTGTGTGTGTACACATTTCCGCGTATGTGGAGGCTGGAAATGGTTGCATCATTTAGGCACCGGGGCATGATCTTCTCCATCGACTGTAGACTGGATGCGCAGTTTAAAGCCTAGATGAGCATGCCCCCAGAAGTACTCCGTGTACTCTGATCCTCATTATGCGGCACCAGCGAAGAGCCAACATGGAGACCGGGCTGCGCACTCTGAATAGGGTGATCGTGCAGTCCCTAACATAATGGCTAGGAAGCGTGGCACTGCACACAGAAACACCTCCAGAGTCCCATAATGAGCTTCTTTTGTATCAGAGGTGCTGCAGCAAAATGCCACCATTTGCATGACTGTAGCAGGCGTCTACCATGATAGTGGGTGGGAGTTTGTGTGTGCGTGTCTGTGTGTGTGTGTTATATGTAAGCGCCGCTGAGGCCTGTGGAGCTCCCACAGTCAATTCTGTAATGGCTTTAGCGTCACGCCCCTCTCTGATGCAGTGAGAGTGCTGACCGGCCTCAGAGAATAATGCGCTCAGGCAGCCTGACAAGTGCTGCGCGATCAGCCCATTTTGTGCGGCTGCGTGGTGGAGGAGCCGCTCGCTTACCGTGGGAGACACGGCCCGTCTCACTGCGGGCTCACGGAACAGGCCCGATGAGCTCAGTGGATCGATACCCGCCCTGTCCGAGCTCCAGGACCGGGGCAGTGTCTCTGCCGCTTGCAGGCTGTACTGAGTGATTGCCCCTGAATGTGTGCTGCACTGTATAGTCCAGAAAGCGTGCAGAGCATACATGTATCGCTTTCTATCGAGTGCGCGTTGATAGTGAGGTTTAAGTATTTGGTTGTGCTGCGACAGGGGTATTTAGATCCGCTGGAGATAGATCAGACAGGCCTGAGCTTCACAGAAGGAGATACCGGCCTGTGTTTCACAGAAGGAGATACCAGCCTGTGTTTCACAGAAGGAGATACAGGCCTGTGTTTCACAGAAGGAGATACAAGCCTGTGTTTCACAGAAGGAGATACAGGCCTGTGTTTCACAGAAGGAGATACCGGCCTGTGTTTCACAGAAGGAGATACAGGCCGGTCTTTCACAGAAGGAGATACAGGCCCAAGCTTCACAGAAGGAGATACCGGCCTGTGTTTCACAGAAGGAGATACAGGCCCAAGCTTCACAGAAGGAGATACAGGCCCGAGCTTCACAAAAGGAGATGCAGGCCTGTGTTTCACAGAAGGAGATACTGGCCTGTGTTTCACAGAAGGAGATACCGGCCTGTGTTTGCTCTCACATGGCAGCGGCTCTCCTTTATTTCCTCAGAGCTGTCAGTACAGCGTGGCGGAGTCAATATTGAGGTGATTGTGTACCTGAGTCCGCTACGTGACAGGTATCGGCGAAAGATCTCTTCCCTTTGTGTGTCTGGCTGCCTGTGCCGGCGGAATCATTGTTGATATCAAGAGGTTTAAACTCTCATCGGTTCACTCATCACAGCACATCATTATGCTTTCTTTTCTTTTCGGCTCCGCATCATTATCCCACATGAAAGGAGCCTGGTCAGGATTTACAGTGGAGGAAATTGAAATTCTTTATCGCCGGGGCCTTCCAACTGGGCGGATCTACCTCAAACAATCCATCTCCCTGCACACGCGCATACACAAAACAAATGCGCACACACACACGTGCGAGTACACGAACACATGCTCTCCCAAACTCTGCATTCCACATTCAGCAATGCCCTGCACTCTTGTCTCTTTTTCACGGGTCTCTTTCCAAGTCTTTGCCTAGTCAGGGTCACGGTTTCAGCAGGATTCGGTATTCTTAGTTTGTGTGCTGCTTTTTTTTTTAACAAATACAAATATACCTTTGGTGTCAGTATTAGAAGTTCAGCTTTGCAAAAGGATGTGTCTCACCACCTGGAGCATTGAAGAAGATTTGAAATGGGCTGGTGGTGTTCACGGGTGGAAGCGAGACTAATAAAGGTCATTCATTGGTGTAGACTGACACATGATGACATCTGTACTGTGCCTGGTATTGAAAGCTGGTTTTTCTATTGACAGCTGCCGTACCAGTAACAGGAAGAGCCTTATCTTGACGAGCACCTCCCCCACCCTGCCCCGCCCACATTCGCCACTTCCAGGCCACATTGGTGAGTGCAGTATTCAGTGGGGAGGGCATGTTAATTGCCTGATTTTCTGCATTGTCTTGTGTTGTATAAGCACATTGATTTTGCTCTGACTGTAGATGCAGTCCTTATTGTGTCCCTGTATCTCCCCTGTGATTTGCAGGAAGCAGCCCTTTGGACAGCCCACGGAACTTCTCCCCCAGTGCCCCAGCGCATTTCTCCTTCGCCTCATCCAGAAGGTACATCCCACATCACATGGGAACACCCCCCCCCCCCCCCCCCCCCCCAAACCCTTGTTCATTCTGACTCCTGTTCCATATCAAGGCTAACACAACCCTGTCTTCCTGAAATACTGTATGTTCTCAGGTCAGTGTTGCATAGTAGTTATACAACTGAAGCTGGAGCTGCAGGTTCCAGTCCAAAGTGGGGTACTGCTATTGGAAGCAAGGTTCTTGGATTCCTTTAGTTAAAATCCAGATGTTTAGATGGATAACATGTTGAGTAGCAGCATCCTTATGTAGGACACCCTGGAAAAGGATGGATATGCTGGATAGTGGATGGATAGAGGATATGGTCCTCTAAGTCCATAATGCATTGTATTGCAACCCTGGAAGCACTTCGGTGCTGGAATCCTACATAATCCCGGTGGACTGGGTGATTTTAGAGACGTTATTGAGGCTGGCTTTGTGTCTCTGAAGCAGCTATAGCGGAGAGGCTTGATTCAGTCGCAGGTCCCTCAAGCCCATCTGAAATATTAAACAATGAGGTCAGTGTGTGAGTCACAGTGTTTCAGCAAGGCAGCCACTGCCCTTTCAGTGGCACTCAGTTAAAACAATTGAAGACATAATGGCCCCCGGCTGAGCTAGAACCAAATCACAAATCTTAATGTTTGCACAGTTTTTTTTTTTTTCTTTGAGGTGGGGAGGGGAGATTTTTCCCTTCCGTCTTTCCGTGCCTCGGGGAAGGTTGTGTCTAACGGTGAAAGGTATGGCACCATTATTTACTCCGAGGCAAAGAATTGGGCCAATATCTGTAGTTTGTCACAGGCGGTACCAGCAAGATGGCAAGAGACACAGATGGATGGGGAACTGAGTGAGAGGAAGTGTCACAGATGAACATATTTCTTGATTCGCTTGACGTGAGAGTCAGCCTGCAGTTTGTTGGAGAGGCGGGTGGAGCGATGGAGGCAGGGAAATCAAAGCGCTCTCTGTCTCGCTCGCTCTCTTAATTCAGTTCAATTCAGTTCTGCTCAGCTTGCTTTACTGCCAGCGTTAACTTCACAGTTGTTCTGGTAAAGCATATTTAACAATAAAAAGCCATACACAAGCACAAAGGATAATGAACTATAGCTGTGCATATAAACATACATACATGTGTACATATGTGCATATATACATATACATGTGCACACATGCGTGTATGCATATATGCATGCAGAATGAATTAATCTAAAATGAAAGTTGTTATCCTCTCCATGGTTACTGTTCATTAAACGGTAGCAGACAGCTCTGTACTGTGCTAGTCATGTTTCACTTTAAGAAACATCAGTATTTCTCCTCTCTTTGGAGGCTCTCTCTTTCTCTCTCAAGCACACACACACACACACACACACACACACACACACACACACACACACACACACACACACACACACAATATGCCACACGCCACACTGTTCCCCAGATTGCACCTGTCTAATGAAGATGACATTCTAACACAATGGCAAAGGATGAATATCACCGGAGAATCCTGAATATGTAATGAATATCTAATACCCTCATTAAAGATAGTTACACATATCCTCAGCCTCTCAATTAATACCCTTGTTCAAGGGACTCTTGAATGTGTGTGCATGTGTATGTGTGTGTGTGTGTGTGTGTGTGTGCGTGTGTGTGTGTGTGTATGTGAGAGAGAGAGAAAGACAGAGAGAGAAAGAGGGGGAGAGAGACAGATTTCTTTAGTCAATGACTTCTGTCATGTTTTTGCTACCTTGCCTTTATCAGTTGTGTGCCTAATCTGGGATTCCCTGCTTACAAAGAGCAAAGACAGAAAAAACAGTGAACACGTTTACAACTGAATTTGCATTACAACACAGCCGCACACCCAGCAACTACACTAACGCTCTTATGCTTTTATCATAAGACATGATGATCCAGAGCAGTGGAAGTAGAACCAGCCGGTGTTCAGATAAGTGCAGGCAGGAAGGAGACTCTCAACATTTGAGCGTTCAGGTCTCTGTGTCTCCCATATTAACCCCGTGCATCTCTCCCCGCCTCCCCCCGCCTGAGCAGCCATGGGCACAGAACAGACAGGTAACACTACAGCCAGAGAGCTCTGTGTCTGTGCGGAGAGGGGAAGTCACTGTGCTTCAGACAGCGCTGTGCTCCTTGTCTGTGGTCCTCCCCTTTGCAGTGCGCGATGTTGCTTGGCGTGTCGGCGGCAGCCGCGGCAGCTTCCTGTTGATCGTTCGCTCTTGTTTCTTTGATTCGTTTGACTTGGTCTTGATCGCATGTCGTGTCCGTGCAGCTCTCGGGAATTGGGGGGGGGGGGGGGGGGGGGGGGCTCTCCTCTCCTCTCCTCTCCACTCGCCGCTGCCTTTGCGGGGTGTCATTACTGCGATGGCTCTGTTCAGGCTTGATGTCTGCTTGACTGTGTGGTAGGGCTTGGGAGGGAGCCCTGCTGAAAGCCGTCTTGGAAGAGTGCTGCTAAGTGGTGACCCCCCCCCCCCCACCCCCCACCCCCCCTTCATCAGTGGAGAACTTACTGTTGAGGCTTCCTGGGACTAACTTGCTGTCCTCTCCCCCACCTTGCAGGGCAGACGGAAGGCGGTGGTCTCTGGCCTCATTGCCCTCCTCAGGATATGGGACCAACACACCCAGCTCAACGGTATCAGCCACCTTTCAATATACCTTTTACATAAGCCCCCCCCCCCCCTTTCTGTCTGCCTCCCTCTCTCTCTCTCTCTCTCTCTCTCTCTCTCTCTCTCTCTCTTTACTGCTGTCTCTCTCCCTATGCTTCTCCCTTCTGCTCTGTCTCTATACTGACATTGACAGTCATGATGACACCTGGCCAGTCAGAACATTTAGGCTCGTCATTTTGTCTTGACTAAAGTGGGTCTAACATGACATGGTGTTAAGCTTGGTCTTAAATTCTCTAAGAGTATCTGCTTCCACTCTGAGACCTGGTAAGCCATTCCATGCTACAATAACGCTGTATGTGTCAATTCTGCTCTTATGAGAGACTGAATCACTGATCACTGAATGGGGCAAGACAATGTGTGTTGGTATCCTGGTAATGGAATGCAATCATCTAAAAGAACCTTTACTCCCCTATTGCTTAAGACAGCATTCAGAAGTCCTTCCTCATGCAGTGGTGACTATCTGATAAGATCTCTCGGGATTGACGTATGTGTGCATATTACTCAGGCAAACGTTTTTTTATGTGATATTTTAATTTGTGATTATCAGATTATTGGAGCTAAGTATTCAATGCATGAATATTTAGATCTGATTTTCAATTTGCATATATTTGCATGCTTAATATGTGACATGCCATTAGTAAATAGAAAAGCCATTTCGTTTTGTAGTTTATACACTGTGACTGCTACCCTTGGCCTCATGCATGGATGCACACACACACGTTCCCCCCACACATGATAACACACACACACATACATAGACACACACATACTCTCTCTCTCTCTCTCTCTCTCTCTCTCTCTTTCTCTCTTTCTCTCTCTCTTCCTCATGCTGTGAAAATCAGCAGTAAATTTAAAATGAAACGCTGTGTTCGTGCGAGTCTAACATATATCCCACATTAAACGGAACTAAAAATAACCTCATGCAGATCGGTTGCTAAGATATTCGCAACTTGATTTATTGTGGGCTGATGGCCTGTCCTCTCTCCGCAGGGAAAGCAATAGGACATAAAGCCATACAGGCTGCATGCATAAGAATGGTCCTCAGCATGAGTCTCCCTCCATTTCTGCATGCCTCTCAACACCCTGACATTACACATCTGCACAGGGAGAGAGGGAGAAAGCCACAGTGGCAATGGCATTAACCAAGGGAGAAAATAGCAAGTGAAATCATACAAAGAAGAGGGGGGGGGGGGGGGGGGGGGGCTGAGAACTGAACTGAGAGTTCAGAGTGAGTCAAAGACAGAGAAAGAGAAGGGAGTACAGAGCTATTAGCTACTGATTTGGTATAGTATACAGTATAAAGACAAGAGAGACAGAGAGAGGTCGAGCACACATTGTGCAGGCTTCATTTTGCGAAATAATCCGATAGACCAAAAATGCTATCTCGCCAGGTGGGTAAGTGTTGAGGATCTCGATACGAAGCCTGAACCTCATTGGCCATTGAAAGCCACAGTCTGTCTCTGCTGATTGCAAACATGCAGATTTGAGAGCTGTATGTGGGATATAGTATGTAGGCCTGTTTCACAAGGAGAGGAGCTGATTGGGCTCAGTCCTACGCCGGTGCAGGCTGCAGGTTTCAGAGCACCCAGCTTTAGCACGGCTCATTATGCGCTTGATTAGTTACGGCAGGGCCTGCGTGGAGCAGGCGGAGATGAAAGGCAGGGAGTCTCACGCAGGAGGCCAGGAGAGCCGAGGGCAGAAAGGAGGGCTGAAGAAACGAGAGAGGGGAGCGATAAAGAGAGGAGAGGAGGAGACAGTTATCCTCCTTCCTTCAACCGTCCACCACTCCATCTATATCCTCAAAGCTCCTGTCCTTAATTGTTTAATTGATGGTGCTGATTGTGATAGATTGTGCCATTAGCGGTGGCTGTAGAAGTCTGAGTGGCAGTCTTAATGGATCTTCAATGGATGGCTCCTACATCTGTGCCCCTCCCCACCTCTTCCAGAAAACCCTGAGGGGTCTGTTTATCAAAGCCTGAAGTTGACTCAAGGTGTTTTTTTCAGCAGTGCTGAGGAACCTTTCAGTGGTTTACAGTGAAAAGAGAGACGAACCAGTCTGAGACCTCAGGGAATTCTGAGAGCAGTGTTAGTTTTAGTGCAGCGGAACATCTCCAAGTGGCCTCTCTTTCAAGTCTCTAACTGCTGGGTGTGTCCTTTCATGCTTGTAATGTGTCAGGAACCATCTAGAAGCTCTATATTATATAACAGTTCTTCTTCCAACCTTTTCACTCCCTCCCACTTTTTTCCACTCACTCCCTCTCTTCTGGCTTTGTCTCTCTTTCTCCCTTCTCTTCCTCTCTTCTCTCCCTCTTCCCTCTTTCTCTGTCTCTCCTCTCTCCTCAGTCCTCCAGCTCCTCCCAGGAGCGGCTGCACCAGCTGCCGTTCCAGCCCACCCTGGACGAGCTGCACTTCCTGTCCAAGCACTTCGGCAGCACCGAAAGCATCACGGACGATGACGGGGGGCGCCGCTCCCCCCACGTCCGGCCCCGCTCCCGCAGCCTCAGGTCGGTCTGAGTGGGAGCACCTGCCCCTGCTTTTGTAAAGCATTTTTACAATGGTACAAATGAATGGCAGTCCAAGTCATTACAGCGTCTGGCTGTGGGGAATTCCTGATTGGTTGAGTGGTGTAATGTACACACAGAACATTCAACTCCTGTGCATCACCCTGCACTCTGCCCGAGCTGAGAAACGCAGAATTGATTGTCACGCTCTCTCTCTTCCCCTAGCCCGGGACGCTCACCCTCCTGCTATGACAACGAGATTGTCATGATGAACCATGTCTACAAGGAGCGATTCCCTAAGGTCAGACATTCTCACAACAGGCACGTACACTCACCCACGATGCAATCACCAGCTGCCTTGTTGACTTATCATTCAGCTTAGAATAATGTTCTTTCTGGACCCCTCCATAAAAATGTGATGGAAATGGATATGATCTCTGCTCCCCCCGCCCCTCCCCGCCCCAAGCAAAGAGCAGAGTCAGCTCCACGTGAGAACTTTTTTGTGGATTTGTGTGTCTTAAGACACATCCTGTTAATCAATTTTGAAAGAAATCAAATAGCGAGGGGCATAAATTAACTTTGGTCGATTCGATTTTAAGTATATTGAATGCCTGATAGCGGCAGGATTATTCTGTGATGGAGCCACAAATGCCATCACAGATAAAACAATATTAACAAGATTACCACCCACAATTCCCTATAAGAACCCTCCCATTCCAATAACACACTAGATTATTCTATGATATGCCGCAGACACCCCCCCCCACACGCGCATGCACACACACACAGACACACATATCCCATCCTCCCTTGGTTCAGTACCAGGGGTAATGTCTGCTTTGCTGCTTTTGTGTCTGTGCATGGCGATGGCCAGGCCACGGCGCAGATGGAGGAGCGCCTGGCCGAATTCATCCAGCAGTACTCCCCGGAGAACGTGCTCCCTCTGGCCGACGGGGTCCTGAGCTTCATCCACCACCAGATCGCCGAGCTGTCCCGCGACTGCCTCACCAAGGCGCGCGAGGGCCTCATCACCACCGTCTACTTCTTCGAGCTGCAGGAGAACCTGGAGAAGCTTCTGCATGATGTGAGTTGTCCCCCCACCCCCCTCCCAGTGCCCCACCCGCCCTGTGTACGTGTGGCTCGGGCTGAGACACACTGGCCTGCTTTGTGTACAACTGAAGTCTGGTCAGGACTTTCTTTATCAGCCTCGGTTGTTGGATCAGATTTCATTTAGTCTTATTCGATTGGGCCGGCCTGGTCCGTGTTTTTGATGGACTCCGGTTCGAATCTGTCTGGTTGGGGCTGTTTTTATTTCATGAGCCGTGTGTTAATGAGGTTTTATTGAGTCGGGTTTGATCGGGCTGATCTGATTAAGTGCTGTTGATATAGTTTAATGCAGGCTTAATAGTCTACTTTCATAGAGTCTATGCGGTCGGGGCTGAGTCAAGCACCCCCTGCCACAGAGCTCCGAGGCTGAATTAGCTCCAATTGAACGGTATGTTAGCGGTGCACTTTCAAATACAGATAAAAATAGAATGGCATCAGTAACTGAAGAAAAATATGATGATTGTGACTGTCAGAGAAATTAATCTTTCTTTAAAGCGCATGCCATAGTTTGGATTGGATCCACATGTTTGAGTTGGGTTGATTCGGTTTGATTCAGTAAGATTAAAGCAGCTGTATCAGCTTTGTTTTTTCACACTGAATTGCAGGCTCTCCCCTCGCTGTCTCTCTCACGCTGTCTGTCTCTCTTTCCCTCTCTTTTTCAGGCTTATGAGCGTTCAGAGAGCGCAGAGGTGGCCTTCGTCACAGAGCTTGTGAAAAAGCTCCTCATCATCATCTCTCGCCCAGCCAGGCTTCTGGAGTGCCTGGTGAGACGCTGTCTGCTCGCCTTTTGGTCCACGAGCCCCTTGGTGTTCGTCTGTGCACAAGCTAATCACTCCAGCCCCCGCTGCCACACAGGCCACAAACACAGAGGACATTTAACATTTAATAGAGCCCGCTCCCCTCCCTGCACCATACTTACAGCAACACCCTCCTCAATGTGTCCTGTGGTTCAAAGCATTATTATTATTATTATTTAGCAGACACTCTTATCCAGAGTGGCTTACATGGGTTACAATTTTTACACAATATCCATATACACAGATGGATATTATACTGAGGCAATTCTGGGTTAAGTACCTTGCTTAGGGATAAATCAGTAGTGCCCCATCAAGGAGTCGAACCAGCAGCCTTTTAGTTATGAGCCCTGCCCCTTACCACTATGCACTATGCTCTGACTGCTGCAGCCATGTTTAGGCCAGAGTCTTGGAACACCCCCCACTCTGAGAGGAGGGCTGCCTGCATTGACATGTGGCAGAAGAGATTGATGGTCAGTCTGAGATCAGACAGAGGAACAGCATCGCGCTCCTTATGCTGTCACTCACGCCCCTGTCTTTGTGCCTAGCAGGGCTTATGCTTGGACCACAGCGCATACATCAGCTGCACATCCTCTCCTGTAGCCAGAGGAGAAACGCATATTCCTCATGCTGTAAAACCAGATCAAATGTATAATCGCCCTGTTTCTTTAGCTGTGTGTGAACGGCGTGTTCCCGTAATTTCAGATGGAAGGATATCACACTGTCATGTCATATCCAGCGCAGAGTGTGTGTGTGTGTGTGTGTGTGTGTGTGTGTGTGTGTGTGTGTGTGTGTGTGTGTCGTTAAGAGGAATGTAAAGCAGAGCATTGTCCGCCCACACGCAGCAATGTGAGGGCGTCAGCACAATGTTTTATGTGGTCTCAGATGGCTTGGACCGTGTTCAGCACAAAAACGGAGAGGTTTCAGGAAGGATGCGGCGTTCCTGAGGGCACGCAGAGATGGAAAGAGATTGTAACACTATACGCTCTGATTGATGAACCCCGCCACCTGTCAGTCACTCGGGTCTGCCTCCTCTGACTAGCTCCTCGGTTGCCAGGGAGACTGAGGTGCTGAGGTCAAAACGGTCGGGGTGTTGAAGGCGTTTAACACCAGATGCCAGCGGTGTAATTGATTGACTGCAGACAGCATTTTGTTAGTTCAAGCACGCTAAGATGGTGTCAGTGCGATTCATTTGCAGCTTCCTGTCGGCACTGGTTCTTGGGTTGGTGAAATGTCACAGACACTTAAGTCGGTTATTATCCAAACGCAGAGCTCTGTGAGTGGTTTCTATGTCGTCCTCTCTCAATCTTACATATTGAATATTATGATACAGGAGATATATAAAAAGCAATTCACCCCACCCAGGCTCACTATAAAATTTATCTTTTATAGCTAAATAACTTAATTTCATCTGTCATGTTGTACCCGGCTTCCTTGTATTTGTGGGTCCCCTGGGAGCCTGTATGTATTCACATGTTTTGTTGGGATCCCCGTACCAGACCTAACAAGATGGTGTGTGTGTCACACTCTATGCATTCCCCCGGCAGGAGTTTAACCCAGAGGAGTTTTACCACCTCCTGGAGGCAGCGGAGGACCATGCCAAGGAGGGACACCTTGTGAAGACGGACATCCCTCGATACATTATCAGCCAGCTGGGCCTGACCAGGGACCCTCTGGAGGGTAGGGGCACAGAAAAGCAGAGAAAAGGCTTTAGAATGAGATTCAGGAGGGACAGGTCTGACAATAACCCACGTGCCACCATTATTGTAATAGCATATAAAGGTTTGTGCCTGGTGCCACACACAGACAAATTGTGTTTATTTTAGTATGTGATTTAAAGATACTGAGGTACGTGAGAATATATGATGGCCTCTAACCGTTAGATTGTATGCCTTTTTCTGTGTCATTCCATGTTGTGAATAAAACAATGCCTAGTGAGTAAGAAACTCGCATTTATTATTGAACATAATAAAAATAGCCACATATGCAGATGGTTAGCTGTTGACAGTCTCTTCACACATTGAAGCAGCTGTGAATTAACTTTTTGTGAAAGACCAGCATTATAATCAGATTGTACTACAGAGAAGCATCCATGTTTTATCAATACTAGCAGCATTAATCTGAGCTAAGGAGTTTTTTTGTTGAACATTTGCATGCTGTATAGATCCGCCATGTATTTTAGAAGAAATAACTGGCTGAATTTTATAACACCTACTGTATTGTAGCATTGCTAAGCAACAGAAGACTGGATGATGAAATGAAACTAGATGAAACAGAAATAAAAAAATGACCTACCCAGCTATTTTGTCTGCTTCAGTTGACTCTCATTATCTATACCATTAGCCTCTTCCTGCGTGTCTTTTGTGAAATCCTCCAACAACTTGAAAGTGCACAGTGACATAATGCTGTTGTCTCTGTAAATATAAATAGCAAAAATGAGAGTTTTGAAGGGTTTGCGTGACCAGAGGTGTTTTTTTCCCCCTGGTTTCTTCCAGAAATGGTGAACCTGGACAGCTATGACAGTGAGGGACCTCACACTCCAGAGACAGATGACTCTGCAGAGGTAAAAAAAAAATCACCCTCTCTCTCTGGGGTGAAGCAGCACCCCCCATTCCTGCACCCCAACACCGCCTTTTAGACCCAATCAATCCAGCACTAATTACTTGGATCAAGTGGCAGTTAATCCCAGTAATTGACTCCATTCAATTTATTAAGGAGCTGAGATAAAACTCTGAAAAATCCTTTGGCCCTTCAGGGCTGGCATCAGACCCCCTTTGTAATGAACAAACTTGGCAACCGCCACTGAAATACAGCTGCAGGGGCAGCGGGGAGACTGGGATGGCACTAAATGCGCTCTGACAGTCTCACACCCTGCAGATTTCTGTTTTTTTTTTTTTTTTGCGTAGCTAATCTAGACAGTTCCAGTCTAAGACGGCCCCGCCTTAACTGTTGTGTCTCCTCAGGGCAAGATACGAGCCAAAAAGCCACCCAGCGAAGCTGACTTTCAGACCATCAAGCTCATCAGCAACGGGGCGTACGGGTGAGTGCTGGGGCGGCACAGGCAGGCCCCCGACTTTTAATTACTGATATGCTCCTCTCGTTGTCACGTGGTAATGGTGCTGGCACACAGTCAGTGTAACATGCATCTGTGTCGTGTTGCCCTGCAGTGCCGTGTACCTGGTGCGGCACCGGGAGACCCGGCAGCGCTTCGCCATGAAGAAGATCAACAAGCAGAACCTGATCCTGAGGAACCAGATCCAGCAGGCCTTCGTGGAGCGGGACATCCTCACCTTCGCCGAGAACCCCTTCGTGGTCAGCATGTTCTGCTCCTTCGAGACGCGCCGCCACCTCTGCATGGTCATGGAGTACGTGGAGGGTAAGGAGGGCGGGGGCTCAGCCGGCGGTCTCAACTGACATTAGGGTGTAAAGATGGCAAGCGGCCCAGTTCTCAGCGAAACAGGGTCAGATCGCACCCCAGCGTGAATCAAATCTACCCTCAAACGCAGCAGACCCGGTTTAACAAAACACAGCGTCAGAGCTTCCTTGTTAATCCTGCAATCACGGGAAAACGCGGTGAACTCGTGAGGAGACATCAAGGCGCGGTGAGTCAGTCCCGTTACTGGTGCTGCCAAGCATGGGGCGTGGAAGACAACACCACACAAAAGCAGAGAAAAACAGCAATTACGCGCCACGTCCATCCACATTGTCTCTCTCTCCCACGTGTGTCTCCAGGGGGTGACTGTGCCACCCTGCTGAAGAACATTGGAGCTCTGCCCGTGGAGATGGCACGCATGTACTTTGCCGAGACCGTGCTGGCGCTGGAGTACCTGCATAACTACGGCATTGTGCATCGTGACCTCAAGCCCGACAAGTAAGCTCCCCCTGCTGGCCAGGAACATGCAGTGCACGAGAAAAAAAAAACAAAGCACTGTCTGCGAAGCTGTGCTGTTGTTCGTTTCCCGTTGGGTAGAAATGAAAGGCCTCTGTCTTCTCCCTCAGTTTGTTGATCACCTCCATGGGGCACATCAAGCTGACTGACTTTGGCCTGTCCAAGATGGGTCTGATGAGCCTGACCACTAACCTCTACGAGGGACACATAGAGAAGGACGCCCGCGAGTTCCTGGACAAACAGGTACACAGCGGACTGCTGCTCAGGGTGAGAGAAATGTCTGAGGATCTCATCACCATCGTGGGTTCAGATCTGATGCAAGTGTGCTAAGTTTGTGCTGCCAATCACAGTTCTGACTCCTCCTTTCTCACCGGTGCTCCTCCCAGCAGAAGCCTGTGAGTGAGGGAGTAAGGCCTCAGGTTATACTCCTGTCTGTTTCTGCTGGTTGACCTTAGATGCAGATTGAGTTAGGTTTAGATGTGGTCCGTTTGCAGGGCTACAGGAATAGCTGGATGTTTTCCCAGCTCATCTGATTGTTGATAGCTGCACCATCGTACTGTTTATGTGTGTACAAAGCAGTGATATTACGTTTTGCACCAATACCCTCAGCAACAACAAACAAGGTTATAATTACAGGATATTATTTTAATATTGTCAAAATCAGCATTGTTTGTGCTCTATTTTTGGAATGTTTTGCAATTATTTGCCTGTTCTTTGTGCTTTAAATTAGAATCATAATCATCATTTGGCCAGCATCGCCCACCCAATTTGTGGGCATCTGTTTGTATTTAATGAATACACATCTGCACATGAAACACATACAAGTCCTTTCATGTTTTAATATAGGGTTTTGAATAGACGAGAGATTTCTGCTCATGCAAAAATGGTGTCTCTCAAGCCTTTCCACTCCTGAACAGGGTAGGACCAATTATAGCGATTCTGATTATTGGGACTACAATTTGTGCCATTATCATTTCCTTCAACGACATACAGTAGACTTACCATCGCCACGCATTTCCTAATCATTTCAATACAAGGTCGTTTCACAGGGAGTGAAAACTGTGTGCTAGAAATTTCAGAGCGATGAAGAGTCATTGTGAACATACCCCTTATCACTGCCCCAGAATTCACTGCACAAAGGGTTTTCCTTTCAACCAATTCGGCAAATATTCATCGAAATAGTACCTTTTGAATCACCTGCGGTCCAATCAGGGACCTGTGTATGACAGGAAATGAGACTGTTGGTCAGGGGTGATTCATTGCTCATGATTCATGATTTTGGGGGATCCCTCCAACAGGTATGTGGCACCCCAGAGTACATCGCCCCGGAAGTGATCCTGAGGCAGGGGTATGGCAAACCGGTGGACTGGTGGGCCATGGGCATCATCCTGTATGAGTTCCTGGTGGGCTGCGTGCCCTTCTTTGGGGACACGCCCGAGGAGCTGTTCGGACAGGTCATCACAGGTAAAGGCTGTCAATGTAATGTAATGTAATGTCTGTCTCATCGCCGAGTCCTTTAACATCGTCTGTGTCCTTTTCAGTATCGAATGGTCTTATTGGATTAGCTACCACGTCTCCCTTTTCTGTCTGTCCCCGTGCCTTTAGATGACATTGTTTGGCCGGAGGGTGACGAAGCACTTCCTGCTGATGCACAGAGCCTGATCTCCACTCTGTTGCAGACCAACCCCCTGATGCGGCTAGGCACAGGTAAGCACACACCCGGCGGTAGAGGCTGGAGGATAGGTTACCCCAGTTTGCATGTTGATCACCACCATGCTCTTTGAAATAAGGAGGATCTCTCAAGCCGTGTGATTTGGTCCTCCCTGCCACCAGGCGGAGCCTTTGAAGTGAAGCAGCACGCCTTTTTCAACGACCTGGACTGGAACAGCCTCCTGCGGCAGAAGGCAGAGTTTATCCCTCACCTGGAGTCAGAGGAGGACACCAGCTACTTTGACAGTGAGTTTATGTTCACAGCGCCCCCTGCCTACTTAGGGGGAACTCCCACTGCCACAGCCAGCTCAGCCCCAGATCAGTCTCTGTGCACGTTTTGTGCATTCTGTGTCTCTGAGAGTAATGACTGTGTTTGTACAGTTGACTCCTATTTGCAGTTTGTTGTTGTGTGCTGCTGTGCTCTACTTACCTTATGCTCCACATGTCTCTCTCTTTCTCTCTCTCTCTCTCTCTCTTTCTCTCTTTCTCACTCTCCCTCCCTCAGCCCGTTCGGAGCGCTACCATCACATTAACTCTTATGATGAGGATGACACTAATGATGACGAGCCAGTGGAGATTCGACAGTTTTCCTCCTGCTCTCCTCGCTTCAGCAAGGTCAGCCCACACAAAACTTCTCTCTCCCTCTCTCTGTCTCTCTCTTTCTCCCTCCCTGTGTGAATCTGAAGCACCACTCGTGGGAGAGAGAGGGCCCTGACAGCAGATAGAGAGCTCATTATAGCTGCGGTGGAGCACCAAGGAGACCAGATGAGTGCTGAGCGAAGCCAGTCTCAGGGAGACAATGAGCCAGGCGTGACCCCTGCACAGACACGCACCCGAGCAGCGCAAGGTCCATTCACAGCAAGCACTTCAGACTCAGCCCAAGACCTGACCTCTCTCAGGCGTAGCCTCTCCAACCGCACCGCTCTCTCACAGCCTCCCTGTAACTCCTTCCTGAACAGATGGCAGCCATTTGTGTGGATATCACGTACATAAAAAAATGAATGATGCATTTGTTTGATCAAACGTAGCCAAAGAATATCTTTGTTTGCCTGATTCTTGCTGTGCTGGTGATCAGACGGTATTCTCGTATTGTAAATAGAGGGCGAGCCCCCCCTGCGGCTTATATCCATTTCAAAGGCATTACCAGTGTCTCATACTCCTCAGTGGGAGCACTAACCGCGTGAAATGAAGACCCCGTCAAAACCTGTGTTTCTGTCAGTATCCTTTGTGGTCTAACAGAGATCCACTGAGCCACATTTTTATTAATGTGATGCGTTTGTATTCATTCATATTTTTTAATCTGTATTATTACAGATTAATACTATATATTAACCTAATGATACAACTGGAATCACATTAGAAAGTGGCTCGGTCTACACTGACACACAAGATGGATTCACACTATTTATTGAATTTGTGGTAAACTAACTTATGCTAACTTGTAGCAAGGTAGAAAAATATTCTTGCATTTTATATGTTGGGAGAGTCATTGTGCCAGTCTTACTGTTAGCTAGTGAGCTAACTGGGGCTTTGCCAGTTATGTGTTTGGTGTGATATCTCATCAAAAACACCATTTTATCCATAATGTTTTCCTTTCTGAGGTGGTCGCTATTTGCGTAAACTGTGCCTTGCGTTTTCTTCGGCTCGTGTAAAGATGGCATCTCCGAAACTGTATCTGTTGAGAACGAACCAGGGGTCCTCCACAGCTGAGCACTTGGGCAAATCAAAGATGTGAGAAAGATATCCACCTGCTTGAAATGTTAGGCTATTCTTCCCACCCAGAATAAGTCCCACTGCCAAAGAAGGAGAGAGGAGAGGTTCACCATACAAACAGCACCAGTAATAATTCAAGAGTCAATAATAATGAACCAGTTCTCAGTAATTACGCCAGTCCACAGTTTTGTCGTTTTTCAGTTGCGTCTCATTTCTCCATTAATACACTAACAATTTATCTATTGCCAATACAACCTCTGTGCACAGCCACCTACAACCGTTGTGCATACCCAATACAACCACTGGGCATCCCCAGTACAATCACTGTCCATAAGCAATTAGACCACTGTCCATGACTAATACAACACAATAAGACTGCTGTCCAAACCCACTCTCCTCCCCACAGCTGGGCCCTTCTCATTCAGTCTTAATCAGATACCAGGTGGCCTTGTTTAATGCTCTGTGTGCTGTGCGGATTCATGTAAAAAGTGTTTTGCTTCTGTAAACAGATTGCATAAACCACTTTAACTCCCAAGTAGTGTCCTTCAGATACTCTTGTGCATCCTACCCTTTCCCTGCCTCACGCATCTTATTCTCATAAATAATCAGTAACCTTCGTATTAAATACACGCGACACGCATCAAAGGGACACAGATGGACAGTGTGTGCTTAAAAATAAAAGGCAAAGAAGAGGGGAGGTTTGGACTGTGTGAAAGAAAGGGAGAATGGAAGGCAGTCTAAAAGCAATTCTAGAGTGGATGAAATACAGTACTTAGAGCCCACACGCTCCCTGCACAGTGACTGTTCATCCCTTATGGGGCTATGTGGGGTCTGGCACTTTTGACTGGAGGGTAAGCTGTCTGTGGGGGTGTGATCTGCAGGTTTACAGTAGCATGGAGCATCTGTCTCAGTTGGAACCGAAGCCCTCTGTCACCAGGAGGGAGCACAAAACTCACAGAGAGGACAAAGGAACCAAGAGGGAGAGTCTGGGCAGCTTCACCATGAGGGACAAGAGCTGGAGGACAGGATCCCCGGAGATGTGAGTGAGGAGACGCATGCACACACACACACGTGCACACACACACGCGCATGCACACACTCACGCACACGCACACACACGCACGCACACACGCACGCACACACGCACACACTCACACACACACACACACAAATAGAAAAACACAGACACATATAGACACACACACACACACACACACACACATTGACACATACAGACAAACATGGACACACATACACACACATAGCTTATTGCAGAAATAGAACTGAGTACAGACACAGACACAGAGAGAATGAGATAGCTAGCTTCTTACAGCCTCAGTAAATATATTGCTAACCACACACTTATCTGTTTGAATCAGCTAACACACTTACCCCTGAGAGATTGATGTAGCAGGAAGGAAGGAAGGGCTTAAAGTTGTGGGAGGCAAGGTGCAGTCTCTATCGTAAAAAGCTGGGATTTACAAGTAGACACAGCAGCTCCACTAAATGTGAAAACTGTGTCGGACAGCTTAATCCCTGTGCAAAGGAAAGGCCATCTAAAGTCAACGCTCTGGAACACGCTTGGTGTTCTGTTATCCAGGAAGCGCCTGTCGTGCTCTGAGTCCTTATACATGGAGGGGGACTCCAGCCCACCCTTGGGGGCCCGGCGACGGTTCTCCGCCCTCATGGACCGCTTCGCATCCCCACTAGAGGGTGACCAGGAGATACCTCCACGGCAGCCCCCTGTTAAAGCCAGAGGAACCTCTCTGGAGGGGGCATCGATCCCGCCCTCAGTCCAAGCAGAGCAGAAGACTGCACCAAAGGATGGCAACGGGGCCACGGCGGGAGGTGGGTGATCATTGAGGGCGGGGCGGGGGGGGGGGGGGGCGACAGGAGGAGGAAGGTAGGAAGGGAAGGAGGGAGAAAGAAAGGAAGGAGAAACAGGAGAGAGGAGGACGGTGAGGACAGCGAGACACAGAAAGAGAAATGTACACTGGAAGAAGGAAAAGAGTTTTTCTTCTCTAGCACTAATACTGTACTGTAATTGCTGTAATACATTATTTATCACTTTACTCTGTTTATTTTTCACACACCCTGGCTGATGTTCTCGTTTAGGGATGATGCAGAGTGAAAAATACAATTCAGATCCAAATTACTAATTACAAATAATAAGTAACTCAGTGAACATATCATTTACTGTTATTGAAACAGAGCACAACCTGTTCAAGCTGCAGAACATCACCCACTGTATGTTAGAGAGAGAGCGAGGGGGGCGGGAGGGAGACAGAGAGAGAGGTGCAGTTTACTTAAGTAGAGATCATGAGCAGGAGGTCTGGGAGGTAAGTAAGTAAGTAAATAGAGACACTCCAAAGGAGGGCAGGAAAAGACAGTGAAATAACCGAAGGGATAAGCATAAACGATAAAAGTAAGTGGAAGATGAGCAGGGATGTAAATCGATGTGCTTTGTTTCAGCCTTCCCAAATCCTCTTTCATCCACAGCTGTCTGTGAGCGTTTCCGTAGAATTTCAATTTTATCGCCTGGATGGGGATATTTGTCTAACGTGACAAAGAGAGGACACATTACACCAACATTTCGCTAAGAGGTGTTAGATTCAGGTCAGTATTAAAGGTGACCATCGTAACCCCTAAAATGTCTTACTGGTTTTTCAGACAAGCCGCCTCGTCCTGGTGAGGTAGCAGGAGGCACCACCACAGGTCCCACAGCTGCTGCGGCAGGGGCCCCCAGGGACACGGGAACCCCTGACCCCCTCGGGCTGCGGGCCACCAATGACCTTGTCCTGCGGCGGGCACGACATCAGCAGCTGTCCACCGATGGGGAGAAGCGCAGCCCGCGACCTGGGACCAAGGTCATCAAGTCCGCCTCTGCAACGGCACTCTCCGTCATCATCCCTGCAGGTACCTAAAACTGCCACAAGGGGGAGACAGAGGGGTGAGGGCTTGGCTTTCAAAGCAGCTGGAGTCCTGCTATCTATGTTGCTAAAACATTGGGTTTGACAAACATTGCTTACAGACAGATAAAACGTAATCCAATTTTCAGATTTTACTAAAGATGTTTTTTATTTTGTCCGTGTCCATAGAAAAATTTTGTCTCACTGTATGTGTAGGTTTAGCTCCCTTTTTCTGTCTGCTGATTTCACTCTTGTCATCTCTCTCTCTCTGCTCACCCCCCCCCCTCTGTGCTCAGTGGAGCAACATGGGAGCTCCCCCCTGGCCAGTCCCATGTCCCCCCGCTCCCTGTCCTCTAACCCCTCTTCGAGGGACTCCTCCCCCAGCCGAGATTACTGCCCCGCAGTGAGCGTGCTGCGCTCCCCCATCACCATCCACCGCTCCGGCAAGAAGTACGGCTTCACCCTGCGGGCCATCCGCGTCTACATGGGCGACAGCGACGTCTACAGCGTGCACCACATCGTCTGGGTGAGAGAGCAGGGCAGGCGGGCCTTTTATACTCCCACGGAGTCTCACAGTACAGAAACTAAATCCGGTAACTTCAGAACTTCTTCCGACGCAGACTGAAGACCCACCTTTTCAGACTGCATCTCGGTTCCACCTCAGTCCCTGCCCCCTAACACCTGCTACTTCTAGTACTTGCTGTTTATTTTACATGCAGTATTGCAATGGGTTTTGGATTCTTTGATCCCATGGCTGATGAATGGTAGTATACTTGGCATTCCTCGTCTACTCAGGTTGCACAAGTTAACTTTCTGTAGGGCTTTAATAGTGCTATGCTCACACTCATCGGTCTGGAAGTGCTGTTAACCTGGCCTGACACTGGTTGCTAATTCAGCTTCAATGGATATGCTTATGTCCTGTTGTTCTGGAGGTCGCTTTGGATAAGAGCGTCTGCTAAATGAACATGATGTAATGTAATGTAACTTAAATATACCTTTCAGTGACCGCTGTGTGTTGCCCTCAGATCAGTGAAGCGCTTGCCTCCTTTACCACTTTGGCTGATCTAGTAGTACGCCTGTCGAAAATCGTTGGTTCAAGCTTCATTTGCTTCATTTGATCAGCATGTGGAGGATGGAGGCCCCGCCCAAGAAGCAGGACTCTGTGCCGGTGACCTCATCACCCATGTGAACGGGGAGGCTGTCCACGGATTGGTCCACACGGAGGTGGTGGAGCTCATCCTGAAGGTGAGAGGAAGCGGGGAAAAGGGGCTGACACTATGATACCTGATCCAGTTTATCAGTGCCAGTTACTGTTGCTTAACCTCTGTTGAGCATGAGAGAATCTTTTACCTAAATTAAAATGCTTTGGTAATATGAGCTTCACTGTGATATGTCTTATTGCTGTCATTATTGCTATTATCTGTCAAGTTGATGTGTTTATCCAGGGTGCCAGCATAAACAGATACACATGCAGACTGGTTTAGAAAATGCAATTTAAATTTAAATGGCAAATATAGTAAGAGCAGGCACTGCAAATGATATAACTTTCATCTACAAATTCATTACAGAGTTTAATTATTATTTCAGTTTAATAAACTGAAATAAAAGCATTTTATTTCCAAATTAATAACAGTTTAATTAACCCGATAACACCTGTAATACCCTAGTTGATGCAAGCGCAGAGAATATTATAGGTACAAGTTATACAGAAATTACGGTTAGCACAATTTTTTTCATGTTCCCCTTCAGAGTGGCAACAAGGTGACAGTGACCACCACACCCTTTGAGAACACCTCTATCAAGATCGGCCCCGCTCGCAAATCCAGCTACAAGTCCAAGATGGCCCGTCGCAACAAGAGGACGCTGGCCAAGGATGGCCAGGAGAGGTACACCCCGTCGTCACCGAACCGCTCTCCTGCTGCATGGTTATACACAGTCAAAACACAATAACATACCCAAAATGTTGAAGTTGCAACAAGAATTTTAACATTCCTTTCATCCTTGCTGTTTTTCTGTTACTGTCTTTTTCTCTCTCTCTTTTTCTTTCTCTCTCTCCCTCTCTCTCTCTCTTGCACACACACACACACACACACACACACACGCTCTGCTTCTCTTTCTTTGGCATTCTCTACCCTGCCGACTCCTCCGTCTCTCTCGCTGTCTCTGAGCAGCAAGAAGCGCAGCTCTCTGTTCCGGAAGATCACCAAGCAGTCCAACCTGCTGCACACCAGCCGCAGCCTCTCCTCCCTCAACCGCTCTCTCTCCTCCAGTGAGAGCCTCCCTGGCTCCCCCACCCACAGCCTGTCAGCCCGGTCCCCCACCCAGAGCTACCGCTCCACCCCCGACTCCTCCTACCTCGGTGAGCCCCGCCCCCCACGTCACGTTGCAACCACTCCTTCTCAGCAAGCTCTTTGTATAGGGTCAAGTGACATCTGGGCTTTCAGCCCTGGCCTTACCACTGCTGCTCAATGCTGAAAACACCTCTAGGTATCAGAATGTACAAACTGTCTAAAAGAGACTCAATCCCAGCAAACAAATCCCAGAATCCCACCTTCTTAGTAGAGCCTATCCTGTCATTCCAGATTAGCATCTGGTATTGCAGCTCTGCTTAGCCAGTGCACACTTCTTTTAATGCCAGTTACTGCTACCACAGAAAATCTAATGCTGTGCTGGAATGATCTAATTAAACAGGGACTCTACGATTCCTTTTCTCCACAGGCGCCTCGTCTCAGAGCAGCTCCCCGGCCTCCAGCACCCCCAACTCCCCTGCGGCGTCCCAGCACATGAGGCCCAGCTCCCTGCACGGCCTGTCCCCGAAACTGCACCGGCAGTACCGCTCGGCCCGCTGCAAGTCCGCCGGCAATATCCCGCTGTCGCCGCTGGCGCACACGCCCTCGCCCACCCAGTCGTCCCCTCCCCCCCTGCCCGGGCACACGGTGGGCAGCTCCAACACCACGCAGACCTTCCCCGCCAAGCTGCACTCCTCCCCGCCCGTGGTGCGGCCGCGGCCCAAGAGCGCCGAGCCGCCGCGCTCGCCGCTGCTGAAGCGCGTGCAGTCGGCCGAGAAGCTGGGCTCGCCCCTCTCCTCCCAGGACAAGAAGGGGGTGGGCGGGCCGGGCGGCATGGCCATGCGCAAGCACAGCCTGGAGGTCTCGCACCCGGAGTACCGCAAGGACTCCTTCCACAGCGAGCTGGGGCTGCAGAGCCTGCTCGAGACGGAGGGAGAGAACCTGCCCAACTGCACTCCCACCTGCCCCTCCCCCACGGCCTGCGAAACTGGCACCCTGAAGCCGGCGAGGAAGCTGGGCAGACAGGAGTCGCCCCTCAGCCGCGACGCCCTGCTGGCTGGGAGAGAGAGGCTAAGCGAGGCTTCGGAGGAGAGAAGCTGTGGGGCGGGGGTGCTTACACAGCAACCGCCCACCAAAGAGGGGACCACAGACACCCAGCGAATGGCTACTAAATCCTCAATGACTGAGCCCTCCAGGGCCAAAGAACCTCCAGCAGCAGAGACGCAGCCCCCACGCCCAGCACTGCCAGTGCACAGATCCACCCCCGTGGGGAAATCTCCAGATGTCAAAGATCTCATGTCTTCTGTGGAGACAGCAAGCACAAGCTATGGGCCCAAGCCCCCAGAGAGGAGCCCTGCACAGGGGGGCACCCAGAGCCCAGCAGAGAAAGACCGGAAGCAACAGCATGTGGTGGACATGGAGAGCGGCACCAGGGGCCAGGAGAGAAATAGACAGAAAGAGCCACAGCAGGAGGCGGACAGGAAGCCGGGTCCTGCCAGAGCCGACCCGCTATGGGGGACCGCAGAGAAGAGGAGCACAGGTCTGGACAAAGGTGTACTGCCAGTGTCTGCCTTGACTGCTGAAGTCCTCAAGGCTGGTAGAGGCGCAGAAGCCGGAGAGGGCATGAAAAAGGGAGGCTTAGGCACCAATTACAGAACTCCAGAAACCAGGGCCAAGAGCTCAGTGGCACCACCCCCACTCCCAGCTCTAGCCCCGGGCAAGTCCAGACAAGAGAAGGGGCCATCTCCGGTGAACTGCTACCGAGGGGCTCTGGACTGGGAGGAGAAGTGTCTCCTGGAGGTGGTAGAGGAGCACTCTCCGTCCCCTACCCCGTCTCCCACCACGGTGTCACCCGGGTCCAGCAAGTCACGGCCGGTCTCCCCGGGCGACAAGGCCAGCTTCGTCACGCAGCTCACCAGCGTGGCCAAAACCATGCTGGGGCCCATCAAGGGTGTCTCACAGGAGGGACTCAAGGGAAAAGACGGTCCCAAGGTGTCGGAGGAAAGGCGGGGCAGCTTGGCAGGGAGGCCTGAGGCTTCGTCCGGGAGTCGACAGACCCCTTCAGCAGCCTCTTCGGGACCAGTGAGCTCTGCTCCTCCAGAGAAGACAGACAGTCCCCACAAATATCACTCATGATTGGGCCAGCGAGAGGGGCAGGGGATGAACCATTGCACAATTCCAGGCACTTATAGGAACATTCCAGCCATGTGAGAAAAGACATGAAATACAGTGAGTCATACTCAGAAAAATGTATAGATTAAAATAGACAAGCAAAACAATTGTAAAGGTGCTTCAACAGCTGTTTTCAATTGTGTATATAGAAGGTGTTGCTTCACCATATATATCTGATGAACAGATGTCTGTGTGAATGCATGTTCAATATTGTCTGTACATATTAATATCAAGTTCTGAAAAAAAAAACAGAAAAAAAAGTGCTTTACTGAACTAAAATGCTGAATACTGTGAACACCAAATCCAGTCACTCTAGTTTCCAAGGTGACCAACCTAAGTTTCTGTCTGTCATTAATACAAGCAAGAAGCAGACGCATTTCTGTGGCCACAGAGGGGACTTATTGTAAGAAACAATCCATTAGACCATTAGTTATCATTGTGGATTTTCTGGTAAACAATTGTGGATGAGAAAAAAACACAAGGCATCTCTTCTGTTGAAGACCCCATTATCCAGTTTGGAGTTTGGCTGACAGATTTTGACTGACATACATTAACTTTCCTGGAGTTTACCTCGCAGGCCTCTCTGCTATGAAAAATCCATGAGAATGCTTTTGGTGACTCACAGCGAGGAGAGTCGTTCGGTGTCCCTGATCCCAGAGGCCACAGTAAAGCAGATGTGACAGGTTTCATGATGAATTAGACAGTGCCTGCTGGAGCCACGTAACATTCTCAGCGCTCCAGCTCCAGAGAGGCTGCCTGACTCAAAGGGATGCTACTGCGCTGATATCAACCCTTTTGCATGTGAATCAATCAGTGCCGCTATCCTGTCTCATCTTCGCATGATATCACGGTGGCCTGTCTGTAGCCGGCTGTGTCAGGGGCCATGTTAATTGTAAAAGCAGCATAAAATAGCATGCGTTGAGAGTCGAAGGGCACGTAACGGAGTGATATGTTTACTTAGACTGAGAAGAGACAGGACACTGAAAATGTGTGTGTGTGTGTGTGTGTGTGTGTGTGTGTGTGTGGGTGGGTGGGGGGGGGGGGGGGGGGGGGTTCCTGGGGCTCAGGGAAACAGCAGAGGAGGGGCTCAGGGATGAACCAGGTCCAGACCTCATTGCAGCGATTCTCTTGCGCAGGGAGTGCAGGAGTTGAGAGCAGTTCAAGTTGAATTGGCGTTATCTTGTCGCCTTTGGTTTACTGTCTCATGTTTAACTTTAATCAAAAAGAAACCTTTCTCTTCTCCTGCTCTGTCACATTTGGGTAAATACGCTACGGGGAAGCTAAGATAGCAGCAGGAGATCAGCCTACAGCAGTGTGCTGTACAGAAATGAATAAATAGGGACCGTTTTTTTGTTCTGTTCAAGGGCTGGGTCCAGGGCTGGGTCTAGGGCTGTTCAAGGGCTGTGTCCAGAAATGAACAAATTGTGGCTGGCAGATTCTGTCAGGCTGCCTGGGGCTGCACAGAGACATCATACACTGTCATTACTCTGTACAGAAGGTGAGTTATTCCCCACCTGTAGCAGTGCACCTGAAATGTAATCCCAGTTGCTGCACATACAGTTTGCCAAGGAAGGATGACTATGGAGCCAGGCCCTAAACATTTCTAACAAATCAGATGGATATGTTGTGTTGTGAAATATCTATAACAAACCACACAGATGGGTAGTGTCACAATTATGTAGAATTTCACAACAGTAGCTTGGATTCAAACAGAGGAATTTGTACCAGTGTATGCACATCATATTTCTAAAAGGATTAGTCATAAAAGTGTCTTTGAAATAAATTGGTTTCACATCCAATTGTAATAGATCTGTAAAAAGCACTGGCTTAGAACTGTTTTAAAAATCATTGTCAGATTCCATGTAAAAAAAAAATGATGTCTGAGAGTGTTTCAACTTCTGGATCACTGTGCAAGACTTCCATTCTGGCAAAATGGATGATCTTTTTCTCTTTCTCTCTCACACACATGCATGCACGCACACGCACACTTTGTATGCAAAGCTGTGTCAGATGTGATGTCCGAAGGGTGGAAGTGCCAGTGTTTGTTCAATTTTGTTATAAAGTTTACATTGTGTGGGACAGAAGAGAGCGAGCTAATATGCAAGTTCTTGACTGAGGACCTGAGAACATTCTTAAGTTAGTGATGTTTTTTTTTCCTGTATTACTTAGACCATACCACCCTCTAGTGGTAATGATTGTGTAAAGTCATTGCTCAGAATTTTAACTTATAGAATTCTATAATGTTCTTGTAAGGTGGGGTTAACATTCCATTAACAACCTGAGAACCTTTTAATCAGAGTAGACCAGGAGTGCTTTAATTGTTTTTCTGTTGTGACAAACTTTTCACCATTGCTAAGGAGCACTTTAAGGTAGCATCACAAGGTATTTTTAACAAGACAGGAATTTATTATCCATTTATTTAACTCTATACTTATACATGTATATACATATATATGACAACAACACTCCCTATCTGGTGTGTGGTGTGCGTGTGTGTTGTGTGTAATTAATTATGTGGTGTTGGAGAGACTGCATTTTTATACCGTTCTCTTAAACATATTGCTTATATGTTTTTGAGTATCTTGTCATTAAAAAAATGTGAGACACTTAGTAATTAGGTTTTTTTTTTGAGCCAGGGAAACATCCGGCAAAAAACAAGATCCAAGACATAACCTAAAAAACGGCCCATTCAGATGCCATTGCAGAAGAAAGTGCAGTTTATGTAAGAGGGTGCATACTGTTTGAACTCTTTTCATCAGAGAGAAAATGTTCCATGGTAAATATCCATAATCATCAGATCCATAGATCTGAATCACTCTGATATTTCTATCCCAAAATGAATTTGATGAGCCGAGACTGGTTCATCACTGGCATTATTGCAGAATCTTAGTATTTGAATGTGTACTCATTGCGTCCACCCAAAGGTGGTGGGATTATGCAACACGAGATAATGGAAATTAGATCATTTTTGATACCATCGTCAGATATTAGTACCAAGGAGTCATATTCTTAATCACAATCACACATAAAAATGAATTTAAACTTTGGTCGTTACAGAGTAGTAAAGTCAGTAAACTGTGTTGTGAGAAGAAAAAAAGTGCTCACTTTTAAAGAAACTATGGTGCCCACCTTTCAGTGTGTTCATATATTGCAAGCAGGTTTTCCTAGTCTATGCTTGAATGAAGTCATGTGGTAGTCAGGTCTATGTGGTAATGGCAGAGTGTACTCATTATTGTCGTTGTTTCATTTTGGAAATCAAACATTTTAATATGCACTTTATTTTGAGATTTTAATTTTTATGTATGAGATTTATTTGTATATTCATGTATTATCTGGAGAAGTACAAAAAATATATATACATATTTATCATATTTATTATTGCAATTGTTGAGAATGACTACCAGGTCTGTCATTCTGTGCAGTCCCACTCACTTCAGTATTGCACTGTGGGTTGCAGTACTAATTGTATTGTGTTAGTATGACTTTTTATCTTTATTTTGTATCCATCCTCCTTTGTTTATTTGTTTTTTTGGGGCACTTTTGTTGTGATCGGATGTGATTTCAATGCAGAAGACACCTGAAGTGCAGTAAGTGTAATAAAATTCTGAGAAATTATCTTGAGTTTTGTCCTGTTCTTGTCCAATCTGTATAAACAGTATTTGCATATTTAAATGAAAGAAATACACTACATTTTAGAGCTGCAACTTGCATAAAATTTTCTGTGACTAAGTATTAAAGGGGAACATCCAAAGAAGAAATTACAGAACATCCCACGTGAATACAATCAAACTGTCCAGGTGAAGATGGCATTAAATCCAAAGCACATTTAATATGAAACATTTTGTGCTTAATATCACAAAAAAACCTCTACCAAGTTCCAGGACTGCATCTCATATTTGTGAGTATTGATATTTTGTATTGTTTTGTTTTTAAATGAAAAAAAAATCATTTCAAAGTCAAATATTTCTGCCATACCATAAGAACACATTTGACCCATAGGCCCCCTACAATGCTTCTATTGTTCAACAAGTGCGTAGACATACACTGACTAGACTTTCCTGTTTTTCACAAACATGACCCAAACATGATCCATGTTTGTGTAATTATGAGTGAATGAGTCATGTGGATAAGCTTTACAATAAGTATCTGCCTCTTCTTTACTGTAAATAAATTGCAGGTACATACGCTTCCGCATGACCCACCGCCACCTACTGTATTGGAGTGTGGCTGGATTGGTGTTTTCCGCATTCCCATCTTTACAGACAGGTACTGGATAGACTACTAATATGACGTCACGTGAATGTAAATATACTGGCCAATGAATTGTGAGATATGTTTATTGACAGCAAATTTACCAATCGGAAAATCGCATGTTAGGTTATTAACCAATCACAATGCTATTATGGTTCAGTGGGCATGCACCCCTTGATTTTGTTTCCGGAAAAGAGAACAGGAAGTGCATTTAACCACACAACAGATCATTTACATTAGCGAGCTAGCTAGCTAAATTGTATTAAATTGTCGAATTATGCACTTTAGCAGTACTGTCTTGGTCAGTTAAGATACACTGAAAGCATAGCAGAGATGACTTTACCTCAGAGATGGGTTCATTGGAAAATGTGTTCATTGTTGCACTGAAATGAAAGTGTCCGATGAAGCAGCCGTCACAAGACGACGGGATTGGTACGGGTTATTGAATTACTAGCTAGTCTATGTACCTGTTTTATATGGATTTGTGGGGAATATCACAAGTGGAACTTTTGGGATATTAAGGTAAGACTTTTGTCGACGGTCGGCTCGGTATCTTTAAACCAATTAGCCAAAGCTACGTCAAGCTGGCTAGCTAACGCAGACGCATTACCTCTTATGTATCTAACTTTAGCTAGCTTGTAGGCTACTGCGCGTCTGTGACGCCAATGTCTCTATAGATTTGCTGGCTAGGTACTTGAGATTGTTAGTAACAATTTTTCTGTTGGCTAACGTAACAAGCGCGAATTGTGTTTTAGTGGGTGGTTAAATACTGCTTCATGCCAGTAGCAGTAGTTTTTGCTTATGTTCAGCATGTGTTCGACATTACATATTTTAACAGGGAAATAGTAGGTTGGTTTCCCTGGTTTTGTGTAATGCGCGACACTGTAAACAGTCCGAGAAGCTCGTATATTTCACAAGATTACCGTTACTGTGCAGCTGCTACTTGGTAGTAGCTTGACTAGTTAAGCAGCTAACTAATTACTTGTCGGGGGGCTCAGCATTATTCGTTATTATTCAGTATAGCGAGATTGTCTCGTATCGAGCGTGCTAGCTGTGTTTTCTGGCGACGTGACGGGAGAAAACCATGCTGGCTTCACGCAAGATTAATTAATTGGCAATTTGAATTGAGGCTAATCAGATCAGTATTCGCTTGAATCAAGTTGATTAGCTCGCTAGCAAGTCAGCTTTCTTAGATCATTGGTTACACAAGGTAGTTGGCGATTACATTCATTGACCTTTAAGGTCTGGTGAATGATTGTCAGTTTGGTTTGTAGTTAGAAATTTAAGCTGATTGAATGTTGACTCCACCCGACTGCTAACAATTTTAGCCAAATGCAGCCTAGCTCGGCGGCTATCAGTGAAATAGATGCCGGTACAAAAAATCAAAACCATCAAAGTCAGGGTTTGTACCATGAGAGTCCGTGAAGGTCAGTCCGCTGTGCCGACAATGCTTTGCTCTTAAATTGTTTATGCAAAATATTACTACAGTATTTACATGAGATCTTAAGCATTACCTAACATAGTAATATAGGGGGAGACTACACTTATTACATCGCGCAAGTGTTAGAAGTCGTTTATAGCTTGTGAGTGAGTACGGAACCAGCTAACTAGCTAAATACTCCGCATAACAGCCAGTTTGTTGTCACTACAGTGTAGAAGATGTTTTGTGATCGTTTTGAGGGAACAGTCAACAGTGTGGTTAAATTTGCTACCGTTAATGTCCTCACAGTCAGATTCACTTCTCTAAAACAACTACACAGAATGTTTCTTGTGTTCTTGGTAATGGCTTAGTTTTCATAAATGCTCCAACAAAAAGCCTAAGAAAGAAGGAAAGCGTTTTTTCCCTGCCTCTTGTTGTGGTGGTGTGTACATGGAATTTATGTTATATGACTGGCTTTTTCCAAAAAAAAAAAAAAAAACGTCGGAGCTGTACTGCGAAATCGCATTCAATTTGGGTAAGAAGAGCCCGGGAGCTCCAATTGCCAGCTGCCCATTTTAACAATAATCGACATTTTTCAAATTCACTTAATTTAAAAGTCACACAGGGATCACATGATACTGCCCAGATTGCATGTGCATCTAATTTTCCCCACAAAGAAAAAAAAAAGGCAGTGCATCACGTTGCTTTGTGGTTGAACAATGAAAAGTGGCCTCTTGTGACCTACATTACTGCCACACTTGGCAGCCTGACGGGTTATCCTTGCCCTAAAAGCTGAAAAGGCAGGGTGGAAATGCAGTTTTTTTGTTGCATCACAAAACAACTGTCAAGGTGTAGGAGATGATTCGAGATGGATGATCTGATCTTAGATTTGGAGCTGACCGTATACCTATTTGACAAGGGTTAGCGTCACAGGGATATCAGTTGTTGCAGAATATACATTCCAAAAATATGTTAAATGCAGCTTGCTTATGTTCAGGCCCGAAACTAGTCCAGAGGGTCGATGTTCAGTCAAAGCCATTTTCTCTGCAGTAGCCTTCTATATATAACGTAGCTCAATTGAGATTGAAATTGAAAGCCCAATCTGGAAACCCTATGACTAGACAAGGAACTATTCTATTAAAAAAAATTGTTATTATTGAAAATGTATTTTTCTGGATATTTCTCGTGAAAAGTGCTGTTTTGCTCGAAAGTGACCGAGAGGTTGTTTGATGGCGGTTATATTGCTCTAGGTTATCTCCTCGTCTCTGCAGCTGTGTCACATGCACACTCTCTCCTCACAGGTTTCTGTGGCAATGAAAGAACCCGGAGCAGGCGTTCAGCTACTAACCCCCCCGTGGCCATGAACTCGGTGTCCCCCAGCGCGGCGCAGTACCTGGGGGGTGGCATGCAGGACGAGGGGCTGGCCCCCAATCCCGACCGGAGGCGGCCACCTTCCTGGGAGCCCAAAGGCCACTTTGGTCATGGCACAGGCCCTGATGGAAAGAGGGAGGTGGCGGAGGAGCCAGACGAGGTGGATCGGCTCAAAGCCAAGCTGAGGTCGGCCTGGAACAATGTCAAATATGGTGAGTGTGAAGATATTTCTGTACCATTCTCTCCCAGTTGGGTGTGTCCACAGCAGGCCACGCCCCACTGCTACTTGTCTTCAATGGAATGCCTTCTCGCTGTACTATTGTGGCACTATCCTGACAACACTTAAGCTACAAACAGTTCAGTTGCAGTCAAATGATTGTCACAACAGAATGCACCCCCATCCCCCCACCATTTTGAGATTGCAGCGCCGGTCTTGTTGAAGTCATCATTTCATCTGTGTGCAAACTATCTGTCCTCAGGCTGGTCAGTCAAATCCAAAACCAGTTTCAACAAGACCTCCCCTCTCACCCTGCTGGGACACTCTTTTTTGCTCAACCATGAAGGTAACAGTGTGCTTGATGGCTTGTACCATCCCAAAAGGGCATACTGAGCTTTAACTCAGAGCACATATATATGACCACTGCAGCTGCAGGGGTTCATTTATGTCCTGCGCTACTGATTATCTGGTGGGACAAAACAGATCTTTAAATATAGCCCTTTTGGCATTGTGATTGTTGTTATTACTATTGTTGTTCATTGTTAAGCCACTCATTGGTGCTATTGTAAGAATATTTACTCAGACTGTATGCCAAGGCTGTTGTGTGCAGAAAAATGAGGATGTACATGGTCAGTCATGTGATCGAGCTCGCCATCTCCTCTGCCCAGATGAAGTGGAGCGTTTCCGCCAGGTGTTCGTGTCTCGGCTGTGGCTGACGTACCGGCGCGAGTTCCCCCTGCTGGAGGGTTCCACCTGGACCACGGACTGCGGCTGGGGCTGCATGCTGCGCAGTGGGCAGATGCTGCTGGCTCAGGGCCTGCTGGTGCACCTGCTGCCACCAGGTCAGGGCCCGCGCCTCACCCTCACCAACAAACATCCCTCCACTTCTGCTTTCCTACATTGCCGTGAAGGCCTGTGTTTGCCACTGTGCATTAGCAGCAGGGTTTAATCACTGTCCGCAGTGGACATTCACCTTTTGATTGCTTATCTGCACTCACTTCTGAGCTCACTTTCAGATGTTCCAACCTCTTTAGGACCTTTGCATGCACAGACTGTATAAGCACTGTGTTACAGTTGGCTAAATCCCTTGTGCTTGGTAAATGCCACCGCTGCAATGGGCAGTCACACTTTGTGTGTGGTTTTGTCTCTGTCTACTAGACTGGACATGGCCGGACGCCCATCAGCTCACAGACGTGGAAATGGAGGTGCTGAAGCCTCGCTCCCCGTCCCGCAGCGGGGGGGTTTCTGTCCCCTCCTTCCTCCCTTCACGGGCCCCGCACTCAGCCCCTAGGGGTCGCAGCACCGCTTCATCCGGGGGAGAGGGGTCGAGGAGGGTCCAGAGGAGGCGCGCTGAGACCAGCCGGGACAGGCAGGCGGAGGTCACACACCGGCGCCTGGTGTCCTGGTTTGGGGATCACCCCCAGGCACCCTTTGGGGTGCACCAACTGGTGGAGCTGGGGAAGAGCTCTGGGAAGAAGGCCGGGGACTGGTATGGCCCCTCCATCGTTGCACACATACTTCGGTGAGACCTCTGTACACCCAGACCGTTGTGCTTCCATGTCAGTGAGGACGTGGTATCACGCATTTTCAACCAAACTCTGTCTTTTACAGAAAGGCAGTGGCCAAAACCTCAGATGTTCACAACCTGGCAGTGTATGTTGCTCAGGACTGTACTGGTGAGTCTCCTATATGACCTTTCTTACCCAGAACAATCTACCACCCACATTTGACTGCCACAGGTTCCTCTGCCAAAGAAGCTAGCCTTTTCCTTTTGTATTTGTGTTCTTGTTGGGTTTTTTTGGTAACATATGACTTTTTATGTCAAATTATCCAATAGAGTATTTCAGTTGTTATTGTTTTGTGAAAGCCCACTATGGTAATGAATGCTAACCTCTGGGTGTGTTTCTTTTTGTCTCTCTCCCTATCCCTCCCTTGCTGTCACCCTGGTGTCTGTTCTGTCTCTGGGTCTGGTTCTCATCCCCCCCCCAACTTCCTGCCCCTGCAGTGTACAAAGAGGACGTGGTGCGGCTCTGTGATCCGTCCCTGTTGGAGGGCTCGTCAGAACCCAGCACAGGATGGAAGTCTGTCATCCTGCTGGTCCCAGTCCGGCTGGGTGGGGATTCGCTTAACCCAGCCTACATCGACTGTGTCAAGGTACAGACGCTTCGCCATGCGTGTAACCACAGAGGTCCAAGGTGCCGCAGAATGTTCAGATACAATTAAATGGGTTGGGGTACTGAAATGTGCTGTGATGTCAATGTAATTTGTTTAATGTCAAAATGGATGGAAGATGTATTGTTTATGAAGTCAATTTAAAGGGAATAGGCATATTTATGGAGGAGATGTTAACCAGGTTCATGTGCATGCTCAGTAGCACAAGAGCTTTTTTATTGTGTTGGCCTGTCTCAGCTCAGTGGTCTATTCTATTCTGTTCCAGAACATTCTCAGGTTAGAATGCTGCATTGGAATCATTGGTGGCAAACCCAAGCACTCGCTGTTCTTCATTGGATTCCAGGGTAAGGACAGAGCGGCACTGTCTCCCTGTCAGACCGCTGACTCCTCCAGGCCTCTGAGTGGCGCCGTTTTATGAATGTGCTCTTTGTGTTCCAGATGAGCAGCTGCTGTATTTGGACCCACACTACTGTCAGTCTGTTGTGGATGTCACGCAAGACAACTTCCCACTGGAGGCAAGACAATCCACAGTCCTTTCAAATAGCTGGCTGCACCCATCATTTGTTCATTCTTTTTCAGTTGTAGAACAGCCAACTGATTTGCCATCAGTATATGCTTAGCTTATTGAGAGGGAGAAAAGTCGTGTTGAGATCCACAGTATTATTTATAAAATGGCTCATCTGTGAAAAATCATTAGCAGTATGATTTTTGACCCCAACAGTGATAATTTGGAACACAAAACATAATACTGTACATATCCCATAAACATAGTACTATAAAACTGTGCTTTATAGCTAACCAGTGAAATCCTCTTTGCCTTTCTCTGTTCTCAATATGCTCCTTGCTCTCACCCCCCCCATAGTCGTTTCACTGTAACTCCCCACGGAAGATGAACATCAGCCACATGGACCCCAGCTGCACCATCGGCTTCTACGCCAAGAACCAGAAGGACTTTGAGTCTCTTTGCTCTTCTGTCAGTGTGGTGAGTCCCATTGCACGTACTCATACCCTCATGTGAAGAAGAATATAATGCAGGATATTCAGCTGTGACTGTCAGATCTCCTCCTGTAGAAGTCAGAATGAGAAGGGATGTGGAGGACTCACTCTGGTTTCCCCTTTTTGTCCTGTACCTTGTTTTCAAACCCCAGGCCCTCTCATCGTCCAAGGAGAAGTACCCCATTTTTACCTTTGTGGAGGGGCAAGGTCAAGACTATGGGCTAGAGGGCCAGAGTGGGGTGCCCCCTGACCTCCCAGCCCACATCCTGCCCCGAGGGAAGCTGAACAGGGGCGGCAAGAGGGGCAGCATGGACGAGTTTGTGTTCTTGTGAGCACCATCCCCGCCGCCACCGCCAGCCTCCGCCCGTCGAATACAGGATGGCCGAAAGGGCCGCCCCCTCCAAAGCGGACTGAACCTTAGAGGAATGGGTTTGTGTGTTCTGTTGCAGTGCAGCTCAAGCTACGTTCGCCCCTTCACACTTGCAGGTGTTACCCATCCACCGCTTCAGAGCAGCCGTAGCTGTAACTTGTGTTGCCGCTCGGGCAAAGATGGATGGATAATTTAAGCCAGGCCTTTCATCACTTGGCTGGTTATGAGATTGTGAAGCTCATTGAGATTAGACATATCTCCAAACACCTTATTGGACATAAAACACTGTTTTTTTGTTTTTAATAATATTATTTTAGATGTTAGGTTGCAAGGCCCAGAAAGCTCACATTTGGTTTGGAATCGCAAATCATGCAGCTGTGTACTTCAGCTCTTTTGGGTTCGTAGTTTTTAATGACTTCATTTTATTATTTTTATTAATTTATTCAGTTTTCAGAAGCATCTTTTTTTATCTGCCTCACAACTTCAGGATGTTGTACCCAATAACGGAACTATGTTTGCCATTACGCCTTTTTTTTCCCCTTGTCTATTTTGTATATTATTTCCTCACCAGTGACTCCTAACTGATAGTCCGAAGCTTGGATCCTCTGTACATCTTTGTTACATTGCTTAGCATTGTTGTCCTTTTGCAGTGTAACGCAGCTTCCAAATTGATACACATCTTTGCACGCAGCATTACCCCCTTTTAACACTAAAATCCTTCCAGTGGTACCCTGTGTACTAGCATAGTCCGAATGATGAATGATTGATGGCCCGTTTCAGGTTCAGAATAAAACACAGGATTGCACCTTTTTTTTCCATAGAGTATGTCATCTTACTAAAATATTTTACTTCTACTACTACTTTTTGTGTAGACTACACTGACTTACTGTCACAGTTAATTGGCTGCCACACTTATTTATTGGTTTTTAGATGTTGGGTGATGTAAAATTGTATTTATGAGTAATTGTTGTCTGTGTTTTTAAAATGAGGCTTGTTGACCTGATTCGTAACTCTAAATGTGCATTTCTAACTCCATAATGCACTGTGCACTGGGATAAGGTGAAATGCTGATCTGATGTACAGAAACAATCAGAAATGAGTACAATGAGGTTGTGGTTTATTTTAAATTATGTTGGTGTAATTATTTTCTTCCTGTTTTTTTTGTTTTTGTTTTTATTGACTTTTGATTAATTTGGTTGCATGTCTTGTTACTTCAGAATGATGTTAAGTGTGTACCTTTTAAAGGGGGCATTTAGTCAGGGATGAGTGTCAGGTCTGCTGTGTTTTTGCAGACTTGTATGAACCTGAGCCAAGAAGAGTTAACTGGTATTGGCATTGGCTAAGTGGCACCTAAAAGCCTCTATCCCGAGTTTGAATGACCTCAGGAAAACGAACATACACTACTGAGACCCGTTTGACAGTCCTAGAGCAGTCTGCATCTTTCAGCGATGACATGGACACTGCAGGTACTTTGATGTACTGAAGGTCAGTTGTTGGAGCTAGTTACCTCATTTTAAGATCTGTTCCTCTGACACAATCAAACATGCCATCTCTTGCCCTTCATTTAAAAGTGTCTACAAGACTGCAGGGTATTCATGTAAAGCATGAAGACATAACAGCCTGCGCAGTGTTGGATCATGTGACAGAATTTGCTTCATGGGAAATCGGGTTGCCTCAGACCATGTGACATGAACAATGGCTTCTTGACATTTTTCGAACTGTAAAAGTGATCAACTGCTGCCTGAGTGTATAATTCCTGGAGGGCCATGTGCATGCTGGTTTGTGCTTGGCCTTATGCTCTTAGTGACTTCATTAGCCCAGTTATTTTCTTAATTTACATTGTAATAAAGAATGTGCTTTGGCCCTGCTGTATACAGTGTATCTTGGGAAATGCATAAAAGTAAATGGATAGGGGTGATTGAATGATTTGGCAAATTATGCTATGGGGAACTGGTTGTAGTAAAAATGAGCATAGGCTCTGGTCTCCAGGAATTGTTTGACCGCTCTGATGTAGATCCCTACTCTTGAATTGGCTTTAAATGCAATGCAGTTTCTGAGGAGTTCATAAAAATCTTAGTTTGGTTTTAAACACAGTATGTCTTATCTCTGGTGTTGTATGATGTAACAGTATATACACTCACTTCAGAGACATTTTCATGACAAATAATTAGCAGTAAACTTACTCATCGGCCTGCAGTTGATGCACAGTTTACCTTGAACAAATGAACTTTTTGTAAAGTGTGCAACATTAATGGATCCTCCATCTGCCTATTTATTTACATGACAAATTTGTGAAACTGCTGTAAAAAAGATGCAATAAATACATTTTTAAGACAATTAGGTTTGTATATTCTCATCTGTAATATTCACTGGAAGATGGTGGCATAATTAATGTTCAATGATCAACTCTGTGGGTAGAAACGTGGATATTTTATTTTACTCCAGATTAATTATACATATTATGGGGATAAGTCTGATTTTCCATGGTACACAGTTTATTTTGGTTGAAAGGATCAAGAACAAACTGTTCCCAGAGCAGAAGCTGTGAGACTAGGCAATGACCTCAGCTGGAGTCCCAGAAGATGTGCTGTAATTCTGGTAATCTCATGCTCACTAAATTAAGCTTCTTTAAAAACAAGGCATGAAATAAGATCATCTTTAGTGTCTGACCGTCTGATATTGCTGTGACCTTGACCTCTTCCTCTGGCGGGCAGCATGCAGGATGCTGTGCTCCTCAGGCCTGACTGCTTTCAGCCCCTTTCTCTACACACTCCATTTTGCAGAATTGACATAGGGGTAAAACTCCTGTGTATCTGAAATGGAAAGGAAGTGTTGGGTACACCTGGGAGATCAGATTCTAATAATGAGGCTTTGTTTATTTTCATGGAGAAACCTGTAAATGCCTGTTGCCTCCAGTGGCCTTTTATTGCTCTTTCTATATAAATAAGCCAACAAGACCAAATGCATCTGTTTCTGGAAGTTCCCACATAATCAGACAGAATCATTTCATTGGTATCCAGCATTATCCTGTATAGGATTTCCTGCATATGATGAACTAGAAAGATATACTGTACAACAGCAGACACCAGACTGTGAAGACATTCTAATGGGAGTAATGATGCAAAGGTCGACAAGAGGGATGGTACACTGGCTCAAGAGCGATATCTCATTTGAGATGTTGCAGATTTTGTTTTGTGTTAATTTCTTAACCAGACATAATCCAGAGGCATACATTTTAATTATAATTATAATGACTTAATTGGGAGTGTTAAACCTGTGGAGATAACATGCACATCAAGAACGGCTTATACATGCACACACATATTTATTGTATGTAAAATGTCTGCATATATCACAATTTATATTATATAATTTAATGACAATTGTATAGCAGCGATGTCTGACAGCTTGGCATAGGTGGCAAAAATGTTAAAAGTTTATTTGCTTAATAGTAGGTATAATCCTCGACACAGAACTGGTTCGATTCATGGCTAGGCACACCCATCCCCCACAACCGCACTTCGCCTGCACTCTGCATTGCATTTTCCCTGCAGTAGCGCTTCAACTGAGCATGCTCGGTGACTTAAGCGATGGGTCGAATTCGTTCTAAAGTTGCCAGAAAACGTATAAATCCCCCGAATTTGAAGCATTTTCATGTCTGTATTGAACAAAGGTGCCATTGGAATGGCAGTAGCTGCAGACGCAGGTCCGGGGGGGAGGAAACCCCCCGTATGCAGGGATTTGTGCCAGCAGGGCTGTCATGTTGTACCTTGTCCTTGTGTTGAACTATTAATTTTATTCAGGTGGAATGTTCTGTTGGACATTTTTGTGTTGATGAAAAGCAAAATTGAAGTTATTATATGGGTTAATATCTGGATCCAAAAAAATAGCATAGCTGCATAGCTGATCAATATTTTAGGCACTTTTGAACAACTATTAGATATTAATACTTGTCTTTATAAATAGTTTGTTTTGGGGCTCAAATGAACCTAAGTAACCTAGGGAAACGTTCCTTTTGTTAGAAGAACACAAAACTTGATAATTATAACAAACAATTATGGATAAATGTTAATTGATTTTCACTCAAGATCAGTATTCAAGTTACAGACAAATTCAGCTCTATCATCGGAAAGCTCAGCTGGAGTGAAAAGCAGCAGACACGGCGTAGCTCCAGGCCCAGGCCTGGGAAGCGCTGTGATAAGGATGGAGAAATGCTCTTCTGCTGTGAAACCTGAAGGATGGCAAAACAGAGCCAAAATGGCTCTTTAGCCCATAAGCCTTTCCTTCACCACACTTCCACATGGGTAGTAGTAGCAGATCATCTTGATTTCAGATCACAATCACCCACGTTCTATATCCTGTTCGCTGCATGCATGTGGGCATGGATTTGACAGAACCATGATCATTTTACAACTCTGTAAAATGTCTGTGTGCAGTGGAGTGGTGCTGGACCATGAGGTGATGGGTGAGATGACTGCCTCAGGCAATATGCCAGCCTGCCCAGGAGATGGATATATAATACTTCTCTTACTTCACTTAATTCTCTGTCTGGAACAGGTCGCCCTACTTCAGTCTGGGCTACTACGCAATAAATTAGATACTCATGGTTTGTGTTGTGGCATTGATTACCTGTGATGTGATTATGTTTCTAAGCCATAGTCCAATCACAATCTCTAAATATGAGCCTTTTCCGCCTTTCACCACTCTTTCCCAGAGGTGTGTGGCTAATAGAGTAACAAGCAATCAGACTTAAGTATATGCACAGAGTGCCAAAGGCCAGACATTATCAACATTACCTTTTCCAGTCTGAGGACTCTTGACATATGATGTCAAGGAAGCAGGCTGGTTCGCTCATTTAAATATTGGGGTCAATAGAAACATTTATTTTCTGTGCTTCAGTTTCTTTTTTTTAATTAAAAAATAATACAATAGATTGATGTCTATGACCATTTTTCAAAAGCTACACAGAAATTGTACCCCATAGAAACACAAACACAAACTTGTTTGGGACTGAGGCTGTTCTAGATGGGCATGACACTGCGTAAAGCAGCCAAGTCTCCCCGTGTTATCGCTCGCTGAATTTACCAAGGTGTGTCAATACGGGGTAAATTCAGCTTTCTGCAGTACCGCTGTAATGCAACAAAACCTGGCAACCTTCATTTCTTCACAAAAAAATTATACGGTTGAAGGGGGGCGCTCGAGCCTCGTTGACGACGGTGCAGCCAGACAGTTCAAAGCGCATCAAGCTGATTAGAAAAAAGTGGTGGGAGCGTCAAGAAGAGCTGGCTTGGTGGCTCTTTGTTTCAAGCCAGCAGGCTAGTTAGCTGGTGACGCTAGCTAGCTAGCTAGCAGCATCGCGGTAGAAACCGAGGGGGCGGGGTAGATCCAGGGAAGGAGGGAGACCTGAATCTGCAGACGGTAAGTCAGCCGTAGAATTAATGACTTGTATGCAGATGTTGTAGATCGACTCTTTATTATTTAGCTAGACTAGCTGGTCTAAGATGAGTTATCACATTCATGAAACCAATCATTTTTTTTTCCATTTGTTAACGTCAGCTTATTTGAAACTGTATTTTACTTGCCGAGACAATATCGCTTGACAGGTTGCAAGCCAGCTAGACTTGCAAGCGTTAGATAACTAGTCTAGCTAGCACCGGTTCTCTTTCGCTATGCAGCTATGTGACATAACGTTAGACTGGTCGCAATTAATTAGTCTACTTTTTGGAAATGAACTAGTCTAGCATTGGGTGGATCAGCCCCCGACATCCAATTACATTGGACCAATCAAGATAAAACAGTAAGGTTTTTTTTTCTCTCTCTCTCTCTCTCTCTCGCTGCTCCTCCTATTTGAACCTTTTCAGTCAGTTTTACTGGTCAGTTACCTATCAATTAAGCTAATTAGCAATTGTAACTATTCCTAGCAAGCTGAAGGTACCTAGTTACAGTAAACTATCTAGTTTTGTCAGATCTATTTTATAATCTGGGAAAATGTCATGGGGCGTTATCTAACATTAGCTAACGTTAGCACTACGTGTCGCATTCTATGCGTAAGTGCATCTTTCATTTCAATCAATATCTGTGTATGCATCCCTGTCTATATTTTGGACTTTTGGGCTTTTAAAAAATGAAATCTGATTTTTTCATTCTAATGTGAAATGAAATATATATTACTTGATCTATAACGAAAAGGCAAAGCGTACATATACAAGTACTCCACTTACATGGAGTAAGTCATGTACTCCTTACATTTCAATAGCTACGTACACCTGTACAAAAGAGCCCTGACCCTCAAAGTATAGAAATCACTGTGAGCTACCTTCCCTACTGTATTTTTTCACATATTGCCTTACACGGTCTCTATAGAGGTACCATTACAAAGAAACGTTACCCAGTTTTGCCCCTGTTTTTTTTTTTTTCCAAATAACTTGGCCCTTTCTATCATTTTAGTATGCCAAGAGAACGTTGCCCTTGAGGTTATGATGTAACATGAAAAGAAATGTTCTAGAGTGGAAGCTGTTTTAAGAATTAACAACTAAAATCTACCAGGTGCTCTTGTAAATTTTCAAAATAGGAGCTGTTAGAAGTAATGACAAGTAGTACAACAAAACAAAGAATAATTACAGCCTGTCAGTACTTTGGCACTATGAATCTAGAGCTGTGCTCCTGACTGCCAGACATTGTTGTGATTCTAATATTGATGTCTTATTTGTTGTTGTTGTTGTTGATGTTGTTGAAGTTTGAATGTTTTCAACTTTGTGTGATACAAGTGTGAACATATAGTGAGTATTGCAGCTGCAAGTGCTATATGAATGTCCCAAACATATCATCAATGTATTCAAGCTTGGTATTCAGTGTTTCAGTCTAGGGACTCTGAATGCTGTGGTGTTCATTTCTAATAACAGGCTAGCACCAGCATATAGTATCTGTTGTATAATGTAGTTCTTCAGTGACAGTCCACTCTATCCCCTAACCATTTCCAGCATTGACTGCTTAGCTTACAACACAGAATATGAGTGAAAACACATTGTGGTATTAAAATAATAAACCAAATAACTACAAATGATTTGAAAGTGTAGAGGGTACAGTGTTGTAACATTAAAAGTGTGTTTTATTTGGAAATAATATTAGGGATGACCTCACCATATTGCTTGGTCAGCTGCTTTTTTAATAGAAGCAGAGGAGCAACAGTTTCACGTGAAGCATCACAGCCAGTTTGTGGCCCACTTTAAATCTACATGCTGTTGTGAACTCGGTAATTGGTTCACCATCAGTTTTTCTGCACCAGGTGAAACACCTGTAACAATTGTAGCTGTGTCACCTGGGTTCTACATTTGCAGCTGAGAAACTGACTGCATTTGTTGTGTTAGTACAGACACAGAGCTGTCTGTAGGCTATCTGACATATAGAGCAGAATATGCTGAGTTTGTCTGTTACAATATACAATATAAGATTCTTCCAGCCGATTGTTGGGGAAATTTTGCAGTACTCCTTTGTACTGTATTTATCCGGTGCTGTCTTGCAACATAGATTATAGATTTCCCCTTTTGGTTCAACCTGGTTGCATGTTTTAGAAAAAGCCTGGGGTTGCTTCCCTAAACTAGGATTTTTCTTCTGTCCCATTGGATGGAAGTACAGGTTGCACTTTTGAGAAGGGAGAAAAAGTGTATAATTTAGCCAGCCGAGCGTGCTACATCATTCTGCCATATCTATATTTGTACGCTCTGACTTTGTTTGGTAGCAGATTCAGCTGCAGTGGGATCTTCTTTTGAGAGAAAAGGACAGGTTCGTAGCGGCATGCTGTTATTGAAAAGATGAGACAATGGGCTGATGCAGAGGCTAACATGGATATATTTGGAGTGAAAGTAAATGGAGACTAGTGAGTGTTTTTTGTACTGACTCTTTAGACGGCGGCCGTGAAGATTTTGGTGCAGTGTTTACATTTACATTTATTCATGTGGCAGGCGCTCTTATCCAGAGCAACATTCAGAGCGTGGCCATTACAAGTGTATTCAGTAGGGTTAGGCAAGCGGCTGTATAGATACTCAGGTAATAGTGATCACAGGTACTGATCATTAGTGTTTTATCCCGACTGCATGAGTCACTACATCATTGTCTGCTCTGATGAAAAACAGGGTGGGAAGTTCGGATACAGAAACTGTGACCACACACTGTCTGTATGCGTCTCTGATGCAATGCTGTTGGGTGTCAGAAGCTGCATTCAATGTTGCGCAGTCTGTGTTTACCGATGCATAAAGTGATGCAGTATAAGGTGACGGCCTCGTTCCACCTGGAGCAATGTGATTCCCCGTCCATGGTCCTTTAATCACCATTGTTCCACAGTCCAAAGGCCCTCGCACGTCTAACGTAAAAGCCATCTAGCTTCACTTTCGCGGTAATTTGAAAGTGATGCGATGTGTTCAATAAAAGGGATGTGGAGCTTTTGCTCACCGTCTCCTCAGGTCACCTGATGCTGTCCATCACTTCTGTCATCATGATGGATGGAGATTGCTTTTTCGGTTGCCTTGGCTGTGGCATATTTATTTTAGATTGTTTGTGGTTCTGTGCTGACTAACTGCATACCAGTGTCTTTCATTATCTGTGGTGGATGACCCCCCACCCCCCCCCACACACACACACACACACACACACACACACACACACACGGTGCTGAAGAGGTCTGAAACGGGTCTGATATCTCAGCATTAAACCTCCAAACAAGCACTCAGCCAAATCATTCTGAATGGTTTTCAGTTCAAGTGAGCCTTCACAGCCTTCATGTTGAAACAGCCATTCAAGGAAACTCGATCAAACAAAGTGCAAAATAAAGAGAGCACAGGATTAGAGCAGCTGGCCTACGGTAGGCTGCTGCATTTCCAGTAATTCCAAATGACCTCATCTTTGTTGATCTAACTAATGCTGAAAAATTATTGGCAGGTCCTCACCAAAAACTGTACGCAGGGGAGAGGTGTAGCAGCGCTCCTTCAGTCAGCTCCGATGGAGGTGAATGAGGGAGCAGCGCGCTCCAGTCATATCTCATTTTATTATCGCCTCTTTGCTGTACAAATGCTGAACCACACTGTTTCACAGCCATTTTGAATAAGGAGTCCCTGCAAAGAAATGAGGAAGGAAGACAAACTAACTAAATACAATAAGATCACTTATATTTGTACAGGGGTCCTGTGGTCTCTAGTATAATTGCTGATTCAGTTTTATTTTTTTGCTTTCATTTGAATAAACACACATGAATTTTGAAGTCTAATATCAATTACATTTAGCAGACACTTTTATCCAAAGCGACTTACATAGGTTATAGTTCTTTACAAAGTTATCCATTTATACAGCTGGATATTTACTGAGGCAACTGTGGATTAAGTACCTTGCCCAAGGGTACAGCAGCGTCCCAGCGGGGATCGAACCGGCAGCCTTTCGGTTACGAGTCCTGCTCCTTAACCACTATGCTACACTGCTACCACTATGCGTTCACTGTCCAGTAGTTTAATATTTTATTGTTGTTTCAGCCCACAGTGAATGTGTCGAGTAGAAGAGTGACTATACATGCTCTTCTTTCATTCACTCATTAACACTCTCTCTCTGCAGGGCAGTGTCTACCAGTGTCTTTGCCAGCAGGAGCAGCTGAGAGATGTCCACTCCAGACCCTCCCATGGGAGGGACTCCTCGGCCTGGGCCTTCCCCCGGCCCTGGGCCCTCTCCAGGAGCCATGCTGGGCCCCAGCCCTGGCCCCTCCCCTGGCTCCTCCCACAGCATGATGGGACCCAGCCCAGGCCCTCCTTCCTCTGGACACGCCCTTCCGCCCCAGGGCCCCTCCGGGTACTCCCAGGAGAACATGCACCAGATGCACAAAGTAAGGGGCTGCAGTGGCTCTAGCAGATGAATAGGAGCGATGTCTAAATTCCTCTTCCCTGAAATACCTGTCTCTACACACGATAAACAAAATTCTCTCTTTCCCATATAATTTCGGTGGAGGTGATAAGAATCGTTACACTCTCCTGACAGTGGTCTTTTAAGAAAAAAATGTACCGCCAACTTTGTAGCGAGGCAGCAGTTTTAAAATGTCCTTTCCGCTGATGGTTTTTTGACCGCGTGGTGGACGGTGCGACTGCGCTGCTGATGTGGAGTGTTTCCGGTGGGCTGTGCAAGGTGCTGAGAGGTGTAATCTGTGTGCGCCCCCTCAGCCCATGGAGGGGATGCATGAGAAGAGCATGCCCGAGGACCCCCGCTTCGGCCAGATGAAGGGCATGGCCATGAGGCCTGGGGGCCACGCCGGGATGGGGCCTCCGCCCAGCCCCATGGACCAGCACTCCCAAGGTACGGCGAACACGGCTGTGTGCACGACGGTGTCTCACCGATCACTCACGAGTTATTATTGTCAGCACTCTTTATAATTACGTTTGTACGCTTAATTACTCATTTACAAAACCCTGTGTTCTTTTAAAAAGATGTCTGTGCGCAATGAATGAGAGGCTTGGCCTGGTTTCAAAACCACATGCACATGAATGTTGCTCCTCTCTGGGGTCCAATTCATTGGAAATAGTTGGAATCTCATTCACAGACTCTCAACCCTGAGGCAGTAATTTTTTGAAGGAAATCGGTGTACTCAACTCTGTTCAGCAGCAGACAGAGATGCATTTGTTTCCTCTTTTTTAGTAAAATGTGGGCGGGATGCTTTTGGTGTGGAAAAAGCATCCCTCCCTGATGCAGAAGCTTATGTGGCCAGTTGAGGTAAATGGTAAATGGAGGGTAGTGAGCATGTCTATACTGACCCCAGCCAGTGTCAGAGAAAAGACCTTGGTGTATTGAGTGCACGCCTCACAATTGTGCCTATGCTTTTGTGTCGGTCGATCCATGGGGTACAACTAGTTCAGGTCTCCACCTAAGTACTCTAATAGCCAGTCTGTTTGTACTTTCTATGTTCCACCCAGACAGATTAAATAGAACTTAAAAAAATGTGATGATTTCTTGAATTTGTTTTTTTTTTTTTTTAATCAAATTGGCTGCCAGTGCATGTGGATAATGTCTGCACTGGAAGTAATATTGTGCATGTTTTTAGTGGTATTTTGTGAGGCTGAAGGTTTGTCACTGTTTTAGTTCCCATTCACATCCCTAGCAAGACCTTACCTGCTACTTTCTCCCTGTGTTCAGGTTACCCTTCTCCTTTGGGTGGATCTGAACACGCCCCCAGTCCTGTTCCAGCCAACGGCCCTCCCTCTGGTCCCCTCATGCCCTCAGGCCCTGGCAGCGTGGCTCTGGAGGGCGGGGACCCCCAGGCTTTGGGCCAGCAGAATCGGAGCGGAGTTCAGGGAGGAAGCAGTACCTCCGGTGCTGCCACCGGCACCGGCGGACCAACTCCCTTCAACCAGAACCAGCTGCACCAGCTGCGGGCTCAGATAATGGCCTACAAGATGCTGGCGCGCGGGCAGCCCCTGCCGGACCACCTGCAGATGGCGGTGCAGGGCAAGCGGCCGATGCCCGGGATGCAGCAGCAGCCCATGTCTAGCCTGCCCGCCGGCCCCACACCTGGCCCCGGAACGGGCCCCGGCCCCGCCCCTTCCAGCTACAGCAGACCTCACGGTGAGAGAGACCACCCTTCAGTGTGTTTGAAAGCAGTGTGCACTGTGTTCATCACCAAACAACGCTAAAGAATCCTGCATGTAGATACACGTGAGGAGTGTTCAGCAGTGACCTCTGCTGGTGAAATATATGTCACATCCTGGAAGAAAGAGGATCAGGATCATTTTATGTAATGTGCTGTATGTACACATGGTTTAGGTACAGGATACACATTTGCAGTGTATATGAAGGAACAAATTGAGCTCATTCGGAATTATCCTCCTGTAGGAATGATGGGACCTAACATGCCTCCTCCAGGACCCTCTGGCGTTCCCCCAGGGATGCAGGGACAGCCCCCCAACGGACCCCCGAAAACTTGGCCTGAGGGTACGAGGGGAGGGAGGCAGGTTCTCTGTGTGAAACTGAGTTTAAGAAGAGTAACTCAGTTAAGGTTGTTGGAGTAGGAGTGTCGTCTTTAGATAAAGAAGCTGCCTGCTCCAGTTCTCTCTGCTTTGTTGTTTTGCTTGAGCTGCTGGGATTTTTCCCTTTCAAATGCAAACCAAGCCCCTCACTGCTTATGCACAGATATGAGATGTATTCATAGAGGGGGATATGCTCAAGGTGCATGAAAGCATGAAGCATAATTAGTTCTCTCTGTATCTCCACAGTGAGTTCAACTTTTATCTGACAATTTGCATTAATTTTTGGAAGGATTTTACTGGAATCTCTTCATCAGAACCAGGCAGAATAAAAGCCATGCATTGGCACTGCTATCATTTGTCACATCCCCTGTTTTCAAAGGACCGATGGTGAATGCGGCCGCCCCCTCCAGCGCTCCCCAGAAGCTCATCCCCCCGCAGCCTACAGGCCGCCCCTCTCCGGCGCCCCCCTCGGTGCCCCCCGCCGCCTCCCCCGTCCTGCCGCCTCAGACCCAGTCCCCGGGGCAGCCCGCCCAGCCCGCCCCCATGGTCCCCCTGCACCAGAAGCCCAACCGCATCACGCCCATCCAGAAACCCTGCGGCCTGGACCCAGTGGAGATCTTGCAGGAGCGAGAGTACAGGTGATACTGTGTGAATGATGAGCTGCGTACATGAATAACATGTAAAAACTGTAACCTATGTAAGTTGCTCTGGGTAAGAGCACCTGCTAAATGAAATGGCTATAATGTTATGTAACGATACTGCTGAGGCCCAGACCCGACTCCTCCAGCGCTGCTGCTGTAGCTGTGATCCCCGCCCTGCTCAGTCCTCATGATGCTCTCCTCTGTAGAGCCAGCAGGGGGTGCTCACGTTAACCCTCCCTTCTTTAACGTCCCCATTCTCGGCAGGCTCCAGGCGCGCATCGCTCACCGCATCCAGGAGCTGGAGAACCTGCCCGGGTCCCTGGCTGGAGACCTGCGCACCAAAGCCAACATCGAGCTGAAGGCGCTGAGGCTGCTCAACTTCCAGAGACAGGTAAAGGCCTGTACACACCCCACAGATCCAGGAAGTAGCCTCTGTATGTAAACTGAGCCCTGAACCATCTCTCTCTCTCACCCTCCTCTGCTGTACCTTCCCCTAACCCTGAATTTTCTCTCCCCTGCACTCCCCATCCCACCTCTCTTCCACCTGAACTGAACCCCAAACCCTGAACACCACCTCTTTACATTACATTACATGCATAGCAGATGCTCTTATCCAGAACGACTTCCAGCACAATAGAACATAAGTGTATCCATTCAAGTTAAATGAGCAACAG